>NC_142064.1:36566500-36890500 GCF_059756535.1 Pantherophis guttatus | reverse complement strand
TACAAATAAATATTTCTGTGGAATCAGAATAAGTTGTAATTCCTTTTAAATTACAAAAGCTGTTGAATCTTGGTTTTAAAAAATTGTAGGTATTGGTGAGAATAAAGATTATGATGATTATGCCACTTTCCTTTCCCCAGGCTTCATTTTAAGCAAAGTTTGTATGTCTGCTATATAGAGGGTTACATATGTACCCAGATTAGATGCTCAAATTCTATAAAATGCTTCCAACTCCTTGCACATATGCAACATGTCCAAAGTTTAATGTGCAGATTATCTGTTATAAAATCCTATCAAAACAAATAGGAATCACACTTTCTTTTAGGAAGGATTTTACTCAAATAAAGTTTTCTTAGCTTCATCACAGCAGAATGGGTCTTCCTATTTTAGATCTGGGTGGGCAAATTTTAAATAGCTGGAAGTCTTACTTAAAATTGGGATTGGTGAAGACAGCAGTGAAGGGGAGGTAATATAAAATGAGTGAAATTAGGATTATTATTTTTTTCATGAATTTAAGGAGAGACTTTGCTAATTTTATGGGAATTTATAGGTTTACAACTATAGTTTCCATGGTTTTATGCCTGGGTCTTCAGAAAATAAGGCAGAGGCTTTAGGTTTTCATCCCATTCATTGGTAAGAATGTTCCAGTTTTCATTGTAGTTAAAAATACATCTTGGGAACAACCTTCTCTCCTATTTGTTAAAGTTTGGGGGAAAGAGAGATTGAAGTTTGCACTGATTCAGTTCACTCTACCATCTTATTCTACTTCATGTATAGACTCAACTTTACATTCCTAGGTCTTTATTCAGGTATAGGATCAACCCAATTCAGTGGTGAGATAAGTTTCTTCTCTTGGCTGGTGATGCTGGCTCTTACAGTGCAACCTCTCTAGAGGATTAGATTAGGGAAAGCTTGCATAGTTCTTTGCCTCTCAAGAAAGAATATATGAAGTGCCATAGTTACTTTTAGGGTAAGATATTAGGAACATAGTCTTGATCCAAAATATTTGACTTCTGCTTAATGGGATTTGAGCTAAGCAGATGTAAATTGGATACATCTGTTGTAGATCCCACATTGGTTATATTAAACTTTTCCTGATCCTAAAGAAATCACAGAAATCTCCTGCGATACAACTTTCTTGGAATATATCTAAGATTTGCACAAGATACAGATTTTCAGTTATACTGAATATTAAATAATTCTTTACTAAATAACATTCTCACTTTAATTAAAATCTTAAAATCTACTGTTCAAATCATTGTATCAAGGTAAACTAATGCAAGTCTCTACTTCTGTTCAAATGCATAAAGTAAAATTAAGTGCACAATAGTAAGAAATATAGGCTGGTATTTAGACAGTACCTGGATGACCTGAAGTTAGTCTAGATTATTCCAAGATATTAAAACTACTTAATCCAGGGATGAAATCTACTTACCTTCCTTACTGGTTCAGAAGCCTCCAGTTCCCTCCCTGCCTATCTCTGCCCTTTTTGGCCATCCTGTACCCTGTCTTGTGGGCCATCAAGTAGTGCTAAATTTGCCTGGGACTTGGACTGTTTACTATGCTGCAATTCAGGCAAGCCATGGCACTGGGGCTGTAAGGAGACATGAGATGCAGCACAGCGCAAAACCACAGCTAACCCAGGCCAGCACAGCACAAAGAGACTTCTTGGAGCACTGGGGTTTGGGGGTTGCAAGAAACCCCTGGACCCAGCCCAGCCCATTTCAGCAGTGTGGGGAAGGGATCTTCTTGGCAGTCTACAACTCAGAATGCAAGGAGCCCCTGAGCTGCATTGCAGCATTAAACCCAGCCCCAATCTATCTCAATAGTGCAGCGCAAAGGGTTTTCTTGATGCACTGCAGCTCTGGGACTGCAGTAGTTTGCAAGATGCAGCACGGAGCCAATCGTAGTATGAAGCCCAACCCCAGCCTGACCTAGCAACATGATGCAAAGGGGCTTCTTGGGGCACTGCAACTCTGACAACTCTAGTAGTCGGTAATCAGTCCAACTTGGGATTTACAATATTTCATATATCTTCTTTTTGATATTTTCTGTGTTCACTATTAGCTTTATAGTAGGACAGTTATACTATAAAGTCTATGGCTGCCACAAATCAGAAGTCTGGTAGCACCTCTTCAAACTAACAAATTAAGTGTTAATACTTCTTACTAACTTTATAGGAGATTCATTACAGAAAAGTATACAAATGTCACAAAACAATATTTTGAAGTGAAAGTATTTTTCATGTTCCAACGTAGATTATGTAAGTATGTAAATACACACAAATACAGATAGGAGGGATGGAGAAGTCTTCAATCAAGTGACAGGTTTCACATCTAATCAGTACAGAAAAGCACAATACTCAATGGCACGGCAATTTTATAAGCTTTGGAAGTTGCTCAGTTTGGAAAAGAAATGCAATACTACAAATAATACTTTGGGGAGAACAGATTAAACTTTTGGAAGCCTTCTATTAATCACAGAATCTTACAAGAACTCTGGATGTCTGTCCTGTTAACGTGGCTGAAGTTTCAGCATTAGTTGTTATACTCGTTATTCTTAGCAAGAAAGAAAATGGAGACAAAGAGGCAGGAGGTTAGTTTAATTTGGCTGACTCATGCAAATGGATCAATGCTTAGTTTCCCCATGGAGAAGTTGCTATTAGCAACTGTGCCATAGCATCACTCCCTTGATGCACCGTAACAATGAGGCTCAGAATGTAGCTATCTTAAAAGCCTTCTGGATTGTGTTTACTTCTATAAGAACAATCCAAACACAGTTAATCCAACCAGTAAAATTGCTTTTAATGTCAACCGTTATTTTCTGAATTGGGAGGAGGGGAGAGGAGGTTCTTAGTTCTTAATTCTGATCCTTAACTTTAAATTATCAAATAGAAATATTTGCTTACTGGAAATATAAATATGCCTCATTTTCATTATGGAATGCTGTTCCTTCTCAGTTTGTTTTTCCCAGCTTGATTGCTTCCAAAATTCTATACTTCGGCTACCAAATATCCCACCAAGTGTGAAGCTACTTTTATGTTTAACTGATGTATAAAATTCTAATCAATAAATGATTCATGAATTGCACATATTTTTAATCTAATTATATTTGAAAGTTTAATTATTCATAGTAGTTAAAGAGCATTCTTTAATCAGGATCCGTATCCTTAGTTTTTGGTGCTTGTGATGCACCAGAAGAGGAAGATAAACATGAGGAGCAGGAAAGGGAAAGGCACACTCTGCTAAACTTCCTTTTGCAATGCTACATCCTTAGCATTATTGCATTGTCTGAAGTTGGTTAAATACTGAATTACAAGATGTTACTGAAGTATCTTATATGGTATGAACTGTCTTTATTGGCTATAGCTCAACATCTGGAGAGAAACTAGTTGGTACTTATATTAATTTTATTTTGGAAGGAATCCATTTGTACATTCTAGCACTGGAGACTTCTACAACTTCTCTTTAATATTTTATAACAGAAAAATAAAAAATAACTCCCGGGACAATAATAGAAATCATCTCCTCCCATTTCTTAATCTTTTTGGTTTTGTTTTGGATTTTTTGAGAGCCTGGCTTTCAAGTCTCTCTTGACTCAAGTAATTTGCCATTGTCTCCTTCCTAGGGCTGAGAGAAAGTGACTGGCTCAAGGTCAACCAGCTTTGTGACAAAGTCAGGTCTAGAATTCATGGTTTCTTGAGTTTCTAGCCTTATGCATTAATCCGTACCGCAAACTTTGCTTTGTTTTTTGCTAATTTTCTGATAGATACAAGGATAATGTATCTGATACTTTGAACAGGTTTACCACATTTCAAGTTTGTGGTTGCAGAATTTAGTGCTGTAAATGATAATTGTGTCCTAGTGAAAAACAAAGGTGAAAGGAGATTCTAGTTCATTTTCAAAAGGCCTTGTTCAGAATAATATAAGGATAGAGAGAGGAAGTTAAGCTTAGACATCTCTCTTGCTTGAAGCTGTAAGGGAATAATATATGTGCAATATACAAATACTTTAAAAAGAGAGTGAGAGAAAGCAGTGCAGTAAATACATTATTTTAAATTATCCCACATGGAAGAACTATGCCTAATTTTTTGCAATGTTCTCTATTGCTTTTGTTTGTAGAATTAAGGAAGCTTCTACTAGTTTTATTTTCCTGCTGAATTTAAAAGATGCAAAGTTTTGAAAGTAAACACATTTTATTTACATTTTTGAAGTCTTCCTGTTAAATGCATTTTAAAAATACTACCTGTCTGAAAGATATAGAAAGAGCTTGCAATAAAAGCTCTTTGAGTACATTTCCTTCAGACACATTTGCTCTAAAGTATAGGAAGGCAAGATTTAGCAATGTGTTAATTTAATATTACTCATAGTAATTTATCCATTTCTATTGAACTATTAAGGTTGTCATTATCAATTGCAAATTACAGACCCTAGATTAAATTTTAAAAGATTTAAATAATCCCTAATGAGGATCCTACAAATAAAAAAAAAATAAAAGTTCAGAATATTGTCTTCTCCACCTATTAGAAATATAGAAGATTGGCAAAAGATTTTTTTCCTTTGAGAATCAAAGCAGTCATCAATAATAACCCAACTCCAAAATTTAAGCTTTGGTATTCATATATTATGCATCATTATGAATTGTCTCTTTGGGGCTATATCACAGTATAGATTTTGGTTATTCTATTTGTATTCATAGAAAGACCTGCTGGGAAGGGTTACTTTGCCCGTAACAATTCCCCCTCCCATTAAACCTGTAATTACATCAAGAATTATAATTTGCCTTTGCCTTCTGTGGGATAATGTCATCGCATGTCAAGTTGGGGATTATAAAGCAGAAGAACACCCTGCTGATGCTGTCATTTTATGTTAAACAGGAGAATCCGATTTCCTTCATCTCATAATGATTCAGAGGGGTATACCGTTTACTGAAATTAATGGAAATATGTAGATTTCCCACCAATTATAAGCCATAGAAAAGAGACAAAACATTTCTAAAAAAATAATTAGAAGTACCAATCTGTTATACTCTACAGTTCAAAGCATAGGCAACTAATGCTTCTAAATCAGTCACCAAATTTAGCTCTCATCTGAATGAATAGAATCTGAATAAAGCCTGAAAAATCACACGCTAACCAAGGAAATAGTGTATCCCATTGTAAAAGCTGTTTATTTCCATATATGAGCTCAAATTTAAAATAGTAACAAACTGCTGCTTGTTCTTTCCAAGGACAAGCTTCTATTTTGCAAATGCATTGCTTCTTCCGTCTCAGGCAAAAGTCACAAGCTGTTTTCCAGTATTGCCAACATATTTTTCAAATAGGACTAAAAATTCTTTAATCTCAGGAGATCAAATAAAAGCATGTTATTTTCCTCTCTCCAGCACATGTGCACCATGGACCTTTCTGTTAATGAATTCATTGTGCTGAATTGTTCAAAAGCTGTACCGCCTTAAGATAATTAGTCTCAATTTGGCTATCTTTGACAGGAAGCAATCTGCAGGTGTTACTGCTCAGTGCTGGGTGGGACTTAGTGTATTGCTTATTATCCTACTTCGTTTGGTAGAATATATATATATATATATATATGGCTTGACTTCCTGAACCTTGAGTTCATTGCCTACATCTGACATATCTCACACAATTGTATCTTTCCTCATAAGTTTTATTTCTTAATTGACAGCTAAAATTAAGCAAAGTAAAGAATGGAAATGAACCACATTTCCTTTTCTACCTTGCATTTTAATTGGCAGTGGTAAATTCCTTTGTAAAGTAAAGTGAAGGGGGGAAAATCTTCACTTTGGTTTGTGTACTTATACATACATACTTAGCATTCTATTGCCTTTTGAAATAAGCAAGACTTTGTAAGTGCATGAAAAGGAGTAAAAATAGTAACCCAGAGAAATAGATAAAAGGAGGGAGTGGAGTTAAAGTAGCTAAAACTATTTTACCCAATCAACATTCAGTATACCTCTCCATACCTAAGCAAACCTATGGTACCATATTCTTTTCAAGGATCCCTTCAACCTCATCCAACTATAGTTTTCTCATAGTTCTCCTTCAACAATGAGCTTTCTACCCCTATTTTTGTTTTCCATTTCAATCTATATTCCTTCTTCTTGTATAATCAAACCACCTCAGTGTATTTCTTTTGTTCTGATCAATTACTTTGTATCTACATTTGTTAAACACACATTAATTTTTGACCCAATAAGTTTTATGGGAATCTTCAAACAAAAACTAGAGAGCCATCATCCAAAATACATTAGAACCTGCATGGACTACATGCCCTCTTGAAGTCTATTCGAATTTTCATGATTCTGTGATAACTCCAGCTATTTTATTCATATACTTTCTTTAAAACAACAATTGTGCAGTAACTTTCTCATGCACATGCATTTATCAGTTAACTATTGAAAAGCAAAAATCTAGTCTGCACAACTGCTGCCCAGCATAAATTTCAAGGCACTTTTCCAAATTTTTGGTCACTGTCATCTTTGTTTTCTTTCAATTAGAATTCCATCAAATACTTTTCTGGGCATTCTTAACAAACTAATCTAATACGCTGTAGTTTTTGCTTCACTCTTGCTGCTTTATATAAAAGGACAGTAAGAGCATTCTTTTATTTTTTCCCACTTCCTTTTCTCCATATCTGCCTTTAATCATGATCCATTCCAGACTATTCAAAAAATCATGATTTTAGATTTATAATAATTCCTTTGCCATGTGTAAGCATAATAGACATATGTTTAAATCAGGGTATTGGAAACAACCAGACCATTTCCTAAGCAGACGCTCACCAAAGAGTCATCAGTCTGTCATTGTTGGCTCATGCTACTCTGTTATGATCTCTAATCCAGAGACTACTTTGCAAGCAACCCTATTATTGCTCACATCTCATCAATTAGAAAATAGATTTTGACCACATCCTACCAAATAGAAGTGCACTGACATACTCTTGGGATGCTTGTACATTGAAAATGAATTGTTTTTTTCAGTTTTTAATTTCCTTTCATAACATTTTGTCACTCAGAATATGAATACACTGTAGCAGTTAAATACATAATTACTGTGAACTGGTTGGGCCTTTCTGCTGCTGTGATTTTATTATATGAGAAGAACACTGTTGATTTCTGGTTTTCTCCCAGCGTGCTCATTGGGATTCTCTCAGAAAGTCCATAAGTAGGGCTTGAATTTAGAAGTCCTTCTGTTGGCATTTCACAGGCACATTATTTTTATTTGATCATCTTTCTTTAACTTGATCATCTTACTTGATCACCTTTCTTTAACTTGGCACGGTCCAGATGTATCAGGATTTCTTGTCCTAGGAGTTATGGTTCAATGGATCTGTGTGTTTCTAGACTGAAGAAGCTGACTTTATCCCTAATAAAGCTATTCAAGTCTGTAGACAAAACTGCAATCAATAGGCAGTTCTTCTGTTTCAGGATTATTAAGGAATGGATTACCCTGAGTTCTGATGTTAATGGCAGGAGAAAAATAGCACTTGTTTACTCCCCCCCCTCACCATTTGTCAGTGTATTCAATTGCAATTTCAAATACAGACATAGGTTTATGTTTGATTAAAACTCAAATCAGTCCATTATTGAAGAGAAAGCTTTGGCCTGCTGAAAATTCAATTTCCTTTTCTATATTTTCTTCAGCCTTATATTTTTGAGATGTAGCGTTTGTTGCTTCAATGCAACCCCTCTATATGATTAATATTATCATTCTATCCTCATTTCCTTTGGCACTTGTGAGTTGCTTTTGCTTTTTAATCAATATATGGTATTAGAAAAAATGTTTACAAATATTCACTAATGAAAGAAAAGTTATATAGGTGCAAACACCATGCAGGCATATATGCACCCATCCATCTATCTATCTATATGTATACATACGTACATTCACATAGCAGGTAATGTTCCTGTACATCTTAAGTTTAAATTAATGCAAATTTAAGATGCCTTATCCAGGTATTGTATTCTATATGCAATGAATTTAATATTGTCTTTATTTTGGTTCTTAAAAATAATGTGAACTCATAGCTTTGGTAAAATAAGTTAATGTTAGACTTGGACTGCTAAGAGGGCAGTTATTATCCTTACTTAATAATTAAGGTCACTGTGTGATATAAGAGTTTAGTAAAGGGTGGTAGTTATGATAATCAAGTCATTCAGATTATGTTAGTTTGAAGTAATTCAGAGAATAATAGAGGGTGTCTTAGATGAACTCATCCTAAAATATACAGGTCTTAAAATATTTACAAACTTCTAAATAACAAGTCATATGATGGCTTGCATGCATCATCTCCCGTTAAAGTGAATGTCTTCTATGTCTGGAAGAAGGTAAATTATTGTAATCCTTATACTTCTCTGTGGTGGCAGTTTACTTCTGTAGATAAGGAGTTGATTGTAAATTGTGATAAGTTTTATGATTGGTGAGGAAGAGTTTTTATTTATTTGTTTGCTTCAGCTTTAGAGCTGCCCAACTCCAGGCTGACTCTGGGCAACTAAAATATATAGCAACAAAAGTACACCAGAATGAACAGAAATAAACAGAAAAGGAATATTTTTAAAAACAGTACATCGGAACATATGTGAACGTACATATCTAAGAGAAAGATTCCATCCACCTTACCCTGAGAAAACAGCTAGGCCTCCACAAATGCCTAGAGGATGAGAGTTATCTGGATGTCATTTCAAAGGGCAGTCACCACAATAGAGAAACTACACTTCCTGAGCCTTTGCACCCTAAAATACAACACTATTTGGTTGAGAGTATCCAGAATATAACCATTTTATTAGCTCTTTCCAGCTAGGCAAAAACTATGGGAGACAGGAGGTCTCTGAAATAACTGGCCTTATGCCATGTGTTATAAAGTTTTATAAGTGATAACCAGCACCTTGAATGACACACAGAAGTATTCTGGGAACCAATGTAGCTTGCAAAGCAGATGTTTCATATGGCCATGTCAAGGCAGGTCCACCACTGCTTGCATTGCTATGTTCTGGACCAGATGAAGTTGCTCATTCAGGCTTGGACAGCCTCGAGGCACTGGGACAGAATATCAGCAGCCTTGCATGGCTGGTCTAACATAAAACAGTGATAATTATCATCAGCAACAAAATACTTCTATGTATATAGACATATATATGCCGAGACCCTTGTTGGTAAGAGTTGAACCTCTAAATTATGTATGGGATGCAGGTTTTAATCTCACTGCAGCATTTTCTAGGCATGTGGTACTCCACATCTAGCCTAGACATGAATGAATGACAATCATTTAAGTTACTGTGAGACCAAGTAAAAAATTACATTTACAAATATTATTGGAGTGTGAACCATATTATTACTTGCCAAACTATGCTTATTCTTATCTGTTTTGAAAATCATGCCTGCTTCTGTCTAGATATATATTTTTTAAGTTACACCCCTGTGGTGAAGCACCAGAAACTGATATTTATTTACCTCTTCAAATCTTAAAGTTGTTCCCAAAAACTTTATGTTCTAGATTTCTGTTCAGGTTTCAAACTGAATTGAAATGAAAATGGTTAGAAGGGGAGTAGCCTCCAAATTTTGAAAAATTCTTCCTTGGGGATAAAAAACAAGTATAGTACTGGTTTCACCTCTATTTGTTGAAGTTTGAAATGCAAAACTTTTCTTGCCTCTATTACTACTACTACTTTTTTTCCTAGTATTTTTCTGTACTATAAACTGTACTAAATGTATAAAATCATCATTTACATATAATAGTTATATCTTTAAATAAGTTTATGATGTGTTAAGAATGTTACAAATATTACAAATTGTTAAAGACATTAAATACTATTAGCAACAACTGCTGTCTTGAATTGTGCTCGGAGGCAGCTGTGCTGACATTTCAGAATTGGTGATGTCGGCTCCCATTTGCTCCCTGCTAGTCAGAGGACTTTTCGTTACATTCATAATAGTCTGAGATCAGAGCTGAGCCTGTGTTTTGCAGAACTGCAATGTACTAATTCCATATATGGATAATTTGGGACCTTTGTTTCAGTTCTGGATTTCTTTTTATAACTGTTATTATCTGTTTAGCCAAAATGTATGCAGTGCGTTCTGCAACAATAACAATGTTACAACAAAGCTTCTGTGTCAAAAAACAAAAAAAGCATGACATTGCAGTTACCCTTTTCTCCCCCATCTCCCCCTCCCCCCCTTTATTTTTGGCTTTCATCCTCTTGGCAGTCAAGCCGAGCAGCTTTGCAATTCATAACTTCTTTCTAAGCATCTGAAATGTTTGTGCAAAGCAAAACTCACAGTGTAATACGGGCTGCTGTCTGTTCGGATTTCAATTCGTAAAAGAATTGGACGCTATTAAGCCACAGCCATGCTTCTCTGGAAATATGTGGCTTTTGTTGCTTTTGAGATCCTAAGATGAAAAACAACAAGGTGTCTCTATCATAACAGTTAAAGTTATGCATCAACAAAACAGCAGAGATTCAGCTCTTGGAATGGACCAGCAACATTTGACTATAGTCATCTTCCACAAGCATTACTATGTATCTTGGTTGTTGATTAGAAATTTTCAGTTTTAAAATTTTAGAGATTGATTTTAAATATAAATTGTAAAATGGATTATGATGTAGAGGCATACATTTATTTTTAGACAAAATCCCCATGCAGATCTTTCAAATCACATGTGATTTGAAGAATATCAGATTCTGGCTCATCTTTAGAAGGCCAAGATAATAACACTATGTGATTAGGCAATGTAGAATATCATATTTATCAGAGTCAATAGAAAACACTAGATCAGTATTTATTGCAAAGCCTGCTTAATAAAATGCACCACCTTCTAGAGAGGAATTTTTGTTCCTCAGTAAGTCTGCTTATTCTTAGCAATTAAATGTACTTGGTCAATCAAATATTTACTTTGTTGTGTTAGATTGTCCATTTTCTTTTACTTTCTCCTTGCAGCACTGTTCAGTTGCCTTTTCCTTCACCCAGAACTGAAATTCTAGACTTCTGCATGGATAGGTTGACTCTCTCCCTTTTAGTAAAAGCAATAATTCTTGAACCCAACATAATACACAAAGGGCTTTAAATCAGGATAAAGTATTTATAAAATATAAAGTATAACATATAAAGTATGGATCTCTTAGGTTCTCCAAAATGTTTGTGTGTACAGCACTTATATAGAAGGAAGTTTTAATTTATATGATATGCATGATTGGTGGAATATACTGGTAATTATCTTACTGAGGGATCTGATTTGTCCTTGGGATAAACCCAGATTACTTGATCTTCATATTTCTTTTAACTTTGGGGAATATTCAGAAATGCTTCTAAATGCTGTTTTTCTTTGTCACCTTCAAATTAATTCAGCAATCAGTGTAATATAGTTGACTATGCTGCATTTTATAATTAGAGAATGATGCCAGGTTGTTTTGACAGGATGATGTCTACATCTACAAAATAATTTATGTTGCCACTGCCAATTTAAAACTGCCAATTTGAACATATGCATCCACCTTTTTCTTTGCAAGTCTCACCTTTAATTCTGCCAAAGTGGTTCCAACATAATTTACGTTATTAGTAGTTTTACAACAAATGAATGGCTCCAGATTTAATGGGAATATTTTATTAATTTGTTGTATGGAATGCAAGGTTGGAGGAAAATTAGTAAATTACAATGGAATCCTGACAAGACAGAGAATCTGTTAGAGTAGCGGTCCCCAATCTTTTGGGCACCAGGGATTGGTTCTGTGAAGAGATATTTTTCCACCAACTGGAGAGGGTGTTGTTTCGTGTGCTGCCTGCATCCCATGGATGGGGCTTCACTTGTTTGTGTGGCTCAGTTTCTGGCATGCTGCGGCCCAATGCTGGTCCATGGACCAGGGATTGGGGACCCCTGTGTTAGAGAGTAGCTTCCTGGTTTGGAAACTGGGGGGTTAACCTGTTCTAAATGGGATTGTACTCTCTCAAATAGAGTAGTAGTTTTGGAGGTTCTCCTATAGTCACAATGTAACTAGAGATCTCCATGACTAGGAGTGTGTATTGCTAGCTTCTTCTTTTGAGGGTAATATCTGGCTGAGGAATGCTTAAAACTGGAGGCAGCTGCTATAGCATGCTGAAAATTTACTTTTACTGTTAGGACTGTTGACAAAATATTTTTTCTTTGCTTTCCTTTGCCTCTTCCTTAATTTTTAAAATATACTTTATTGTATATTGTATGTTTTAAAGTACTATTTTAATATGAATTTTATTGTTTTATCGTAAGTTCTTGACAGTTCATTCTGTAAAGCAGTATATAAATGTTAAAAAAATAAATAAAACAAAAAGCCTTCTCAGGAGCTATTTGTAGCCTTCCCTAACAATGTACTCTTAAGAATTCTTAAAATTGGAATACTCAATTAGTCTAAACTATTAACTAATGGCAACATGACCTGAAATATAGTTTTATATTCTTTTAAAGAACATAAACATTTATCAGCAAAATTAGCATTCTGTTATCATTCATCTCCTATTTCTGACTGATGATGATCTTAAAAGCTTTTTTTTCCTTAAGTCATTGAAAGTCTTTTCAGCACTGACACCTTGTCATTCTGATGGGATGAAATTTATGAAACTAATTACACAGTGCATGTATAAATCGGCATATGGAAGGCTACATGTCTAAAATAGCACTTTAGCCATGCTATAATCTAATCAAACTTGACATTTCCTAGGAAGATGAAAAGCCTTTTATTTTTTCAAAAAGCAGCTGTGTTTTTTTCTGCTGTGCTCTTTGGGCTGAAAGACTGGAAATGCTTCTGTAATAAATCTATATCCAATCATGGTAATGGAATATTTATAAAAATAATTCAGGCTGCAATTGTATGCATGTTTCTTTTGAAGCAAGAGCCACCAAACTTAATGTGGTAGATGGAGTTCCAAATGACCATTTGATCCTCTAAATCAGGAGTGTCAAACTCGATTTCATTGAGGGCCTCATCAAGGTTGTGTTTGACCTTGAGGGCTGGGGTGGGTGTGGCCAGAGTGGGCATGGCCAGTTTGATGTCACTCATGTTGGGGGCACCAGTGAAAATGGGCTCCCAAGCTCGGCCTCCTGCATCCCTTTGCCAGCGAAAATGGAGCTCGGGAGGGCCGCACACAATCCTCCCAAGCTCCGTTTTCACTGGCAGAAGCACTGTGGGCTGGCCCTTTGCGGTCTCCAGAATGGCCCTGCGGGCCAAATCTAAGCACCCTGCAGGCTGGATCCAGGCCCTTGAGTTTGACACCCCTGCTCTAAATAGTATTGAATTGTACAGTAACATATAGCTTGATCCAGACCAGGGGTAAAATCCAGCAGGTTCTGACAGGTTCTGGAGAACCAGCAGTGGAATTTTTGAGTAGTTCAGAGAACCGGTGAATACCACCTCTGGCTGGTCCCAGAATGGGATGGGAATGGAGATTTTGCAATATCCTTCCTCTGGAGTGGGTTGGGAATGGAGATTTTGCAGCATCCTTCCCCTGCCACACTCACAGAACCGGTAGTAAAAACATTTGAATTTCACCCAGACTAAAGTTTTATAAAACTGCATTGCTGTTGCTTTTATGCCTTAAAAATAAGAAACAAAGACACAAATTACCATCAATTTTAGACTAAAATGTAAATGGTGCATTCCCACAAATCATACATGGATAAAAATGACTGGAAATAATTTAATGCATACTGTAGATTTTATTAATTCTGAATTATTGAATCCATAGAAATTTATGGTGATTTCTCCTATCTGCCTTTTCTTGTTCCTCTTGTTGGGAAATAACTGCTTTTTTGGACAATCTGAAACAATGAAGAGTTGGTTTGGGCCAATGGGAAAACATCATTTTGGGCCTTTGTCTCTGGAGGTGTTTCCATTATATGTCTTTCCTTTGTTAGCGGAAAGGATGTCTGGATTAGGATAGTTGGTATACTTTATAACAAACTGAAGGCAGAGATGTTTATGTATTACAAAAAAAGGAATAGTACTGAAGAGTTTCATTACAATAAAGAGGATTGTCAAAGGCAATCTCAACTGCAGATGTTATAAGGTAAAATGTGTGATATTTGAAGACAAAGTCTGTTCAGGGACTAATTTTGCAAACACTAGAGTTATATTCCTATTGTATATTTGAATATATTTACTAAAAACCTTAGTAGAACACTTCAGCCTGTAAATGTTAATAATGCCCAGGCACTAACTTTCAAAGGAACACAATATTCAATTTTTAAGAGATTTTTTCTACATTAAAATGAATTAATAATTGTAATTTGATTGCCCAGCAATTATTTCTATGCCTTATTTAGAACTTCTGAGATATTGGCATTTCAGTATAATCTTTTATTTTAAAAAGAATGTTGCCATTTTATCTATTCCCCCCCTCTTTTCAATATGTGATTTGTCCTATTCAGATTCATGTAAGAAAGAACATTACTCAAATTGATTGGTGGATTGATTTAAAAATTTGTATGTCCATCCATCTTAAACAAGTCTGGGCAGCACATATCAGCAATAAAACCCAGTAACTATAAAATATAACTCAAACCATTAAACCAGCAAGCAAAAACATTTATTTAGATGATGACAAAATTTCAGAAGTTGTATATTTGTACATCTGTCATCTTCTTAACCTTTCACCAGTGTATATAAAATTTTAAATAATATACTATAGTAATACATTGTAGTTATAGATCTAGAGAACATAAATTAGGTTGTATTTTAAACATGCTTTTCTGACCTCATATATTTCAAACTACTGCCATTCTTGGTATCTGCTCATAACTATTTATATCAATCAGTTTGCTTTATTGAGTAGATATGTTTTCAAATCCTTATTAAATGCATGTAAGAATGTATGGGGCTGGGAAATTCTGTAATCAAAAAACCCAGATCCTGAAAACCATGCAAATGAGATGAAGCAATATTGAAAAGGAAATGGGGAAAAAGCCTCTGCATGGTGTATAAACAGAATCATAGCAAAACAAGAGCGGGACCAGATACTTGGGAATGGCTGACCACTGGACCTTTAAGTAACAGCACCAATCATTCAAAGGGGGTCAGTGTAAAGCCCTTGGATAGAAAAAAAAACATAAGAAAACTAAGGGAGATCCAGAACAATGTGTGTTACAAAGTTGTGAACCAAGTTCAATAGTCAGAAGAAAAAACAAGCCTCACCCATAAAATATTACAGTAGTCCTGGCAAAAAAACCATTGGGGCCTGGACTTGTAAATGTCATCATCTGCACATCCTCAGTCTTTCTAAGTGATGGATGGATAGATGACAATGCTCTTTATTTTTTATAATTGCTCTAATTGGAATTGAAATGGAAGAGAGACAGTAACAGAAGCAGGAATGAAAGCATTAGGTGTGACTTACTGTTCAGTCACATCTAATGCCTTCTTACCTTCCTGCTCTCCTTTTCTTCCTGTTCTTACCTTCCTGCTCTCCTTTTCCAGTTTAACAGGCATACTTCAAAACATTATCAGGCAAAGAAAGCTGGTTATATTTTACAGCATTGTCTTTGTTGCGGAATAAACTTTTCATTTCATTATCAAACTATTTATTTATTTGATATGTATATATTAATCCTTCTTCCTTTGTGACAGCTAACAAAACTTAAAAAACCAAGTCAGGATATACATTTTTTAAAATACAATTTAAAATTAGCAATAAAATGCTAAAATAATCTTAATAGTAAAATCCTTCTGAACAAGGTGCATCTCATTGTGATCATCACAATTTTGATAAAGGGAGTACAGCTCATGCCAAACAGGCTGATTTCAGGCTGAATCCCCTTTCCTGAATCCCCTTTCCTGTTTATCACCCTTGTCTTGTTTGTATTTAATGTCACAGAGCCCATTATTAAATACAGACAGCGTTACTTCCTTAGAATTAGATGTAAAGGAACATGAGAGCTGAGTGTCATGGGCATTCTGATAATACCCATTTCCAAAATTGCATATAATTTATCTTAGTGTTTCATGGGAGGCAAGGTAGGAACCCTGTGGGGAACTGTAGATTAACATTCAAGATATCAAATAGTCTTACAGCACATTCTTCTGGAGAGAATGCAACCATTTTAAAATAATGCCCCCCCCCAAACATAATCCCACCATGGAAGTCTGCTCTAATTTAGTTAGAATGGAAGGAATTAATTATTAGCTCTATAATTAATTCAGTGATATAATTTAATTAATTCCTCAACCAGCATGCTCTAGAATCAATTTAAAGTAGCTGATGTTGAGAAACACTGTTCTAAAGAAAGCTTTCTGAATCTAAAATCCTCTGCTTACTTGGTACAGCGTATAGAATGCTAATTCATCAAGCTGGGGAATTCTGGGAGTTGAAGTCTTAACATCTTAACAATTGACATGTTTGAAAAAATACTGATTTAGAGCAGTTCTCCCTATGTGTCGGGACTAAAATTAGCAATACTGACTGTAAATAGTTGTATCCCCAAAATATATGGAAGACGCTACGTTCAAAATGTTTGTCTGGAGAATAAATAATTCTTTCTTTAGTATTGTGACATTGCCTTGGATAACAGTGGCCGTTTATTCTACTGAATTGGTTCTGTTATTGGCTGGTATTGCTTCAAAAATCTTTTAACACAGAGATTCTATTATGACTGAACCAAATGGTATGTACTTTTGATACTATTCCCATTATATTCTTGCTGTTCCAAGCTAGGAAACAATTACATTTCCCCCAAAACAGTATTTCCTATTATTCAGGACAGTGACTAAGGCTGAGACTTCCTTTGAATTCCTAGTATTTGTTTGTGAGCTGTTTCTGACAATTTCTTCAACCATCTTAAATATTCAGGGCCGACCACCATATACTCATTAATTAAAATGTAGCAGTTAAGCCCTATTACATCTTTTTCAAGGACAATTTTTTAAAAACAAGTTTAATATGCAGACTTCATATTCTAAAATATAAAGCATGGTAGGAGATAACTTAGGGTTGTTTCAAGCAGTACACGTCAATTAGGTAGTGAAATAAGTTTAAACATATTAACATTATGGAAGATCAATGATGCCAGGAAGTATTAGTTGTCTTTAAATAAATCCAGATGGAGAATTGAAAGAATTAGGATTTCCTAAATGATTTAAATGTTATGAAAAATATGTTTAGCTTTTTTAGAATATGCAAAATATGGCACAGAAAAATGTAATTTAACCAGAATGGCTTGAAAATAATGTTTAAAAGATGTCTTGTAGTATCACAATATTTAGCTACTAGTAGGAACAACTAAAATAGACAAAGGAGTCAAATTAAAATTATTTTAATACGTTGAATTGCTTCTTGAGACAGTTTGGTTGAAAACAAGTATCACAACATGCAAATGATTACTCCTTAGTGTCCCCTAAACATCTCAGAAAATTACTGTATTAGAGTCTATAAAACTGTCAGAGGAAACCTTTCCGAAGTTATTAAAATGCCAGAGAATCTTTTGGACGTTATGATATATTATTAAATTGCATAAAGTTAGTGTTTTAATATGAGATAGCCAAGTAGGAAGCTTAACAGTAAAAACAGGATGTAAAGAACAACATTTTGCATTAGAAAATATTATTTAGTTTTCATTTTCCAGAGAAACACCAGTTTAGCCACTTTTATCTGAATAGTTGATGAATATCAATTACTCAAAAGTTCTTTCAGAAGTGGTTTGCCTTTCTCTCCTTCCTAGGGCTGAGAGAAAGTGACTGGCCCAAGGTCACCCAGCTGGCCTCATGGCCAAGGTGGGATTGAACTCATAGTCTCCTGGTTTCTAGCCTGATGCCACAACCACTATTCTAAACTGACTGTCACATAACTTAGTGGAGCCCAAATCAATTGCTTGTTCTCTCTCTCTCCCTCCCTCCCTCCCTCCCTCCCTCTATCCCAAAGCTTTGCTGGGTGGAGAATTCTGGGAGCTGAAGTCCACAAGTCTTAAAGCTGCCAAGTTTGGGGACCCTTGCTCTATCTATTAATCTGTGAATAGTAGCTTAATCAATATTTAAAAAACAACTTTGTAGTTAGACTATGGTAGATTATCTGAAAAAGACAATGTTGATTATGCTGGCTTGGTACAGATGTTATGTAGCAGAAGTAAAATATTTCCATTTACCTTAATATCCACTAAGAGACAACTATATAAGAAGCAATCCACAAAATAGTACTAAGGTATCTGATTGTTTCCTCTTGATGAAGATAGAAAAAGAAGACATACAGAAACACAATGGTGGAATGTGTAGAGAAAATGAAAACATAATATGGGAATTAAGCAAAATTGAAGATGACTTCAGGTAGTTCTCAACTTACAAGCACAGTTGGAACTAGATCTTCCATCATTAAGTGATTCATCATGTGACTGTGACTGAATATATGACTTTTTTTTTTTTGCTATGGTCATTAAACAAATCTGACTTATTGACTTTGCTCGTTGGAAACAGCTGAGAAGATTGCAAATGGCAATCACATAACCCCAGGATGTTCACTCATTGTAAATTCTTGCTGTTTGCCAAGTGCCTGAACCGCCATCACATACCCATAGGGATGCTATGACAGTCTTTAAGTGGGAGAACTGTTTGTAAATCACGTTTTTCAGCTCCATTGAAATTTTGGTCACTAAAAGAACGGTTGTGAGTTGAGTTGCCTCCATAGACAAAATTTCATTGATCAACAATGAACATCCTGGCCATTTTCCACTGACAACTTCAGCAGATTGTCTGAGAACCCCCTTCTTGCTACCACTACCTGATGTAGCAGCAGATTTATTTATTCAGCGTATTACATTACCCAGGAAACTAGAATGTTAGTATAGAGTTGTTGTTTGGCTGCCTAAGACTCAGGCTGTTCAGTTCATGCTCATGCACTATCCAGGGTGCACACCAGGGGGCAGTAGCAGGAGAGTTGCAGAAGTAAGGAATACCAAAGAATTAAAGATTTAAAAGAATTAAAGAATTAAAAATTCAGCATTTAGGCCTACAGCCACCTTTTTCTAAATGTTCTCCCAGCTCTTTCTGTGAGGATAGTGGAAAGTCCTGGCCCAGTGCTATGGGTCAAACTATTTAATGAACATGCTACTATAGGCATACATCATTACCACTTAATATCATGTCTGGCAATAATCTCTTTCCCTACTAATCTTCCACCTTTGTGTGCAGCACACTGTCATTGAGAATTACAGCATTGCAAGAAACTGGAAAAGAAAATGACACCTCGCTTAGTTTTGGCTTGGCATGTACTACAAAAGCATTTATAATGACATCTTCCCATTGAAGCACCTTTTTTTTTTTTGCTGCCCTCAGCTTAGAATTATGTATATGTATATGTATATATATGTATGTATGTATATATATACTGGTTCAATTTATATGCCGCCCTTCTCCGGAGACTCAGGGCGGCTTACAATGCGTTAAGCATTGTACAATACTTTTGTATATACCTACTTAGTAGGGCTTTCAGCCCCCCCAAGCGGTGTTCAAAGTCAGCTTATTGCCCCCACAATCCGGGTCCTCATTTTACCTACCTCGAAGGATGGAAGGCTGAGTCAGCCTTGAGCCTGGTGAGATTTGAACTTGCAGTAATTGCAGGCAGCTGGTGCTACTTAACAGCACTTTAGTCTGCTGCGCCACCAAGGCTCTTATTAGAAGTTAAGGTAGGCCTTCTTGTCAACAATGTGGCTAAGTCAGTTTACTGGCCTCTTTTCTCAAACCCCAGCCTCCCAAACCCCCCCCCCAAGAAAAACTAATTTCCCTTGAGGTAGTTTTATTGATTTAGGTGTGGTTTTGATGCAGGAATAATGTAAATGTTATGAGCATCAATTGCTTGATGTTATTTGTGCATCAGTATTAAGGAAGATAAATCCATCCTAGGCACTTGTGAATTATAACTTGGTAAACTAGAAAGCTAGTATTAGTCCATTAAGAAAAGCATCGGATTGTTATTCTGTGGAATAGTCTATAACTGTAAAATTATTAAACTAAACTAATGCTAATTATATTTAATTACGTGTTTAAATCAGATTAAAATTCAATCAAATCTTTACTATGGACATAGACCAGTATACATTAAGCAACAATTTAAGGCCTTTAAAGTGCCTATTCAAACCATAGAAGAAAAGCAAAGTAGGAATTTTTGATTTATATATGTACGCAATTGTCACCATTTTAGATAATGGATCTAGTTTGCAATTCCAGCTTTATTAAAACATAAATAGAAGCAGTGTGACAAGGTATAATATATAGAACAGTTTTGAAGAAACATTTATCCCCATAGTAAATAATAGGGGCAAAAGGTCACCTGTTTGCCTGTGGTTGATTAATGGTAGTAGTTTGACAGCAAATTAAATGTCACATAAAGTTGGCAAATGATACAACAAATCAATATATAGTGATAAGAGCAGATACAATTATTTTGGTAGCCAACACTATTAGGTACACAACTTGATTTAAGACAACAGTTTACTTCAGAGACTTTCCTAGAAAATGATTTGAGTTTTCAAAAGACCCCACAAAGTATTTGGGTAGATAGGCAGTAATTAGTACAATTACAAGTACAGTAGATTGTATTTTCATGAGACAGCTGATGCCTCTTCTTAAAAGCTAAGGTAGAACAAACAATCCATTATTAAAATTTACCAGCAAGTATCAAGCCAAACTTATTTTAAGATTTCAGGTAAATAATTGGTAAATTTAGATTTACAGATATTTATCTTATACATAGCTTTTCTTTTAAGTGCAACAGTTCTTTGTTCCCTACAGATGTTCCAAGTAGATAATCCAAAATATTTTTCACCACTAGAAATAAGAATCAAACTCTTGAAAAATGCCATAATTGAAATACCACCCCTCTCCCCACCAAAATCAATGTTTATATTTTGTATGTATTAATCAATTTGATATTGTTTTGCTTTGCAATTAAATTATCTAGTGAAATATCTGAAGGAAGTTTTTTTTTTTAAGTTAATCCTAAATATTTTCTCAGTTCAATTTTTGGATTTTTGAAAAAGCTTATAGCCTGCAATTCTTCTAAATATACCGGTATTTATTCAGTTCAGACCTTATTGAACTCAGAAACTTTTATTTCTGAAAAAAATCAGTATACTCAAAATTACATCGCAAAATGGATTTAAGGGTTTTATTTTGATAAATAAAAGCTGTTGGAGAAGCAAATTACAAAATGGAAATAGCTAGAAACACATATTAGAAACTGTTTGGTGTTACTTTTGTCAGAGAATCTTTAAATATATTGTTGGAAAATATTCATTTTGTAATTTTCTAATTGAATTGTTTTTAATAGCCGATTGCTAATTAATTTAATAAATTTATATAACTGCCTAACTGAACAACAGAGTTGATAAAAAAGAAAAACAAATACGTATACAAAAAATACACAGTAGCTGAGAAAACCAAAAATCATTTGTATAGCCAGAGGACAGATCCTCTCACCCCAAATCATTGGATGACTTCACCCAGCAGCTTCATATAAATAGTTAAATAGGAGGGTCAGGAGAAAGAACTGATCCCTGTGGCATATCACAAAGTTGTGGTTGTGGGCTGGACCTTTCCTCTGCAACTTGAACCAAAACCAAATGAAGAAGAACCAACACAACAGAGTGCCACCAATTCTTGGAGCAGGTCCAGGAAGATACCATGATTGATGGTATTGAAGGCATCTGAAAAAAGTCAAGAGCAAGGATCAAGACACTATTCCCTTCCTGCTCCCAGCAGATGCCCTCCAAGAGTGTGATCAGTGCCATTTTAGTACTATACACATGCCTGAATCCCAACTGAAAGGGATTCAGATAATCTACTTCTTCCAGAGACTTCTGAACCTGCAGCAGACTCACTTCTATAGCTTTCTCTAAAAAGGGAAGATTGGAAATCGGATGAAAATTGCCCAGACTATTTGTCGAGCCTAGCAACCTGCTCGACACCGCTAACGCGTGTTGAAAGCATCGAGGGACATATACATACTTGGTGGTGGTGGCACTGAGTGCAGGCGGCCGTCTGCGGGGCGAGGGGAGTGGTATCAGGTGCGACGGGATTAGGACGTCTCCAAATGATGCTGCAACCAGCACCTTCGAGAGCCAGCTGAGATGCTTCCGCGCTAACAAGGGTGTGGTGATAAATGGGGGCGCGGTTTAAAAGGGTTAATGGGAAGGGAGGGCTATATAAACGCCCGTTTCTACTACACTGTAGCGCCGATTTAATTTGTCTTTACGAGTCACAGCGTGTAGCCGTCCACGGACGCGAATAAACCAGCGTGCCAAAAAGAGCTGAAAAGGGTGCTGCTGTGTTTTGATTGTGTCTCGCACGGTCAACCTGAGAGGAAATCGGCGCTGCTCTTAATACTTGCTTCAGCGGGATGGCGGAGGGGGTGGACCCAACCGCCGCTGCAACACCGCCCTCAGAGGAGGAGGACTCGCCGGCATCGGGAGAAAGCCCAGCTGAGGATCCACCTGCGGCTCGTCCGAAAGAGCGCTGCCGAAGTCGCAGCCAGGGAGAGGAGGGGAAGAACGCTGTCATGGCAAAGAGGAGGCCCCCCTCCCCGACGGAGTTGGGGGAGTGGTGGCAGAGTCCTGCCTTGGCAGCCCTGATAGGAGCCCCGAAGGGCCAAGCATCTCTCCCTTACAGCGAACATTTCCACCGCTGGAGAGAGCGTCATTGGGTGGATGATGACGACGGGGAATGGAGTTATTCAACAGGTTTGGGCCACTCAACTATAGAAGTCCTTCGAGAGCGTTTTGGGGAAGCTAGCTTCCGGGATGCGCAGTCCTGGCAACCATGGATGGCGGGGGCGGAGCCCAGCCCAGGCTGGCCAGCGTCTTCTGCAGGGACAGAGACTAGGTTTCGATTGGCTAGCCCCAAGCTGCGGTTGGGTCCCTCCCAAAGCGATACCCGACCCCCGGCTACCCATTCTGCTACAACTCAGCCATTTGGGCCATTGGGAGGCGTGGCTACAGGGACAGCGTCTGGCTCAGTGCGGGGCCCTTCAGGCCCACGTACGGCTCCGTCCGCTGGACCGATGGCTTATCCAGCTGTGCCGGTTGGGCAGGCTGGGGTGTGGGGGCCCCAACCGGTCTGGGGACCGCCCTCCCTGCAGACCACGTTCGATGGCAACCCAGACCGAGTGGTCATCACTCTTGCCCTTTGCAGAGGTCTCCTATAACAACACGGTTCATAGCAGTACGGGTCTTACCCCTTTCCGGGTGGTGATGGGATGGGACTTCGTAGCAATACCTGAATTGAGTCATTCATCAACAGCTACCACAATGCCCCAAGAGTGGTCCGACAGAATAAGGACAGTATGGCCCCAGGTCAGGGAGGCATTGGATAAATCTGTTATCGCATACAAAACCCAGGCGGATAAAAAACGTGCACCATTCCAACCTTTTAAGGTGGGGGACATGGTATATCTCTCCACCAACTACATCAAACTATGACTTCCTAGTAGGAAACTGGGACCAAAATATTTAGGCCCATTCCCAGTGGTGAGGACAATAAATCCTGTGACTGTGGTTCTAAAGTTACCTCCGTTACTGGGGAAGATCCACCCCGTATTTCATAGTAGTCTTCTCAAACCCGCCACCCACACCCAAACATTTGAACGTCCTGGTCCAATTACAGAGGGCCAAAAAGAGCTGAAAAGGGTGCTGCTGTGTTTTGATTGCGTCTCACACGGTCAACCTGAGACTATTTGGGTCAAGCAGTGGCCCCTTGTGGATGGGGTGCACCATTGCCTTCTCAAAAGCCTTTCTTTTTCCTTTTTCTTTCTGCATTTTTTCTTGCTTTCCTTTCCATTGTTTTCTTTTAATTTGATTTTTGTTTTTGTCCTTTACTATTGCTAAAATCTTTAATATAAAGTATTTTGTTTAAAGAGCGATAAATAACTGACTAACTAACACGATATGGAAAGAATAGAATAGAATAGAATAGAATTTTTTATTGGCCAAGTGTGATTGGACACACAAGGAATTTGTCTTGGTGCATATGCTCTCAGTGTACATAAAAGAAAAGATACGTTCATCAAGAATCATAAGGTACAACACTTCAGGCATAATATGCCTTCTGAATTTCTTTTTCAAGATCTTTAATAAGAGCTTTGCTTTGGGATACATGTGCAAGAGGAAGGAATTGAAAGGGCTTAGAGTGGAGAAGTTGGCACTTTTCCAAGCACTGCCCAACTGTGTCCTCAGGGGAGATGTATCAGAAGAATTTTCCTTCCTTCCTTCCTTCCTTCCTTCCTTCCTTCCTTCCTTCCTTCCTTCCCTCCCTCCCTCCCTCCCTCCCTCCCTCCCTCTCGGATGATATTTGATTGTGTATTGTTCATTTTTCAGAGTAATGCTGTTGATGGATAGGCAGAAACCTTTAAATAACTTATTTCCTACATTCTATTGGATTAAAAATAATGAATATGATTCCAGATTAAACAATTTTATTGTTGTTAGTAAAAATAATTTTCAGTAAATGATGGCTGATAAGAATATTCTGTAAATATTATCCTAATTATGCTGCTTTTTCATGAATTGATACTGTTCCTTTGGGTAAAGTTTTAAAATCCCAAACATATGATCCAGAGGCCACGGACAGAATGTTCTTTCTTTCTTTCTTTTTTAAATTTGATTTATATGCCGCCCTTCTCCGGAGACCAGGGTGGCTTACAATGCGTTAAGCAATAGCCTTCATACTTTTGTATATTTATACAAAGTCAGTTTATTGCCCCCACAAACTGGCTCCTCAATTTACCTACCTTAGAAAGGATGGAAGGCTGAGTCAATCTTGAGCCTTGTGAGATTCGCACTTACAGTAATTGCAGACAGCTGGTGTTAATCACAATGCTATCAGTCTGCTGAGCCACCAGGGCCCTTCTTCTCCCTGGGGAGTGGTCAATTCAATGATTAAAACATATATATTTTTGGTTCCTGCCTTTGTGAATGGCTTTGAGTAACTTGCTGTTAACAACCTACTGAAAGCAAATTTCCTGTTTGCATGAAAATGTTAAAGCAAGGAATTCATTTCCTAATTACCATATTAAACATTTCTGTTAAAATTTGTTCTATTTCACTTTTTTAAAAAATCTGAGATTTAAATAAATCTTTAAAAGCAAAATTGTTCCTTATTTTCAAATGAAGGCTCTTTATAGACTCTATTTTGCACACAAATTTTCCATTTGACAGAAAGAAGTTGGATTTCATAAGTATCTCTAAGCTAATTTGCAAAGAGATACAGAAAATCTACCAGCCTGCTCTTATTTCATTTTTGTCTTTGTTTTTCAACTGTAGGTTCATTAGAAAGAATTGCTCATGTGACATATGTTAAGTTGTGCTGCAATATCTGCAGTAAATGTATTATTCATACCATAAAAGGGAAACTTAAGTGGAGTCCTATGCATTTCAGAATTAATCCCCCCCCCCCCCGAATATAGTGGAATTTATTCTCACAAGCATGTATTGGATTATAATTCCACGGGCATAGTCATTTTGAAAAGCAAGGCTTTATGAAATTTTTCTCAAATGTTGAATATCTGCCTGTCCCATAAATTATCAAATGGAATCTTTTTAAAAAAAATAATATCACTCTTTCCCTTTCTTCATGGAACCTCTAGCAGACATTTCATAGACCCTTCATATTCAACATTTTGGTTAAAGTAGAGAAGCAAATTATCGTTATGTGCTGTAATGGTGACGTGTTTTGACTAACTTATTGAACATTCCATAGATCTGTGATGAAGGATATGGTGATTTAATAACAATGTTAATCAAAATTGCTACTGTGGAAATAGTGTTAAAGTTATAGTGTATTTATTTACCAATACCTCTATTTATTATTTCAGAAGTGAACTGTATCTAAAATAAGTGGTCATGTATACGAAACAAATTATATTTAGAGTACAGAGAATATAAAATCAATAGCACTATAAAGGATTACTTGGCCATCTGGCTTGCCATAAGAACACTATGAATATTATGCCAGAAGGAAATTTTTTCAACTAGACATACCTGATTCAGGCTGCAAAAATCTGTATGCCAACAAAGAAATACACAAAACTGATTTGCTTCCATCTTCTGATCAACTGGATTTTTGCAGCCCAGATTTTGTAGTTCAAAAGGAGTTGATTTAATCAATGGGTGACAGATGTCAGAGACAGATGCTCCAAAATGGGGGGGGGGAGAAGAGAGATCCATGTACTATCAATATAGAACTAGATCAGCCCTCTTAATCTATTGCTGAATAACATTTCACCATCCAGGAACTGGAATAATTAGAGATAGCATAGCCTTCTATAACCATGCCCTCTAAGTGTATTGAAACCCTAACTCCAAATATTCTGATCCAGGCCAGTTAGCATATACTTTTATTTTCTAAATAGTACATGACCTAATAGTAGAGAAAGATTTCTATATTTATTGCTGTCCTATTAGTTTATTATACATACTGTATACACTAAAAGATAGATACACACGTATGTATATGTATGTATGCATGCATGCATGTATGTATGTCCCAAGCCAATTTAAATTTCTTAATCTGAAGGCTAGGAATATTGAATATCTTTATTGAAATTGAGAAAAATGAGTGCAACTATAAACTCTGTTTAACAAAGTTGAACTTAGTTTTGAGTAAGAAATACAAATAATTTATGGCTCCCATACAGTGGTGGGTTTCAACTGGTATAACAACCAGTTCGCTTTATGCACGCACTTTGCTCCGTGCAAGCTCATTGCATGTCAGAACAGTGGAGCCGCGGCAATCCACTCTGCCACACCTACTGTATCAGCTGGGCTAAAAACGAATGAATATAGGTAGGTATAGTGCGGGGGGGGGAAGGGCCCAGCTGACGGTCGGAGCATTCACTTTTAGCTCACCATCAGTGCTACCGGCTCTAGCGAACCAGGGCGAACCGGTAGAAACCCACCACTTCTCCCATCCAGTTTGAAATAAAGCCCATAGGTTCAGTAGGATTTATTTTTGAATGAATATATATGGTGCTTGTGAAAGGAAATACTTTTAAAGAATTAAGTCTATATTCTATTTAAACATTCATTATTTATTTTAGACTGTTTATTTTAGAGCATTTATAGGCTATGCCAATCTGATTGATTCTGGTGGAGTGTAGGAGCAAATACGAATGCCCTTTGTATCAATCATATTGGACATTTTGCTTTATCTTTTGTACTCTTGGGATGTCTCTTTTAATAGTGAGTTTGCCATCTGGAGTTTTTAATAAGGATTTCTATTGAGTGGATTAAAAAAAGATCTGCCACCTGATTAATTGAGGGTATCATTGCAAATCAATATTTTAATCAATTAAACATTGTGATGATAGTGATTTTGTACAAACAATATAGAGATGACTTTGAGAAAAGAAGTTTATAGGACAAGTTGGCATTTGAATAAGCATAGATGACATATTGTTGATAATTACTAATACCAAAAGCTCAATTTTATAATTTTACTAGTACAAATTAGTATCCTGAAGTACATTGAACTGAAAAAAAATATCATTTTTTTAAAAAGTTGTTAATTAAACAGTTTGCTCTCTGCATGCTTTTTTTTGGTCAGGATTGATTACGGTAATTCTTTTTTAATAAAATGTGTCACGCTTCTTTCCTAAAATGCTGGACTAATTGCCAGTTGGGTGCTTAAACAGTGGCTTTGCCTTCATAATCCCAGTCTAAATTGCTAATTAATTTTACTCCCTCAAACAAAGAAGCACCCATCAGAATGATGCAAGAAAAGGAAAGTTAGAAAAAGCTATGGCATTGAAAAATAAATACATTTCTGTAATATGAAACAAAATGAATCAAAAGGTTTAGGCTGTGCTGCCTGATCACAATTCTTTCATGATACTAACATGTAGACTTTATTTTAAATGTACTGCAAAAAAGCAGTTTGCTTAGAAGAAGAAATGTTTATAGGGAAACCATAAATACATAAAATGCAGGATTTAAAATTCATTTTTTCTTTTCTTCCATATTTTCACAGGTCAAAAAATCCTTCACCACAGAAGTGAAGTTTTAGAAACCGTTGTGCTGATTAATCCTTCTGATGAAGCAGTCAGCACTGAGGTAAAGTAATTTTAAAAAATCATACCTATGCTGATATACTTTAATCAAAATTACATGCTATGGGCATAAAATAACTCAAAGCAACTAGACCAGAGATACTGATATTTTTATTTACCTATTTTATCTATATCACTTAAAATGAAATAGAATGCATGTCTACTGTTAAGTAAGTTCCACTGAGTTTAGTGTGAATTATATTCAGGTACAATAATAGTGTATATTAATATTGTGGTCTAATTGTGTTATATTTTTGGTTTCATGCTTATCTCTCATTTTTTTCATCCATTCCTAGATGAAAATAAACCCTAAATATATGAATCAATAAATAAATGATATTTCATATTCCCTTCCATTTCCTTGGTGACATTGTATATCGTCTTCTATAATTTATGAGGAAAAAGCAAGTGATGTGAATACAATATAAAATAACATGCATGGCAGACTGATGGGAGTATCTTGTTTCTCTCAGCGGTCAATCAAATGCTTGTGACAAATCTATAAATACTCAGAGAGACAAGTGACTTTTCCTATTGTTCCCACCCATTCATCTAAACCATCTTGAAGAGTAGTACTCATTCATCAATTTGATAAAGCTCTCCCTACATGTTTTTCTGCTTATTTTAAATTAATTTCTGATTATTACTTTTTTTTTCTTAGGGTTTTCTACGACTTTTCCAAATATTCAATATCTTGTTGATATTTTCCAATAAATATCAACTCGCATGTATAATTTTCTGGATCCTTTTGGATCTTTTTTTAAAATTACCATTTGATTGGTTATTTTCTTCTCATTTTTCATGGAGGTAATTTTCTGGAGGATGTTCTATATCTTTGTAAAATATTGCCAATTGTTATATTTAATTTGAGAACTCTTGAATCCTTGTCTTTCTTTAACATATCTTTAATTTCTTTATCATTCAAAATCCTGATCTCTTTACTTGCAAGCTCCCTCTGGCTTTAAGTTACTCAACAAACTGATCACAATTATTTTACATCTCACTGTTTTTGCTTATTTCTTACCCTATGCTAGTACTGTCCAAATGGATTAAGCCACAATACTCAGTCTCCTATAAATAATTGTTTGTGTTTTAAAACTTTTCTTTTGTGTTTTTTTGGGGGGGGGGTAATTAATGGGCTGCTTTTGTTTGTTGTTTTGCTAAAGTTAATTTTGATTTTATCTGGGGAAGTTTTTTATTTCTTAAAAAAAACAAGTCTTTTCCTCTCTTTTTTTACCGTAATATAATAGATATTTCTCATTATAAGTTGACAGCATTCTTTCAGTGAATATTTGGCAAGAATTTTGTTAATTTCTTACTTTTGCCAATTTCTGCATGCCATTCTCTAAAATACATAAAATATAGAAGTATAATGCAGAAGCCATACATTAGTGAAATATTTTTGTCTGTCTGTTTTTCCTGGAAAAGCTGTTCACTTTGTAAAATGTGCTGACAGCCTTTCTAGAGTCTTTTACCACCAGGTACAGGAAACAATAAAAGAAGAGAAGTCTGTTTTTAATGGATCTAGTGCACTTAAAAGGGATGAAATTTAAGTGACATTCATGAGATAGTCAGACAGTAATCTTATTGTTTAATAATGATGATAAACAGGAAAGACATAGCCCATTAAAAGTAAAGGTACATTTTTATTTCCCAGCATAATTAGTTTTAAATCAGCATTGAATTTGCTTTTTTCTGTTTCCTAAAGCTTTTAGTGATCATCCCTGAACTCATTATAAAAGGTAATTCATTGAATCATATGTGTCTGAAGGGAGGAGCAAATGAGAAAATATATGTTGTCCCAATGCAAACTCCATGGCATGGCAAACTCTCTGAGCTTGGTTGTTTTCTTGTAGATGTTTCATTACCAAACTAGATAACAGAATCAGTGTTGACATAGCTAAACCTTGAGTTACAAATATTCTCTTCTTTCAGTTCCATGGCATGTATTTGTGCTGGATATTAGAACACAAATATGAAAAGATTGGATTTTCATCATAATGTCATGAAGCACATTATTGATATTTTTTTCATCACTGCAGATAGCTATGATCACCCATACATTGAACCAAAATTGAGGGGATACTTGTTTTTTTATAGCATATTCTAATTTTCTGACATCAAAGACAAGATGAAAATTGTGTTGTCATTATTGATCTGAAGAAATTATTCTCATCACTAGCTATAAAGATAGACCTCACTTAACAACCATAATTGGGACTGGCAACTCATCACTAAAAGCACAGTAGTTAAGCAAGATGCTATGTGATTGTGATGGGTTTATAACTCCACTTCCACTGTGGTCATTAAGCAAATCACCCGCAGTCATTAAGTGAGACATTACATTATCACAACTTGTTGATTTTACTTCTGGCTACTCCTTTGAGAAGTTGTTTATTGGAAGCTGGCTGTGAAGCATGAAAATGATGATCACATAACTGTGGGATTCTTCAAAGGGTAAGAAATGACCATAAGGATATTTTTTCAACACCATTGTAACTTTGAATGGTCTCTAAACAAGGCAGTTGTTAAGTGAGGACTACCTGTAATTATATATTTCTGAGACATGATTTCCTACATTTGGTAACATAGCATTAAAAAAATCATTAATTCGATTTCTCCTGCAACTGCAGGTATGAGGATGAGGTACTTTTTCTCTGCTAAAATTTCTCTTTTGTTTATGAAAATTTGATCCCCTCACACATGTGGGAGCTATTTTGATCTCAGGTTGGTGCCATTCAAAGCCCTGTGGTCTTGTGGGACTTTCTTAAGAGTTTGGAAAGGTAAGGAAATTAATAGTTTGGCTCTTAATCCAGAGAGAACAGCAGGAAGTCCACTTTGCAACATTTCCTGTGTGGAACTGCAGGGGAAGTAATTTTCCCATTGCTAGAATCACCCACTTTGGCCCACCTCCTGTGGTTTTTCCCTTTCCTGCTAGGTAATAAGGCACAGTGGTCACAATTCCCCTATCCTTCACAGATGTTCTCCACAAAATGCTTTTGTTGATCCACCCACAGTGGATGGGCCTTTTCATTTTAACAGCAAACTGCAGTCAGAGAAGAGGAGGAATGTTAGCTAATTGCCATGGTTAGTGCTACCACATAACCCGGATGGAGGGTTGGCTAGATAATTGTGTCAGGGAAAGGAAGGCTGAGGTTTCTGAGCGGCATAAGATGCTGCTGATGGTTGTGGAGACAAAGCCAGTGTTCACATGGACTGGAGACTTAAGCTTTGATTCTCTTTTCCATGTATGTTTACTTCAGAATACAGTATATATCCTATGAAAATAAATCATATGAATCGTGTGTCTTTTTAACAATCTTTTAAAACTTTTCTTTAATATTTTGGATTTAATACACCAAATTTAGTTTCAGACCAAATTATTAATACATATCTTGGGATAATTTGGCTTTGTTGTCATGATAACATATCTGTGGAAGTCTCTTCCCTTGAATGCGCACCTAGAATCTACTGTTATTCCATTTCAGAGCAAGGCAAATTCTGGGGTCACACATCATTCTAATCAATTATGTGGTTGTTTTCCTTGGCATTAACAACAAAAAGCCTGGATGACTTATTAGATGATAGCAAAGAAGTACAAAAACTATTTTTGATTTCCTCTAATGGTCATCCAGAAAAATCTCTGCAATCTGGTAGTCCCAACATTGCGCAGACCAAATCCACTATTTAGGATTATTGTGAATAACACCATAGATGCTTATTTTTCCAAACTTCCCAAACTTCTTAATTTTCACTGGACTTGCTATTCTGTTCTTTTAACTTGATTGGATTAACATTATTGTTTTGATTTTAAAACAATCTTCCTCCCTCACTGAAATACAATCATTCCTCCTTTTTTTGGATAAATATGGTCTAAGGATAATGTATACTTTCCTTGAGGTTATTAATATTAATTTTTCCCTAAAGAAAGCGTGAAGTATAAAAGATGTTTCAAAGTGATTATTTGTATCTTCTACTGCAGGTGCGTTTAATGATAACAGATGCTGCACGACATAAACTTCTGGTACTAACTGGGCAAAACTTTGAAAATACAGGCGAACTCATTCTTCAGTCAGGATCTTTCTCATTTCAGAATTTCATTGAGATCTTCACAGACCAAGAGGTTTGTTTCTTAATTGTTGCTACTCTGTAAACTCATTGGGGTTGAAGCTTTGTTTGTACTTTTGATTGTACAGCAGATTTAGTCATTTAATGTTTTGAAGAGGAGTAAAAAAATCAGAAATAGATGTCCATCATGCTATTCATTTTTAAAATAAAATAGACTGCAGGACAAGGAATAAAAGATAATCAGTTTTTATTTATTTGCTTACAGTTTTTATCTCCATCTCCAACCTGAGGGGATATGTAACAAAGCAAATAGATAAATCTAGAGTATACAGCTATTTCTCAGTTAATGAGCACTCATTGAGCAATTGTTCAAACATGAAAGTCCTGAACTAGTGGTGGTTACAACTGGTTCTTAAACTGGTTCTTATGGCTATTCCAGCATCCCTGTGATCATGTGATCATGATGGCACCTATGATGGTTACAGCACCCCACAATCACATGATTTGTGATTTGCAACTTTCCCACAGCTTCACACAAGTGAAGTCAATCAGAAAGCCAGCAGGGCAGGTCTCAAGTTGCTTAAATAAAATTTCCCTGCCTGCAGAACCACCTCCAGTCCTCCTTTGCTTGCGCCATTCCTCAGTGGCCACTTGCACCACCTTGCACACTCTCCCCAAGTCTCACTATGCTTGTGTGGTACCTGTCCAGTGATTCACACATCCTTTCCTGGCCACTGGAGCATCCTTCCCCAACCTCATTGAGTTTAGACCTTCCTCCCTTACTACTTGCATTCGTTCCTTCACCTGACAGCAGCCATCTCAATCCCCACCATGCTTGTACTGTGCTTCCCTGTCACCTGCACACTCACTAAGCCCAACTATGCTCACACTGCACCTCCTTGGCCACTTGTACACTTATGCACCCTGGCATGCCATCCCCAAGTCTCACACACTGTATATCCCCAGACACCCACACATCTTTGTACATTCTCTCCCACTCTCTCTTTACCTGCTTGCCTTTGGTCATTGGAATCCAGCAGGACATTGCAAGGAGATGCTTGCTTAATGACCTATGATCCCCACCTAACAATGACAATGGGGAATGCAAGAATTACCATAGCTAAGAAATGAAGTCACATGACATTGTGCTTTACAACTGCATTGCATAGCAATGGAAATTCTAGCGTCAATTGCAAGTAACTCAAGGGCTATTTGTAAGTAACAATACATTCCAATATTAATGTCACTAAGCAATCACTTGAGTTAAAATCTTGACAGAATAAATTTGTTTTAGTTGCCTTGCAGAATGCCAAGAAGGAGTGTATTATATGAACCTTAGCAAACCCTTTTGAGATATTCTTATTGACTGGGCAGATTCAGTCCTTGGGAAATAATGCCATACCACATAGGGCTTTGAAGGGTTAATGAACAATTTGAATTGGCCAGGAAGTTAATACTGATAGCCCTTATAACAAATTCAAAATCAGTGTTGCGTGGCAGTGGCAGGGCTATTCTACCTGTAATCTAGCATCCTTATTCAGGATCACCTGCAGCTTCTGGAACATTTTCAAAGGCTGTCCCACATGGAGTGCATTACATTAATCCAACTATATGTGGATCACAGAAGAAGTTAACATCACCAAAGTATCTTGGGATAGGGAATGTGTCAACTGATGGTCCAGCTGCCCATTGCTTCTACCTACTGTTTAAATGGTAGCTGTAGATCCAAAAGGACCCGTAGGTCATGAAGCAATTCCTTTGGGGAGCACATGATCCCATATAAGGTATCATGGTGACTGATGTTCACATATATATATATTGATGTTTAGGAGCTTATTCTTGGAGGGATTTAATCTTAAACTTAACATTCTCCAGACACTTGCTAAGACTTTATATGATCTCCAAGGCTTAAGCAGGACTGACAATGAATACATGAGTATTATCAACGTGCTGATGACATCCTACCCCAAACTAACAAGCAGCTTGATAGATATATTAAATAGAGCATCTCACACTGCAGTAATCATAGGTTTGAAGATTGCCCCCCAACTGACTGCAGTTTCCCTTTGAGGTAAGAGCCAGAACACAAAAGCATGATGCAATCTTACAACCTTTGTTGATGGTCCAGCAAGATGCCATGTTTAATGGTATTGGACATGGTTGATAGAGGTCTAATAGGCCCAAGAAAGTGCATTTCCACATTCAGTGTCTCAGAAAGGTAACTCTAGGCTGACCAATGTTGTTTCCATCCCAGGGTGTCAGGTAAAAGTTATTAAAAATGAGGTCAACTGAGGTCTTCTCTGCATTATGAATATATATTCAAATCAGAAGCCAAGTATATTTGTTTCTGAAACAAACCTAGACAAGGGTCTAGAAGCAAGTGTTCTTTTTTAGTCCAGATCTTTTATATCTGTATGTTCTAGTTTGCCTTCTTCATGCTTACTTTACTCTTTAAATGTAGGTAATGTTACTATCCAAGTCTAAAACAATAGCATTAAATTGGCTCAATCTTTCTAGGAAGTCAGCAAACACAGCTGAGATATTTCCATAGCTAAAACCATGATGGAATATAAATACTTTTGAAATAAAAGCAACTTTTCTTAATATGGAAATGCCTTGGCACCGAGCCTGTATATAATTGTATATAATTTTTTTCCCCTTGCAGATAACAGTGTATATTAGAGAAAAGAAGACTTTAGACTAGCATAATTACTTTGATTTGTACTAGAACACTGAAATCAATTATGGGGGCCAAAGGCAAAATTCTAACTCAGGAAGCACATCCACTTTCTACTGATTTAATTTTGAGACATAATTATGAATTAAGAGTATAGAATCATATCATATATTTCTGCTTGGGTTTTTTCAATTTCAGATTGGCGAATTATTGAGCACTACTCACCCTGCCAACAAGGCCAGCTTAACACTTTTCTGTCCTGAGGAAGGGGACTGGAAGAATTCAAACCTTGACAGACACAACCTTCAAGATTTCATCAACATTAAGCTGAATTCTTCTTATATTTTGCCTGAAATGGAAGGGCTTTCTGAATTCACAGAGTACTTGTCAGAGTCAGTGGAAGTACCATCACCATTTGATATTTTGGAGCCGCCAACATCAGGAGGCTTCCTGAAACTTTCTAAGCCTTGTTGTTACATTTTCCCTGGTGGAAGAGGAGATTCCGCGCTGTTTGCTGTGAATGGGTTCAACATGCTTATCAATGGAGGATCAGAGAGAAAATCTTGCTTCTGGAAACTCATCAGACATTTGGACAGAGTAGATTCAATTTTGCTCACTCACATTGGAGATGATAATTTGCCAGGAATTAACAGCATGTTGCAACGGAAAATAGCAGAATTGGAAGAGGAGCAGTCTCAAGGCTCTACTACCAATAGCGACTGGATGAAAAATCTAATTTCACCTGATTTGGGAGTTGTATTTCTTAATGTTCCCGAAAGCCTAGGAAACCCAGATCCTAATTTGCAGTTAAAAAGAAGTGTAGAAGAGGCTTGTTTTACTTTGCAATACTTAAACAAGCTCTCCATGAAACCAGAACCTCTCTTTAGAAATATAGGAAGCAACACTGAGCCCATTATCCTTTTTCAAAAAATGGGTGTAGGGAAACTGGAAATGTATGTGCTTAACCCAGTCAAAAACAGCAAAGAAATGCAATATTTCATGCAGCAGTGGACAGGTACGAATAAAGATAAAACTGAACTAATATTACCAAATGGTCAAGAAATAGATATCCCAGTTTCCTACCTGACTTCAATCTCATCATTGATTGTATGGCATCCTGCAAACCCTGCTGAAAAAATCATCAGAGTTCTTTTCCCAGGGAACAGTACACAGTATAGCATATTAGATGGCCTAGAAAAGCTCAAACATTTGGACTTCCTTAAACAACCAATAGTGACACAAAAAGACTTAAGTGGTAACCTGACAAGTCCTGCAGTAAAGCAGACAAAACTGAAGCAGAGAACAGACAGCAAAGAAAGTCTCAAGCCAATCACTAAAACACTGTCTACAAAGACTGTCAGAAAAGAATCGAGAGAGGAGGCCTCTGACACAGGGAAATCTAGCCCACCAGAAAAAGCTCAAAAAGTAGAAAAACCCATCATAAGAAAGGAAAAACCAGCAAAAAGTGAAAGTAGGCTCTCTGTGACTGAAAAAGACCTAACGGCAAAAGAGCAACCAATTGTGAAATCTGAAACTATTGAAAAACAAACCACTGATGTGAAACCAAAAGTAATAAAGGAGAAGCATGTGAAAAAGGAAGTGAAAGTAAAATCTGAAGAAAAACAAGAGGAGAAAGAAAAGTCAAAGAAAGAGATGCCTAAGAAGGATGAAAAATCCCAGATCAGGAAAGAAGAAAAGCCTAAAAAGGATGATTTGAAGAAAGAAATAAAAAAAGAATCTAAAAAAGAGCCAAAGAAAGAAGCTGCTCCAAAAGAATCCAAAAAAGAAGAGAAAAAGGAAGTGAAAAAGGAAGAAAAGAGAGAAATCAAGAAGGTTCCTAAGGAGATAAAGAAAACCTCTGCTGCTTTGCCTGAATCAAAGAAGATTACAGCAAAGTCAAAACCACAGAAGAAGGAAGAACCCGTCAAAAAAGAAAGTGGACTTGCTGGGAAACCCAAAGAAAAAGTTAAAAGCAAGCCAGTGAAGAAAGAGCTCAAAGTGGCTGAAAAATCTGCTGCAGCAGCAACTGTTTTGGGAGCTGGGGCTGCAACAGTAGCAGCTGCAAGCCTAGCAGCCAGTGGGAAAGAACTTGAAGTCGAGAGGTCACTTATGTCCTCACCAGAAGACTTAACAAAAGATTTTGAAGAACTAAAAGCAGAAGAAGTTGAAGTCGTGAAGGAAACAAAGGAAGATAAAGTTAAAAATGAAAGCCAGCTAACTGATGTAGAACAAAAGGAAGATTATACAGTTCAAAAAGAAAAAATAGAAGGTCCAATTCATTCTCCTGATGAAGATATCACCGCTGCAGAACCTGAGGGAGAATGTGAACAAACTCCTGAAGAGCTGGAGTCTGTGGGAAAGGACAAGGTTGATGATAGTGAAAAATTTGAAGAGGAAGGAACAGGTTTTGAAGAATCTTCTGAGGCAGGCGACTATGAAGAAAAGGCTGAGACCGAGGAGGCAGAAGTACAAGGGGACAATGAAGAAGTGCCAACAAGTTTCAAAAAGCAAGGCATAAAGGATATCATTGAAACAGAGGAGATTGAAAAAGAAATGATAGAAGCCCCCGAAAATGAAAAAATGAAAGGGCTAATGTATGATAAAAAAGCAGAATTTAGAATGGAGTATGAAGATCACTATGTGGAAAATTTAGAAGAAACAACAGTTGAAAAAGCAGAAACAGAAGACACTGAAGAAGAAATTGAAGAAGACAAAACTGAGGAGGTCAAAGATGAAGAGGAAACTGAAAAAATACAAGCTGAAGGGGATTATGTCATGGCTGTAGTAGACAAAGCAGCTGAAGCTGCTGAAATGGATGATAAATATGGTTTGCCTATAACTACTCCAACTAAATTGTCAGAATCTCCGTCTCCGGCAAAGGAACCAGCATCTTCAATCCATGATGAAACTCTACCTGGTGGGTCAGAAAGTGAAGCAACTGTTTCAGATGAAGAAAACAGAGAAGACCAGCCTGAGGAATTCACTGCTACTTCAGGTTATACCCAGTCCACCATTGAAATATCCAGTGAACCAACTCCAATGGATGGAATGTCAACTCCACGAGATGTAATGAGTGATGAAACAAATAATGAAGAAAGTGAATCTCCTTCCCAAGAATATGTTAACATTACTAAGTATGAGTCAGCACTATATTCTCAAGATTTTGCTAGACCTAAAATTGCTCCTCTTCCTGATGCTTTTAATGGGTTATCCGAAGGATCAAAAACAGATGCTACTGAAGGCAAAGATTATAATGTTTCAGCTTCTACCATTTCACCACCTTCTTCATTAGAGGAAGATAAATTTAACAAAACTTCCTTCCAGGATCTGTATCATCTTCGGGAAAATGAATTCAAAACTGTTAATAAATTAGAAATTTCAGAAACTTGGGAGGAGAAGAGTAGCCCGACTATAGATGAAAGTCCAGCCCCACTATCACCAGTTGCTAAAACACCTCTTAGCGAACGTAGTGTGAACTTTTCCCTAACTCCCAATGAGATTAAAACATCAACTGAGCCTGTGTCTCTCACAACACTGCCAGAAAAACACCACGAAACCCAGGAAGAACAGTGCCCCAGCCCTGATGATAAAACATTAGAAGTGGTATCCCCTTCACAATCAGCTGCTGGGAGTGCTGGTCACACTCCTTATTATCAGTCTCCCACTGATGAAAAATCAAACCAACTTCCAACTGAGATTCCTGGAAAGACAACTGAAGTGCCAATCAGTGTTGAAGTTAGTGATGCCAAAGACAATGTTGCAAAACACAGAATAAGCCCAATGGATGAACCAGTGCCTGATTCTGAATCGCCTTTTGAGAAAGTGCTTTCACCTTTGCGAAGTCCACCACTTATTGGTACAGAATCTTCTTATGATGCATTTTTAAGTGCTGATATAAAATCTCTCAAAGAAACTGAAACCACCTTTGAAAAGAAAAGTGAAACAGATGATTCCGTGTTGCAGGAGAGCTCAGTTTCTGAAGTTACTTCGACAAATATTTTCCAAGAGCAGCAGGATGAAAAAGATTTGGAGCTGACACCTCCAAAATCAGACATTCTTCTAGAAAAGAAAAAGGATGATTTAGAAACTTCAGAAATTCAGTCTGCATTAGTTTTGGATGAGAGGAAGCTGGCAGAGGTCTCCCCTACTCAAGTGGATATTAGTCATTTAGGCTATTTCAAAGAGGACACTAAAATGTCAATATCTGAAAGTACTGTCTCTGATAAATCTGCAACTCCTGTTGATGAAGTTGTAGCAGAAGATACTTATTCCCATATTGAAGGAGTCGCGTCTGTTTCTACAGCATCTGTTGCTACTAGTTCATTCCCAGAACCAACTACTGATGATGTATCTCCTTCGTTACATGCTGAGGTTGGATCTCCTCACTCTACTGAAGTTGATGATTCTCTCTCTGTGTCTGTTGTACAAACACCGACTACATTTCAAGAAACAGAAATGTCTCCATCTAAAGAAGAGTGTCCAAGACCAATGTCTATTTCTCCACCAGACTTTTCTCCTAAAACAGCAAAGTCAAGAACACCAATACTAGATCATAGATCTCCCGAACAATTGACTATGTCAGTAGAATTTGGACAAGATTCACCTGAACAGTCTTTGGCCATGGATTTTAGCAGACAGTCACCTGAGCAACCCATAGTAGGTGCTGGTGTGCACCATATATCTGAAAATGGTCCCACAGAAGTTGATTTTAGCCCTTCAGACATGCAGGAACATGGATTTCCAGATAAAATATCACCAGTGGAACAAGTGTGTTTTAGCCACGAGAAGGATATTTCAGAAATTATTTCCGTTTCTCAGATAGAGGCTTCACCTTCACCTTCCACTTCTTCTGTCCATACACCTTCACAGGCAAGTTCTCCCCTGCAAGAAGAAATCCTATCAGCTGTTACACATCCTAGTGATATGCCATTACATTCTACATTTCCATCAGAAAAAATGCAAAGCTTGGGAGAGAAACTCTCACCAAAGTCTGATTTATCTTCATTGACACCACGGGAATCTTCTCCTTTGTATTCACCTAGTTTTTCAGATTCACCACCCATAATGAAAGAAACAATGGCTGCTTCTCAGTCATCTCTATTATCATTGCACGTATCCCCAGACAAATTGTTTGGCTATCATACATCAATTGTTCAAGATCCTGAGACAAAACATGGCCAAGAGCTTCTAGTATCTAAGGATCAGGAAGATACTGAAGAAACATCCATATCACCAGAACCTCTTATTTACTCTTATAAGGAAACTGGAAGAACCACTAGGTCACCTGAGGCTATTAGTTATTCCTATGAAAAAACAGAGGAAGTCACTGAATCCCCTGAAACTTTTGATTACAACTATGCTGCAACAAAGGAAATCACTGGATCAATAGAGGCAGATAGTTATTCCTATGAAAAAACAGAAAAAACCACCAAATCACCAGAAGCCCTTGATTATTCTTATGAAAAATCCCCCAAACTGTCAGAGTCTGTCCATTATCCTTTTGAATATGCAGAGAAAGCTACCAAATCACCTGACATTTCAAGTTATCGCTTTGAGAATGACAAATATTTTGTTTCAGAAAAATCTGAAATCCGTCAAGATGTTGATTTATGTCTTGTCTCATCCTGTGAATACAAGCATCCCAAAACAGAACTGTCACCTTCTTTTATAAATCCTAACCCCTTAGAATGGTTTGCAAATGAAGAACAATCTCAAGACCAAGAAAAGCTGTTGGTTCAGTCCGGAGGGGCTCCACCACCCTCTGGAGGAAAACAGCCAGCTCGCCTGTGTGGTGAAACGCCCCCGACTTCTGTAAGCGAATCTGCTCCATCACAGACCGACTCAGATGTACCCCCTGAAACAGAAGAGTGTCCTTCCATTACAGCAGATGCTAACATTGATTCAGAAGATGAATCTGAAACGATACCGACAGATAAAACGATTACATATGAACACATTGACCCTCCCCCAGTCCCTGTTCAAGATCGCAGCCCTTCGCCTAGGCACCCAGATGTCTCCATGGTTGATCCGGAGACATTACCTATTGACCAGAATCTAGGAAAACCTTTGAAAAAGGATCTGAAAGAAAAAACAAAAACAAAAAAGCAGGGGACTAAGACCAAATCTTCCTCTCCTGCCAAGAAGAGTGATAGCAAACCTAAGCAAGTGGCTTCTCCAAAACCTGCTGGCTTGAAGGAATCATTAGATAAAGTTTCCAGAACAGCTTCTCCGAAGAAGAAGGAGTCTGTGGAGAAAGCTGCCAAAAATATCTCTACTCCAGAGATAAAATCATCTCATAATGAAGAGAAAGATAAGGAAACTAAGAATGCGGCCAATTCTACAACATCAAAGTCAGCAAAGACCACAACTTCAGGTGAGATAATCTCATATATCAGCTTCCTTCAACCTATTGTCTTTGAGACGTACCAGACTGCAGCACTCAAAATCCTCAGCCTTCATTGATAGCTCTAGTGTAACTAAAGAGAACATAGGATATTTTTCTGTAGCTGTATTTAAACCTACCTGTTTTAAAAGCCATTATTTTACATGAGGACCATTAAAATAGCATTAATTTAGTTTATTTCAGACTTGTTAACCTGAATGATTTTAGCATGATTCAACTTCAAAAAACATTGGGTTTTTTTAATGAAACATTTATGTTTGTCTACAAGTGTTTCTAAACAGTATTTCAGAATAGTGTGTAGCTGTGCAAGACAAAACAAAATTACTACAGTAAATATTTTACCATGTGGACAATATTAAGAATCAAGGAGTACACATTCCAGTCCAGTTCAATTTAAAGATGGCAGTTGGAATGTAGAAAAATATTACTGCTGTGATTTTTCATGAAATGTTTTCAAAAGGGGGAGGAGGATAAGAAGAAGCAAAAACAAACTTAGACCCCTTTCATGAGAAACATTATAGTTTGAAAGAAAAATAGAAAAATGTCTATCAAGCAGGTTCCCTAGTCAAATCAAGATAATTGTAGAATGCAGAGTTCTTTCATGTTAAAAAAAGGACTAGAAATTTTAGAACTTAAAATATTCAGATCATTTTACACCCCTCACAAGTCTTAGGATTTTAAAGAAAGGTATCAAAGTTTGTCATAATGGCTGATATATTATTCCTTCTTCAAAAAATCATGCTTCAAATTGGGATTAGATGGAATATAAATAAACATAATCTGTTGTTACAGGAAAATTGTATGGAAATTTCTTTTTGAACTTTGCCTAGTATAGCAAAAGTAAAAAAAAATGCTGAATGGATAGTAGCTATTCAACTTAAAGTGCCTATCCTTCTCTAACTGTTCATTTCAAGATATTTTGGATTTTAAAACCCATATTTCCTTCACAGACAAATCCAAGTTATGGAATTGGAACCTAATACATCAGTTGTTATGCTACGTTTTAGTTTATAGTTATCATCAGTATTTGAGAAAGCAAATGAAAAATTACTGCATTAAGAAATGACAATATTTCTGTCAGTGATTGCTAGAAAATTTAAAACCTGTGTTTATAAGTCAGAATAATTCAGTGTCAAACTAGATTCAACAACATTGGAAAACAACTTTAAATGGTTAAAATGATGGATAATGTTCTTACTTCTTAGTCAAAGGACAATACTGCTCTTAACATACATAGCAATTTGTGGTCAGATACTTAGTTTAAAAATAACCACTGAGCATTGTGTTACTTTCTGCTAACTAAAGTGATGGTACTAATGTTTTAATTTATATTTAAATGTTAAAGAAAGTTAATACTTTTTGATACTACTGAGCTGGGGAAGGTTACTATAATTTGAAACCATAATATTAGAAAGAAATATAAGCTGCCCAGAGTCATTGAGAATTGGATAGCCTATAAATTGAATACATTATTATTACATACAGAACAATGTGAAATCACAGTAAATTATTATTACTATATGTTCACAACAATATGAAGTCACAGCTGCAATTTGTAGCTGGTTTTAGTCTTTATATGCATTGAGTTCTATCCAAAAACTTAAGATGTTATTATGTGTTGGTGTAGTATAAGTGAGGATTCAAGCAGTGTGATATTTTGTAATTGACAGATGGAAAATTTGTCAATACACAGATTTTCAAAGTTCTATCTAGCGTGCTCATAACCACTGTAAGCACCACAGCTGGTTTATGCCACAAGGTTTCAGTTTTGATTTTCAGGTCTGGATATTTTATGTTCTTCTCCATTCTTTGTCTTCTATTCTACTATCCCCTAGTATTGCCACATCAATCATCCATACTTTCTTCTTTTAACGTCAACTGTATCTGGTGTGTTGGGGTCTTTCTTTTTGTTTTTGATTAGCATGCACTAACATCTTGTGCCTGCCCAACAAGGTGACAGCAATTAAACAATTTTGATTGATCTGAAAAAAGGGCAGACATAGATAATAATTGTGTAAGCGATCCCCAAGAAATATTAGACTATAGGCTAGAATGGGAGTGTTTTAAAAGTATCTTGGCCATGGGCAGGAGCAGATTATTTCTATATGATTTTTCCAAGGAAACTAAAAATCAAGCTTTACCCTCTTAATGCTTGTGCTCCCGAATCTCTTACATTTCACCTTCCTTGTAATATGTGATATTCAGAACCCATGTGGTGTAATACATCAGGTATTGGACTATGAGCAGGGAAACTATGTTTATGTGTATGTATGTACGTATGTATGGATGGATGGATGGATGCATGCATGCATGCATGCATTCTGGTCCCTCTCAAGTAAGAAAGCACACTGGATGGCTTTGGACCAGTCATTCTCTTCTCAGCCCAATTTCTTTCACAGTTGTTGTAGGGAGAAAATGGGAGAAAGGAGCACTATGTATGCTGCTTTGTGTTCCTGTATAAAAAAAATGGAATATAAATAAAATAAAATAAAATGAACGCATTCATACATATACACAAACAGGCATGTATGCATACATACACACATATGGTTAATAACTTATTCTTTTTGTACATATCTTGTTCTGTTCACTAAGTACATTTATATGGTACAAATATCTGATTTTATCAACCGCTTAAATTCCACAGGATAATTCAAAACCATTAAAAATATATGAACATGACAGCTGGAGCTTGATGTGTCAGTCTGTCCAACTTGAGTTTATCATTAGTAGACTATGTTTATTACCACAAACTGAGACAGGACTCTTATTTATTATTTTTTTAGGACCTGGAAATGGGAAACCAACAAAATCTATAGCTGTGCCTCCAGGACCTCCTATGTATTTGGACCTGGTCTATATTCCCAACCACAGCAATAGCAAGAATGTTGATATAGAATTTTTCAAGAGGGTGAGATCATCCTATTATGTTGTGAGTGGGAATGATCCTGCTGCTGAAGAACCAAGCAGGGCTGTCTTGGATTCCCTGTTGGAAGGCAAAGCTCAGTGGGGCAGCAATATGCAGGTACGTTCTCCAGAATCTATGAAGTAAAGGAAAGCCCGTTAAAAATAAGATGCTAAGAATCATCTTTTAGTTATCTGAATTCAGTAACGAAACCTAAAGGGGAAGAACTTGCTTTTGTTTAAAATTACAAGATAAGAAAAGTGGTACATCTAAATCATCTGAAAGAGTTGGTTTTTTTTAACTCAGGAGAGTTGATTGAGTAATTTGTAATTGATTAATCGTGTATTCTGTGTGTAATACTGTGATCATAGAGACAGCACTTCCTGGGGCAAAATAAATTTTCATTTTTCTCCATTCCCTAAAGTGGGATTCCAATGAGAACTGCAAGATGGGTAGCAAATAAACTTGAAAAATAAAGAAAATAAATAAATAAAATATTGGATCTCTCCTCTTCCCTGATTACTTTGCACTCAGTGTTCCCTCATCCCTAAACTCTGATATTGAGAAGAATTTGAAAGTTTTGGTGCTTAGAGCAGAATCAATGAAGATCCAAATGATCCTCAGCACTGCTAACTTTTCACCATGAGTCTCAATGTTTGAAAATGGATCTAAGTGGATTCACTCCCATTGGAGGAAATGAAAAGACTTCTTTTCAATTGAAGAACAGAATCAAGAAAACAAGGTAGTGAACACTACTTTCTACTCCCACCTCAGTGGTGGGTTCCTCCCAGTTCGACAAACTGGTTCTGCCCCCCCGCGCCCTCCCCCCCCGCGTTATTCTTACCTATTATTTGGCCTCACCCCCAATCTATTGCTGACTCCTGAGTCCCAGCTGATGGCTAGAGGGAAAAAAAATGTTTAAACTCTTGCCACGGGGCTTCAAAGGGCCACCCTACAGCTGATCAGTGTTAAAAGAAAACAAATGAGTAGACCGGTGCCTGCAAAAATACATGAGTAGATCAGTGCCTGCAAAAATACATGAGTAGACCAGTGCCTGCAAAAAATAAATGGGTAGATCGGTACAGCTCTGCAAGCAGTTAAAAGCCTGGTAGACCAGTACCTCTGCTAAATCCTAAATAATTGTCACATGACCATCAAGCCATGCCCACAAAATAAGCCACACCCACAGAACCGGTAGTAAAAAAATTTAGAACCCACCCCTGTCCCACTTAGCCAGTTTGTTGCTGGCAGAAAGGAAAGCACCAGTATGATTTTTTAGTTAACCAAATATTTAAAAAAAAAATAAAGATAGATCTGTAAAAAAAAATAAAAATATATAGAATGGAAGTGATCTCTACTGAAATGTAAATCAACATCAAACCACTATAATATGAAGTTTAATCCAGGAATTTCAAGAGGATTATGAGTAGATTACTATATTCGATTGTTCACTACTTGCTCTGAATTATTTTGATAGCCCAGCTGAGAAGTTGAACATAAGCCTAGAAAAAGATTATGTTCAATTGGACCTATAGTTGTATGTAAGTGCAGCAGGGTTGTTATATGTCTTGCCTTACATTCTCTTCTCGTGACTATTTTTGGATAACTCTGCTAGTACAGCATCTTCTTTCAGGCATAGAAGTACTCTTACGAAAACTAAATAGCCTAAACAGAAAAACCTTCTTTTGAGAATTAAGCCCCCCCCAAAAAAAATATTGTGTTGATCTTTTCCATCGTGTACTTTCTCTAGCTGTGTTGAAATATAAACTTGTTTGGAAATAACAGGTCTAGTCCAACACATCTGGACGGCATGATGGTGTGAAGGAATACTGTTTATGCTGCTTTTCTCACATGGAAGAAATCGACTTACATTTTATCAAATTTTGTTTCCATGCGTACATAATTAATTTATTTCCACTGCTTAATGATATAAAGCTAACTTCTAAGATCATATGCAAAAAGGTTTTCTCTTTAAAAAAAAATACTTTTTGCACTTTTTACATTTATTTATATTTACGTACATGGCCACCCATCTTACCAGTGTGACTCTGGCTAGCTAACATGAATCAAAATGCAATATAAATACAATACATGTATTAAAAATCCACTTAGTTGCATACTTCCCCAAATATTTTTCTGTGCCCCAAATACTGTGCCAGGCAAGGATCCAATTATAGAAAAGAGGCCTTCACATTTCTAAAATAATGGTTAATAAAATTTTAGCAATAATTACCTAACAGAATTTTGACATTTTGAAAAGTACTAAAATGAAAAACTTATCTAAAGATTGTTGTGTCTGTGGAACACTGTGTTATAAAAGTGTAGAAAGTACATAAATAGTAGATGCAATATATTCTCAGTAGTATTTCTCTAGATATAATAAGAATGGTGGTGCCCTAAGGGATTCTGCTTTTCAAAATCCCTCTATATACTGCTAAAATACTCTTTCCCGTAATCTTTACCTGGACTAAACGATGCATCATAGAGCAAAAAATTTCTGAGTCAAGGTACCTCAAATGGACTAACTTATAGAATGTGTCCAAAATCTGGGAGTCATAATTCCTATAGAATTAAAAATTAGAAGATTTTATAAAATACTTTATCATATAAACATTATCATAAAGCAGTTTATGACATAATACAAAATGTCATACCACATCCTGTGCCAATGTTTGACTGGGCTGTATAGTTCAACATGGCCTATTTTCAAAGCAGATCCACTTCTGAATGTATCCCAACTTTTTCAGTGAAGGCAATGCATTATAAACTCTGTCACTGTTGAAGACATTGAAGAATCTGGTTAGGAAATATCTCTGAAAGGATCATCCAATGGTCACAGGTTGTCTAATAATAACTAATTGTCTCCCTATATCCAGTTATTTCTTCTGATGGTTTAAGCTTTTCCAATTGGCCATTCTCCAGGTGTGTTGGGATGGTCTGAGAAGGTTATTGTAATTCCAACGCATCTAAATGATGCCAAATTTGGTAAGATTATGCACAGGTATTTACAACGATACTACCAGTAATTGGTTGGTAGTGCAGTCACAGGGCTTTACAAAACTCCCAGTTTGAGAATTTCATGTTTTAGAAAATTTCAGAATGCTCTGTTCCTTACTGATATGATGTTGTCAGGGAGGGATTCACTTCCAGAAATTGCTGAATCATCCCACAGCAAACAATTTTCCATTCCAGGGTTGTGCACATCCATAGAGTGTCAGTACTGTAGTGAGATTTTTTATTGTTCTTCCTTTTGTAATGTCTTCTCCAATGTACTCTTTATATGACAGGTGACATTAATCCCAACACATGATTCAGAAGTGATGAGGGAATGGTACCAAGAGACCCACGAGAAACAACAGGATCTTAACATCATGGTTTTGGCAAGCAGTAGCACCGTGGTTATGCAAGATGAATCTTTCCCTGCATGCAAGATTGAACTGTAAAAAAAAAAAAAAAAAAAGCAATGCATTTCAACTTTAAACTTTGTTTCCAGAAATTCTTGAATTTGAAAATACTTTTTCTAAAAATATAATCCATCTAATTCAGCTGCTGAACTATATATACCTGCCAAATGCTATACTGTATCAGAGTGATGCAAGTCACTATTTTTTTTTTTCAGTCTTTGCTAATTGCTAAGGGAAATAACAGTATTCCCACCATAGGGTTCAAATTACTGCAAAACCTGCAGATTCAGGTTCATCTTCATTGAACACTAGGAAACCATGCACTAGCAAACACTGCTGACTTCTGCCAGGTTGTGGGCATTTGCCCTTGGAAGAAACAGAGAAAAGATGGAGAGAGAGAGGAGGGGAGGGGAAAGATGAGTTGGATGGCATAGAGGAGAATAAAATAATTAATTCTGCATTAGTTACAAAGCAGTCAGTGATTTACCTCCCGCAGTCTAGCATCCTAGAGAAAGAAATATTTGGATTTTTTTTTTCAGAGTAGGCATATTTAATTTAGTGACATCTTAGCTAGAACATTAAGTGAAACAATGTGGTTTTGAAGGAACATTGCATTGGAAACACTTACTATTGGCAACTTCCCATTCAGTGTTTCATTGTCACGTAACACAATTCTCTTAGACAAAATACGCATGTAGTTTGAACCCCATTCAGTTTATCATGCGGATATATTGGTCTAAGGCATGCTCCCAGCGAAAATTCAGAGTTCTTTCAAATTTGACAAACTTGCATGCTAAAACACCTGGGTCACTGACAAGTTTACTGAAGCAAAATACCAAAGCAGTTGGGAGTACCTATGGTAGACAATTTGCCTTAGAAAGTGACTTGAATGTACAAAGATACTTGATGCACTTATTTTTTAATGCAAGATAGCAAGTTTATAAAACATCTGTGTAGGATTATAGTTACACCAGTACAGAACTATGCGTGTGCAGTGTGTGCTATTGGAAACCTCTCTGATTGGTCAAACAGCTTGGTGCTATGAATTATGTATGTAAGTTGAACTCTTCATTGGTGCACCTGAACAGCAAACCTTGTTTGAAGTTATTATTATTTTTCCCACCTCTCTTTTTTTCCTGCTTCCTGGAGGCATGAAAGAAAAGGTGTTCAGTACCAGAAATTCAAAATAACAAAAATATATGGGATGATACAAAAAGGTTGTCTGCACATCTGTACAGTCTTTGAAGCTTTCTTTTGTCTTACATTAGTTTGACTGTTAATTTAAGAGTGAATATGGGGACAAATGTACAGAATTTTTTTAGCTGTGCACGAACTTTTAATAGATGAATTTTTAAACATGTTTTGTTTACAGGAAAATGCAGAAAAAAAAACCCCAGATGAAGGCGAATTTTTTAGTAGTTTTGTAAGACAACGCATAGTGTTATTTTGAGTTCTGGTGAGAATGAAGTACGATAAAACAGTACCATATTTATTGAACGTAGCTGACTGCCAAGGATTATCTTGCAGAGAGCACACTAGCAATATCGTTATGTGTTAGTGATCAAAGAACTAAGGACTGAAAGGTTAGTGCGCTTTCTTTTAAACCAGGCAGCTTGGATTGGAGGCTATTCCATGGCTTTATGCAATCCAAGGAGTCATTTTTGATGACACTATTTCAGTACCAATAAACACAGCTTACGACTGGGGGGTGGGGGTTGCATCAAACCACACTTTGTGACATTACAAGCAGTCCTGTGAGACACCTGTCAAACCCTCCAGTGTTAGTTGGGCAGCAGAGATCTTGACTTAATTTTCCTAAGTATTCCTTTATCCTACACTGTCTTAAGTAAAATTAATTGAAGGATCCTTCCCCAAAGTAAAACCAGAACAGGGTATACTGTATATAATGTGATTCTGTGAAATCATAGAAACGTGCAAAATGTAATCCTGACCACAGATTTTAACTGATGAGAGCCTCAGCTCCCAAGTTCTTCAAAACTTCTAATTCCTAGAATTACAGGAAGGAGAGCGGCTGATCAGGATTTCTTAGTCAGATGGGATTTAATATTCCGCACCTTTTCAAATTAGCACACAGAAAAACAAAGTATGCAAAACTTATTCAGGTATGCATAATTTCTACAGATTACAGGAATCAATTTTATGTGTGACTGAGTTTGGGTTGTTTGGTCACACATTGTTCCACTTGGCTTCGTAGCAGTAGCAATCGAGTGGTGATGCTAGCATACCATACAGTATGCAACCACACTGCTTTCTCCCTGCCACTTACAGTATCTGCTAGGGTTGCAGGGTTCTCTGGTTCTTCTCTCATCAAACATGCCACCATTCCATTTAGCCTAACAAATTACATGTGCCTGGCCTAGTGCAAACTTACTTGCTTATTTTTTAATGTTCAAGACCACCTCTACCGGGAAGCCTACAATTTCATTATAAGACAGATGGAAATGAAAAGTCAGAAAAATAAGAAAATGTGTGATAACAGATAATAATATTTCTCATGCTGGTATAGTATTTTCATGACCAGAGTACATGTTATCACTACCTGTAGTAATACCTCCATTCTCCTTAATGTTTTACTTTGCAGCTCTGTACAGAATTTTCACAATCTCATTCTTTCTATAATAGGAATTTCTATTGTTTTATGCCAACCATGTTTTCAGAATGCTCTGATTTCATTAAGTAGGGGACAACTACACCATTTCGTTTATTATATGTTATATAATTTATTTTAATTGTTGCATTGTTTATTTTTGTTTTATTTTGCTAATTTTTATATATTTTTAATATTACTTTAGATCCTCTTTAATTTGGGCTGGGTAGCCCAATTAATGCTGTGAAATATTGTTTATGTTTTGTGGATTTAAAAATTCTAATATTTTGTTTTTGTTTGACAATTCTAGCAATGCTATTTTATTTATTATTTTACCTTTATCCAAGAAACGCTTCTGTTCTTGTAGCTCTTTATTTTTCTTGGAACAGCATAGATGGAAGCTCTATGGGTTAGATTCCAAGTCTTAAAAAAAAAACTAGTATGATTGTGGAATGAAAAATTCGGGAAAAATGTATTTTTGAAAGAAGCAGGTTAGCTGAATTCGTAATTGTGTATGCTGCTTTTGGGAAATGCAGCAGTGGGAAAACATTGTCTTGGTACCCATTAAACAGAAATAACTACATGTTATTTGATATATTCCTGAATGTTATTCTCCCATACCTCATCCCCTTTCTTAGCCCAACAGTTGCTATTTCTAATACAATTCTATTATCATCCACTAATGTGATACAGTCCTAAGCATATGTTCGTCCACATTGGATGACCCAGACCGATAGTACTGACAGAAGGTTAAAATGTAAGCATTTACTGGGCAAAGCTGTTACTCTACCACATTGTTTTCATTGTTTACTTATCCAAGTTGGCCACCTTGAAAACATCTTAGCAATGGCCATGCTGGCTGGGAAATTCTGGAGAAATTCATCTGGAGAGTTCCTTAATATGGAAATATTGACTTAGATGATTTATTCTGAGAAGGTGCCAAGCAATTGCAATCGGCTCTGCCAACTAACAATGCAATATTCCATTTATTATTGATTACAGATTAACAGAGTTGGAAGGGACCTTATAGGTCATCTAGTCCAACCCTCCGCTCAAGCAGGAGACCCTACACATTTCTGACAAATGGCAGTCCAATCTCTTCTTGAAAGTCTCAAATGATGAAGATCCCACAACTTCCAAAGGCAAAGCTGTTCCATTGGTTGATTGTTCTCACTGTCAGAAAGTTCCTCCTTATTACTAGGTTGAATCTCTTGTGGATCAGTTTTCATCCATTATTCCTTGCCTGGCATTCAGGTGTTTTGGAAAATAGCTTGACCCCCCTCCTCTCTGTGGCAGCCCCTCTAATATTGGAACACTGCTATCATGTCTCCCCTGGTCCTTCTCTTCACTAGACTAGCCATGCCCAGTTCCTGTAACCATTCTTCATATGTTTTAGTCTCCAGTCCCCTAATCATCCTTGTTGCTCTTCTCTACACTTTTTTTTAGAGTCTCAACATCTTTTTATAGTGTGGTGACCAAAACTGGATGCAATACAATTCCAACTGTTAAACATGAAATTTTCTGGTTAGGAATTAGAACACAGAAAAATCTAGACTAGATAAATTATACAAACATAAAATAAAACATAGAGAAACATATCACATACAAACTCCAATTTCAAATAACTTTTGCCAGTAGGGCTACATAATTGTCAAGTATGTTTTGTCACCAATATTAAATTGCAAGTTTTTCTACCTTTACAAATGACAAACATGAATATTTCAGGTTTTCTATATTGTTGAGTCAAGCAGTTTTAAGAACAGCTCTGCTTCTTCCAAAATGATGTGCTCTGTTCTTTTTTTTAAGGATAGGCCTGAACATATTGTGTGACAGGACTCATCACAGCTGGAGACTGCATATATGTTTCCTGTTTACTCCAAACACTATGGAACTGAGGTCTAGGGGAATTAATAAGCATTGGCCTGGGTGGCATATGATAGGCACATAAGTTTGGGTGTTTCCTTATTGCAGGTCCCAATTTGACCTTCTTTCCATGAAAGTTTATTTGTGATTCTACTATTTTCTATACATCTACGTTGTCCAAAAATGATACAAATCCATATCCTTTAGATACACCAGTTCTGTCAGTGATTATTTTCACTTCTTTAACTGTGCCATATTGTGTAAAAAAGCTCCAAATTTCTGTCTCATCCATCCTTATATCTATTCCACCCACAAAAAATGGTATTTGGCATGATTTTCCCTTCAGGCAGAACATATCCCTGTCTGGTAGCAGGTAACTCAGAGCTTTCTTCCTGTGGAATATTTGTGTTTTGAGAGTTCTGATTTGAAGTAGACATCTCCACACATCCTTTGCACTCCTCCACTTCGAAGGACGGCGAGAGCAGCCACTTCCCACCTTTTTCTTGTCCCCCTTCTTCACAATGCCCGGGCTTGACCTAGGCCTTCAGTCCCATCCATTTGAGCAACCTGCATCAAAATCTCTTGCTTCAAGATGAATTAATTTTATGAACCCCCTCCCTCCAATTTGCGGTTTTTAAGCAAAATTTAAAGGATTTACCCAGCAGGAATATGTTTAATTTTCTTCTTGCCAAAGAAAAAAGAAAAAGAAAAGAAAATGTTAACAATAAGACAAAAAACTGACTAGATCATAGAGGTTATCAGTCTGTTTTGAACTGAACTTCTATGAGGATTATTTTTAGTTTATACTCAATAAACAATATTATATATATATTTAAATGCAAAAGGGAAATTAATTTGCTGTCTCCAAAAAGTGAAAACATAGCAGATGTGTACATCAATAGGCCTGTTGAAGCAATTGTCTGAAATCAGCATGCCAGATAATTATGTATGCCGTATCAGAAATCAACTTTGTTGTGTGCAGTAGGACTTATTCTCAATAAACATATATAGGATTATCACCTTAATGGAGTTCAAATTTGGCCTTGATACTCCTTCACACTTTAAGCCCATTATTGATCCTCTTGTAATCATTTTAGTATAGACTCAGAAATGTAGTTGGATTGGGATTTTTCTTTGTCTAAATTTTCCCTTTTACTTTAAGCTTCCAAATGGTTGAAGGACCTAACTCTAATCTTTAATTTGGCAAATCTTGATTTTTATGGGAACATATATTCTCTTATGACAGCCTTCCCTATCTTACTGGTGTCCAAATCAGTGGATTACAACTTCCAGCATTGTCAGCCAGCATGCTAATTGCAAAGTTTGAGAATTTATAGTCCAATAACTCTTGGGTTTTTTGGGGTGGAAGTACCAGTTAGTGTAGCTTTGCTCAAAGGTCTCATTTTGCATCACCTCTCAAAGATCTCATTTTGCATCATTGATTCTAGCATTAGAACTCTTTTTAATGTTCTGTTTTCTGACAACTTGCTCCTGAGAGTTGAGGAAAATTTCAGGAATACTTCTGAAAGTACAGGGACATGTAGTGGGCATGACATTGGCATTTGCCCTGCATATGAGTTGATGTGCCTTTTAGATCCAAGCCTATATTTTCTTTTTTAAGTTTCTGAATAAAGCTATAGTAGTAGGCTATACAGTTCATAAACAATTGTTTTTGAACAAGCAGGCATAGGGTTTTGAATGGCAATCAGGACTGAATTTGAATGGCACTCAATTCTGGATTTCTGTTACTGTTGTTTTAGGAAGCTCCTCTAGACTAAACTAAATGGAACTAATAGTTGTGTTAGTCACTGCCCTACATAGTTAGTATAGTGACAGTCAATCTGAAGTACCATGAATACCGATATTGTGCTCTGTTACTCAGCACAGATTACTAGAAGCATGGTTCAATATTAATTAAATTAATAATTCAATATTAATTAATGAAACAAGAGTAGAGTGCTGTATGCATTCCAGAAAATTTTACCATTGGTAACATTCCCCTCATTGTGCTGTTATAGTACTTTCCCACTGAATAAAATTCAGTGACAGCAGTTTAGTTGAGGTCACATTCAAACTTAAAACAGATCTTTTGCATGCCTTTACATTTTCCTATGGTGGGTCTAATTTCTGCAACTACGTTTTTAATTAATCTTTCATTCTTCATGATTTGTGTTTAACTTCACATACAGTAGTGAATGAATCCAAATGTGTATACAAATATATTTAGCTGTCTTCAATAGATTAAAGCAGTTTAGGAACCTTGCAACACAGAACTAAGAAGCTGTTAGTTAAGGAAAACATTCCAAGAACTCCTGGCTTAGCTTCAAGGAGTTAATTCTGCATTTCCTACATCATGGGTCATTTCTCCACTAGCAAGCAACTTCTAGAATCATCCCAACATTGACGTGCCATGATTAACAATAATGAGGACAGATTTTACATCACTTCAATGATAAGTGGATGATGCTATGAAAACATGCTTAAGACCCTCACTAGTGGGGCAATGGCCATAGCCCTTTTCTCCATATGTAAGTTCTAGCTCACAGATAATAGAATTTTTTTGTAGTCTAGAAATATTAGTAATGGGGAAATGTTATATTTAAATTTACCAAAAAATTGTAAGTGCTCCTTGACAGTAGAAGAAAACACAAAAATTGGTCTAATCGTTTATATACATTTGGAAACTGCATTGCTTGCCTTGTTAAGGATGTTTGCTTCATTTTTTAAGAAACAAAAATATTTGTTGTGATCTTATAAAAATAACAAAATAAGAAAGCAGCATCAAAACCTTGAACATTTGGGGGGGAATTGTTTCTCTGCACTAAATTAGTTTAGGAGCTCTAGTTGCCCAGAGCGACTGTTCTATTCATACAAGACTGGGCTGTAATCACACCAGAAAAAGCACAGTTCTAAAAGTCCAGGATGCTTTCACATGATGGCCTGCAGCCATTTGATTCTTCCAAACCATGGAGAGAAAGTCTTGTCGTGGCTGAGAAGCACCTCACTCCTCTCTCTTGTTCTGAACGGTCTTGTTTGTGTCAGTCTGCAGCTGTGTATGGTTTTATGTCTTATAATCCTTCATCACCTCTATCCTATCAAGTCATATCTAAAGTAGAAAATTAGTTTCCAGTGAAAGTAATATGTAGTGCTTTTATGATATTTGTGTGCAATATCCCCTCTACCATTGAGGATATTTGATGTAAAGGAAATAAGCTCAGTTCCACAATAAAAAATTAAAATAGTTCAGGTGTTGTTGGGTTTTCTTTTATTTGTATATTAAAGATGCAATTTCTATCTAAAAAATCACAATGCAATTCCCTTTTTATACACACACACACATTTATAGTAAATGTTCTGGTCAATGGAACTGTCTAGAATAAGTAAAAACTATATAATTATATCATTTTCACAAACAGACTTTTCTATTTCAATGGGGTGCTTGTGAAGTATTAATTTTGGAGCTCTAATCCGTTTCACCTGCTGTCCAGTGTTTGCCAAACTACAACTTTTCAGCACCTCTTTCTATTGTCCAGGTTGGCTAAGTAAAAACTCAGTACTTACCTTGCTTTGAAGGTAGAGTTAAACCACTGTAATTTAGGGTCATACTGAAGCGGTATTATCAATTCTCACCAACTTGACCTACTAAAAAATTGAATACTTTAATAATGAGAAACCCCAATATGACTCGAAAGATTCCACCAATAATATATTAACAATTTGTATTCACTCTGGCAGAATCTACAGAAGCACTGGGGAAATTATACAAAAATTAATGAACAATTATTTATTCAATTAAACAGCTTGCTTGCCAACACAGCCTTTCAATATGTTGTCAGGAAAATGGGATATTTGGTCCTAAATCCGCTTAGGTTCCAAAAACAGTACTTGACATTGTATGTTCAATCTCAATTCAAAGACTTTTTAAAGAAGGTCTGAAAGGCCACATGTGTCTTCTGGCCAAACAGTCACTTCTGCTTAAGCCTCCTTGTAAATAGAATATCCTATCACATAAGGAAGTTTTTTGATTGACTAAACTTAGTTTAATGTAAATATATTAAATTTATATTCTGCCTTATTTCTTGGAGACTAAGGTAATCAGCAGGGAGGTTGTCTTTTCATTTTGATCCATGAGAAACCTATGAAACCTCTGAGAGGATGAGAGACTCTAACTCTAAAAGTTCATGACTGAGGATTGCTTGAATGTTGGTCTCCAACATTCCAGTGTTTTATACTATATCCAACAAATCCAATATTTTAACAACCCCACTGGTGTTACATCTTTGACTCAGGTTTCTTGAAATTAGGAGCTAAAGAAACGGATGCTCAAACATGAAGAGACATTAGTCGTGTAATCTTGGGCAGCAATTCAGAGGACAAAGACTAATAATTTTGCACATTTAAGAGAGCAAATTCAATATACACTATTCATTTCTACTCGGCTATGACTAGATGAGAGATTGTTGTATTCTCTATGAATAGGTTTATTAATTTTTAATTACCAGTTGTAGTGATATTATCCTGATTCTGGGACAGCCAAGCACTAACAGTGATCTGAGACCAAAGGAAATCACTATTTTCCTTCCTTTAAATATGGACACTGGATTTCTTTAATGGACTGAAAGTGTATATGCTTTCCTATTCATTGAAGTATTTAAGTATACTGTGAATTTGAATTGGCAATCGGCATATCAAATTAAATATGCAAATGATCTTACATTTTCTGAATGTGTAACTAGACAAAGTCAAAGCAAAAGACTTTGGTTTAAGACTTTGCTTATAATACAGGACTCTTTTAAAAAGTAGCATGAAAGCATATCTTTACGTGTGTGTGTGTGTGTGTGTGTGTGTGAGTGTGTGAAGATGTGCTTTCATGCTACTTTTTAAAACAGCCCTGTATTATAAGCAAAGTACAGTAAGTACAGGGATACATTGCCCACATAAGACATTCATTTTATGATGTGCTCTATGTACCTGCAATTCAGGAATGAAAAAATTACATCTCTTTAAAAAGAGATGCTTACATTATTTTAAAAAATTGATAACCAAGAATTGATAAATTCAAATGGCAATCCTATACACATTTATCTGGGAGTTAACTCATTGGACTGCACATACCATAACAACCAATAGCAATAGCACTTAGACTTATATACCACTTCACAGTGCTTTACAGCTCACTCTAAGCAGTTTACAATCAACATATTGCCCCCAACAATCTGGGTTCTCATTTTACAGACCTCGGAAGGATAGAAGGCTGAGTCAATCTTGAGCCTGGTGAGATTCGAACTGCCAAACAATACATTTATTTCCAATATAGATTTTAGATCATAAAATACTGCATAAACATGAAACCATTTATACATGTAAAATTGAAACAGGAATTATATTCTGGAATATGGTACTATAAGTGGTGCTAAGATCAGCAGTGCAACAATGGCTAATCTTATTGACAGTTCTGCTTATTAACCTGACATGAAAAATAAATTCACTAGTCTTTAACAATTGAGAGTCAAGATTAGCTAATCTGAAATGCAATTAGAACTCTGCTGACAGAATTTAGGGTTTTATGGCAATTATGGTAGCATTTATGCTCATAAATGCTGGAAATCCTCTTGAAGACCAAATGAAGTGATCATTGATCATAAGGTCACAGGTCATAAATCTTGCAGGTAACATTTTCTTTTAGTCATTTGGTTAACAAATGATGCGGCACAATCGAATTCTCACTCAGTTATAAGCAAGATAGATGTCAAATTGAATTCTCAGTTTATGGAGGATATCATTTCCAAAAATGCAGAGACGTATTTGGTACACACACACCTTCCAGCAGTGTTGATCCTTGGTGACTCCTAGATTAGATCTTGCGGTTTTCTTGGCAAGATTTTCAGACATGGTTTCTTGCCAACGCCTCCTTCCTGGGGCTGAGAGAGTGACCTATTGAGGAATACTCAGCTGGCTTTGTGTTGAAGGTGGAACTAGAACTCAGTCTCCTGGTTTCTAGCCTGCTGCCTTTACTATTACCCTAAACTGGTTCTCTTTCACTAGATTAAAGGCTACTTTTTAGCATGCTTGTCTAATCATTTGACTAAGACAGGAAATGGAGGGAAAAAGGAAAAATCAAATAAAGAATTTGATAGAGATTTCTAGAAAATCTGGAATGAGAAAAGCAAGTTTGGAGGGGCTGAAGCAGCTAATTTGTGACATTCTCTGAATAAAAGACAGCGAAGGCAAATTGGCTGGTTCTATAGAAAATAGGACTCTGAAAAACAGAAAAGATAGAAACCATAACTGCAATAAATGATAAAGTTGGAACAAACGAGAGTGATGGAGGGCAATTCCCATTAGTAGTTGCTATGGTTCAGTCTATAAATCAGTATAAGTTATTTATTTTTATTTATTTATTTATGTAATTTATATGCTGTCCTTCTCCCGTAGGACTCAGGGCGGCTTACAAAACAAAACAAAGAATTACATAAACAATTTAAAATCAGTTTAAAGTTAAATTAAATTCAATTAAAAATTATTAAAATTTGAAAATCACCCCTACGGATTCAGCCCATTTGGTGAAAAAGCCACGTCTTCAATTCGCGGCGGAAGGAGAGGAGGTCCGGGGCTGTCCTGAGGCCGGTGGGCAACCCATTCCAGAGGATCGGCGCTCCCACAGAGAATGCTCTCCCCCTGTGGGCCGCCAGCCGACATTGTCTGGCTGACAGCACCCTGAGGAGGCCCGCTCTGTGAGAGCGCACCGGACGGTGGGAGGAAAGCAGGAGATGATCCTGCAGATACCCTGGGCCTAAGCCAGTTAGACCTCAGTATCTGATGCAACAGGATCCCAAATGATCCTGTCCTAGCTGCTCTTAACATATAATATCTAATGCAATATCATTTCTAGAAAGTAACAGGTACCTTCTTAGTGGCCTTCTTGCTCTAGAACAGGGGTGTCAAACTCAAGGCCTGTGGGACGGATGCAGCCTGCCAAGTGCTTAGATTTGGCCCACAGGACCACCCTGGAAACAGCAAAGGACTGGCTCACAGTGCTAGTCATTTTCGCTGGCAGAGGGTTGCAGGAAGCCATCGCATCCAAAAATGGAGCTCAGGAGCCCATTTTTGCTGACAGAGAGCTCGGGCCACCACAGGCATCCCCGACATGAGTGATGTCAAGCTAACCATGCCCACCCTGGCTCTCCGAGGTCCTGATGCGGCTCTCAAAGAAATAGAGTTGGACACCCCTGCATAATGTAACATAATGTATGCAGGTAGTTTTAGGTTAACAATGACAATTGGAACTGGAATTGCCATTGCTAAGTACCAAGGACATAAAGTGCAACATCAGATGAGTTAGTGCTTAGTGATGGCAATTCCTTTTCTGGTGTGGGCCCCAGCCTCGGGAATAGTCTCCTGTTGGAGATGAAGTCTACACACAAACATACACGAAACTCCTGAAAACTTGGCTCTGCCACTTGGTTTGGGTCACTGACAGGGGCTTGTTACATTGGGGACATCTGACTTGATAGAGAAGATTCCCACTTCCAGCCCCCCCCTCACCCCCAACTGTCTTGGTTTTTAACTTTTTTATTTAACTCTTCTAATTTTAATTGTCCTGTAGTACTTTTTTATTTTTTAATCATATCGTAAACCACTCAAAGTTGCTGTATAAGTGAAATGGGAACTATAAAATTGTAATCATCAAATAAGTTCCGATGGTTTTATTGCTGTCATTAGGAAAGGACCATGTGGGATGATAAGCAAAGACCTCACATGGTCACAACCTCTGACTTACTGTTGGCTTCTTCACTGACTTGGCTTATGTTGACTTACGACAGTTCATTAAGTGACCGTTCAAAGTTACAATGGCACTGAAAAAGTGACTTATGATCGTTTTTCACATGACCATTTCAGCATCCCATGAAAACTGACTCATATCTATGATGGCTGCAATGTCCTAAGGTCATGTGATCTCCTTTTGCAACCTCCTGACAAGCAAAATCAATGAGGAAGCTAGATTCACTTAACAACTGTGTTACTAACTTAAGACCTGCAGAAGTTCTCTTAACAACTGTGGCAAGAAAAGTCATAAAATGGAGGAAAACTCACTTAAGAAATGTCTCACTTAGCAACAGAAATTTTGGACTCAGTTGTGGTCGTAAGTAGAGATCTACCTGTATACTTAAAGTTTATAAATGGCTGCCCAATTTGAACAACGAGGAACTGTATGGCATACAATAAACCAGTAAACAAAGATATAAAAATAAAATACAAAATGCTAACTAAAAACAAACAAATCAATTAATCAGCAATCAGGAACTAAATTTATTGCATTCTTCCAGGTGTATTAGCTCCTGATGGCGTTTTTAGTTTTATGTTTAAACATCAACTTTGGCAAGAAGATTGACATAACAAAATGAACAGATTTATTTTACTGAGATTTTACTATGTTTTATTTTAAAGGTGTATGGTGTACTCCTAGGTAGAGTCCAGGTCAGCCTCTTTCTCTCATATTCGTTAGTAATAGGAGTTGCAATCTGACCTATTTCAAGGGTTGAGAAGGCTGATCCAGATTAATATTCACAGATCATGGCATAATAGATTATTTCTGATTCTCTAAACTACTCTTTAACTCCCAAGTTGGAAAGTTGGGAAACTGTGCTTTGATCTAGAAATAACAGAATATGCATGAATATATGTACACGTTCAAATTACATTTATTTATTGTTTTCTTTGATTTCTAAGCTACCAGCAATTCTTGTCAGTAACTATCATGAAAAATAGCATATGCTGACGATGCCTATGGTCCTTCTGAACGTATTATCTCACCTCAACATTTCAGAAAGGAACAATTTGATTAAATCACAAACCTTGTTTTCAGACACAACAGAGGTAATGTATACTTTCAGAAGAACAGTAATAATAATAGAGTTTGGAGAAAGGATACATATAGCTTGGATCATGTAAAGATTTAATGTGTAGACAAGCCAAGTCTGTATAAAGTACAAGACAGGGTGAGACTGTTTATTGCCAAGACAATCTGAGGCATAATGGAAGTCTGCCAGCAAAAGCATCATGTGGCTGCGCTTGCTTTTTTTTTAATTTCCATCATTTCCTTAGCTTTTGCTTTCATTTCTTGCTCCCTTTCAATCAGCATCGTTCGTTCTTTCTCCCACTCCTCAAGTTTCTCTTTGTATTTTGTAATGTCTTCTTCAGATGCTGGTAGTTTCTCCTCAACAAGTTGAGTAGTTAGGGTTAACAGCTTCCTAGATTCCACCTTGCCAAGGGAGTGGAGTTTAGAATTCAGCTCCTGTCATGGTTGGCATAAGAGAGAGAAAGAAAAAGAAACAGTTAATCAGTTTCACTACTTCAACAATAGACTGGTCTGGCCCATATAATCTTTCCTTCCTTTGGAACTGGAATTTCACATTTTATAACTGGCCTATTACGGCTGATTCACATTTATTCTTGGAAAATTGCCCTGGCCACAATAAATGAGCATTCAGCCTTTCCCAAAAGGAAAAACTAAACAAATGGTTTATATTTCAGATATTGGATAGGCTTTTTAGCATTACGTGGTGGGGTACTGTTGTTGTTTGTGTTTGTGTAGTCTTTGTTGTTGTTGTTTTGCTGTAATCTACCCTCCCAGATTCATATTGTTTGAATTGGGCAGCCCTATAAATCCAATAAATAAATAAACACTGACATATATAAGTTAGGGTTTTTTTTTTGTAAAAACAAAATATATTATTTAGTAATACAAAGCAGAGACAAAATTTATTAGTTTTTAGTTTGGCTAAGTGCTGGAGTAGGCTGAGCTACTAAAAGCATTAATAAAGCTTAACGAAAGCTCATTGCCCTAAAATTGACAAATGGCTTGCCAGCCATCCCAATGTTTTAGAGTTCTCTGGTCCCACCCTGTAGGCACCCTGCTGAGGCAAAGACTTATGCCAAGTTGCTTCAACCAACCTTACAGCTAACAGATGGGAATAATTAAAGTATCAATTGTATAATGAAGAGATCCCAGCTTCTTTATGCTATTGTGTGGTAGATTCCTATATGGCCTTTCTCTAAAGGTGTTTTTGAAGTTATGCTCAGCTCTGTGTAGGCAGCTGTTGAAAATGCTTTCATCCTGCCTCTGGGGTACACAAGAGTGGGTTGAAAGGAGGGACCTAGGCCAGACAGGACATTCCATCATCAAATAGATGGTGCAGTATTTCTTGCAACCCACTGCAGTGATGAATCATAAAAAAAAAATCCGCTTATGTGCTTTAAGATGCGGGGTCATTTGTAATTAGGGATATTTTTATAGGACAGCTTGACTTCAGAAGGCAACTTAATTGCCTTAAAAGAGAAACACCTCAGAGAACGAGAAGAAAACTATCTCAGAAAATTTGAACACCAGCAATTTAAAAATTCTGTGTGGTTTTTTTCCCAATAAAGATACTTACAGTAAATGAATTAATATAATTTATAAACCAAAGGATTAGCTGGCATTGGTTTTTAATAAGAATAATATTTAATAATAAGTCAGTAGATTTTAGTGGTGATACTGAAATATAGTTTTATCTTATGTTACTTATCTATATATTAAATTATTGTATTTTACTTCAATTTCATTTTAAATTGTTTTGATAGAATTTTATTAATCATTTTGTTTAGACTCTGTATTTTAATATGGATTATGGGCTAATCAATAAACTAAACTAATAACTAACTAAACTAATATGGTCAAATAAGACGCATAGTAAACCAGTCTTCTAAATTTCTTAGACCACAGCCTACTGAATAAATGACTCTTAATTCTCTGTACAACTATATTATTAATCATTTTCTATCATTCACTTAATACATGAACCTTTAATTCGGCCAGGAATTCAAACGAATAGTTGAATCACCAAAATATAACTGGTACTAAACTCTCATTGATTCAGCAGCTGGTAGTTTATAGTTTCTCTTTTGGAAGATGAGGATGACATTTGCTCTCCTCCCAACCTCCGAAATTTTACTCCAAGTGTTCTCAAATATTAGTAAAATGACTCTGAAATGACCTCTGCTTAGTATCTTCAGTAATCTATCTGGCCCTGGTTAAATTTAGTTTATTTCTCTTTTGCCTATTTTATACTGCAGTTTCCCCATACTTCTGGTGGCATAATGCTGACCATTCCTCTTCTAATGGAAGACAGTCACAAAAACAGGAGTCAGTAGTTCCGCATACTCAAGAACACTCGTTATTTTTATATCTCCTGCAAGCTTTGGCTCATTCTGAAATTTAGCTATTCTAACAGAGTTCCTACAATTTTAGAAGACCATCTTGCAGTCTTCTTCAGGTATGTCCCCCTCCTTCCATCCCCTCTTTTTCCTTTAATGTTTTAGAGAACTCTACATGTATTCATGTTGGCCTCTTTAGATCATTCCTGTTTTTCTTTCTTGTGGGGACTGTTTGAGACTGCCCCTGAAATATACCATTTTGTAGAATTTCCCAGTTGTATTTTCCACCTTCTGACCAATGAAGCTCCCAGTAAGAGAGAGCAAGAATAATTTGGGCCTCTAACTCTTGGCAAAGTTAGATTCCCATCAGATGATCAAAATAACTGAAAACTAAGCATCATCGTTACTGCATACATCTTTGAAAACTGGTTACCAGATGTAGAAAGGCGTCATTTATTTTTTCTGCTTGCCCTGGTTGTCTATACAAAACTCCCAAAGTGGCGTCATTTTCTCTTTATCTCTCATTATTATTCCCAGATACTTTCAACATGCTCTGCTGAATTTCTGTTCAAGTACATTTTTCTTTTATGTACCATGTAGCATCCCTCCATCCTTCCTTTTGAAGGTCTGTTCCTTTTGAATAAACTACAGACTGCCATGGCTATGTGCCAATCATGACTATCATCCCAATATGTTTCAGTGATACCAATCACTTTATATTTGTCTTTGTTTTCCTGAATTAGGATCTCTTGTTCTCCCTATTTCCTTCACAATCGCCATGTATTAGTGCAGAAATAGCAGCATTCTGATCTATTGACACTTGGTATTGTGCAAAACTCATCCTAGTCTCCTCTTCTCCTTTGTGTTCTGCTTTCTTTGTCCTAATCTTTGGATGCATATTAGGTCTTGGACTTTTGCCATCCTTACCCTTTTAGTTTAATTTAATGCCCTAATGGTTAGCAACAGCAATAGATCTTAGACTTACTGTTCCATAGTGCTCTACAGCACACTCTGAGCAGTTTACAATGTCAGCATATTGCCCCAACAATCTGGGCTCTAATTTTACTGGCCTCGGACAGATAGAAGGCTGAGTCAACCTGAAGCCCACATCAGGATCAAACTCCAGGCTATGGACAAAGTTAGTCTGCAATACTGCATTCTAACCACTGTGCCACCAGGGCTCATGAGTCCTAATGGTGAGACAGGCAAGATGACTGTCAAACACTTGACAGATATTTTAGGTACTGATAAAACATTCAATATTTTATAATCTTTTCTCAATCCTGGTGACTTCTGATTATTTAGACTTCAATTGAGCCCGGGGATGTCAAACTCAAGGCCAGTGGGCTAGATTCGGCCTGTGGTGTGTTTAGATCGAGCCCGCAGGGCCACCCTAGAAACAATGAAGAACCGGCCCGTGATGCCTGCCAGCAAAAATGGAGATCGGGAGAGCTGTGTGTGGCCCTCCCAGGCTCCATTTTCGGCCGCGATGGCCTCCTGCAGCCCTCTGCCAGCAAAAACAGAACTTGGGGAGGCCATGTGTGGCCCGCCAGGGCTCCGTTTTAGCTGGCAGAAGGCTGCATGAGGTCATTGTGGCTGAAAACAGAGCCTCAACGAGTGAGGTTGAGCTGCCCATGCCCCCCCCACCCCACAGGCACGCTCCCCTTGGCACACAACCCTGATGCGGCCCTCAATCAGATTGAGTTTGACACCTCTGCCTTAAAAGATATACAGTATAGAGTACAGTATATCTAGCTTTTTCTTAGGAGGTGATAGTATACCTAGGAGAAACCATACAGAAACTACTGTATGAGGAAATTAGATTTGAGATGACATTTTAAAATCCTTCAACAAACAGTGAACTTCAACTTGGGTCTTTATCTAACAGGTGTAGTCCAACATTCTAACCATTAAGGTATATCAGCTCTATGTAATCACTTACATAAAGATGTCATTCAATAACTAGTCAAAGTGAAGGAAGCTAATAAATCTAAAGCCTTCTGAAGGAGGGAAACTAATAAATCTAAAGCATTTTGAGATGATGAGGGTCTAAAAAGAATAAATATGATCCTGTGATACACATTTTCTATATCCCATAATGAAATGAGAATTACGGGAAAACTTTCCAGCAGATATATGATGCAAAGGACATGAGGTTAGGAGTGACATTTCATTTTAATTATTAGGCGTTTCACTTATTAAGGCAGGTATATGAAAAGTAAAAACAGATTCTCAGCAACCAGGTAGTAGAAAAATGACACTGAACATGATTTTCTCCAGGCAAATTCCTGTCTGAAACAGTAAGAAAGTAGCTTAGCATCAATACCCAAGAACCTGGTGCCATTACTAGTGGGGTAGCAATGAAGTCTTATTTCCTCAGGAGGGGAAAAAAACCAGAAGTGGAAGGAAACTGCATACCTTAAAACGGTTTAGATATTCAGGCAGTCGAAGCACCTCGTTTTCTTCTGGTGGCGTTTGTTTTGGTGCTTCTTCTGAATCCTTGGGGTCTTCTGGAGAAACCTTGGGTTCAGGTGCTGGGTGCAAAATGTCTCCCAGAACATCAACCTTTGCAGCAAAAGAGCAAAAATGTCGTGGATGGCTTAAAATAACATAAGAAAGTGTCATATGTGCGGATATCTTTTCACAGTTTATGCATCTTCCTTAACATTTTGAGAACATTAAAATTAAAAGCCAAACAAAAGTTAGGAATTAAATTTGAACAGTAGATTGAAAATAGGATGTAATATCTTAATTTTTTGTTTTTGTTTTTTTCCAAAACTATGGTTTTAACTGCAGAATAGGGTTTAACTTTATGGAAAGCATGTATTGTAAACTGAAAATATAAAACAACAATATATAACAAATATTTAAAGACCAAAATAGTTTTAAAAGACTGAAAATATTAAGAATTTTTAAGTTGGGTTTTCAGTGTTTGTATGTTGGTTGAATGAAGGAGACCAGGCCTTTCTGAAATTACCGTATTTATCGGCGTATAACGTGCACTTTTTCATCTTGAAAATAATGTGGAAATCGCATGTGCGCGTTATACACCGATATGTATTAAAAAATACTGTAAAAAGAACGAATGGTGAGTTTACAGCATCTGAGACACTGTTAGAGATAGCCTGGGGTATGTTGGGGTCTTGGGCAGGGTGAAATGCTCCCGGTTTGGACTGGCTCGGGCGAGTAGGTAGCGATGGCGGCGGGCAGTTCGGAGAACCGGTAGCAAAAATCCCTGCCCCTGTCCCCCATGCCCAGCTGAGCCCCGCGATCATCAGAGGCTTTTTTCCCTTTTAAATGGCTCTGAGCAGCCAAGCTCTGACATCCCAGCTGAATTGCCTTCTAATTAGGCAACTCAGGATCAGGATCGCCAGAGCCATGTAAAAGAAAAAAAGTTTCTTTTTCTCTCCCCCGCCCCTCTCCCAGCCTCCAGCTTCCTTACCTTAGTTGCTGATTGCATGACGATCGCAATCCATGCATCAGCAATCAACTGAATATCCCTGGCTATAATCAAGCTCATCGGTGAGCAGCTCTTTCTGCCTGCCTGCCTTGACTTAGGAATTCTGGGAGTTGAAGTCCACAAGTCTTAAAGTTGCCAAGATTGGAGATCCCTGTTCTGTTGGGTAAGTTTTTTTCCCCTTTGGGAGCTTTAAAAAAAATAGTTAATTGGGGGATTTTTTAGTTGTTCTTTTTTTAGACTTAGACATTTAAAGTTTAGGAAGTTTTAAATTTAGCTGCTTTTATATAAAATAAAAATAAATAAAAATAACATAATATTTGTGCAGCTTTCTGAGATTTAGTGTGTTTCTGTAGTGTTTCACTCTAACTACACAAACACACAAAATCTCACAAAGCTGTATGTGGAATTTTGTGTGTGTAAAGTGTGAAAGTTGGTTTTTTCGGCTTTTTGTGGCTGTGTGAGGTTCCTGCTTGTTGCAGGGGCCATTTTGGGTCTAGCACAGCTGCTTTTACATTGTGGGTGAGCCAGTTGTGTGCAGTGCATTGTGACTGTGCTTAAATATTAATTTAAAAAGTTTTGAACTACCTTTGTTATGCTTCAAAGTTCTTTATTTAAAATTTACTTTTTTTCCTGAAACTTCCCTCTTAAAATTAAGGTGCGTGTTATACGCCAGTGCGCGTTATATGCCAATAAATACGGTACTATTGATTTTTTATTGACTGCAAGTAAGTCACAGATGCTCTTTGCTGATAATAGTTTGAATGTTTGTAACAACTACAAGAAGAGAATACAACGTATTATGCAGGGGTGGGTTCTAAAATTTTTTACTACCGGTTCTGTGGGCGTGGCTTATTTTGTGGGCATGGCTTGATGGCCATGTGACAATTATTTAGGATTTAGCAGAGGTACTGGTCTACCAGGTTTTTAACTGCTTGCAGAGCTGTACTGATCTACCCATTTATTTTTGCAGACACTGATCTACTCATTTGTTTTCTTTTAACACTGATCAGCTGTAGGGCAGCCCTTTGAAGCCCGCGGCAAGAGTTTAAACAGTTTTTTTCCCTCTAGCCATCAGCTGGGACTCAGGAGGCAGCAAGAGATTGGAGGTGGGGCCAAATAAAAGGTAAGAATAATACGGGGGATGGGTGGGGGTGGGGCAGAACCGGTTCGGTGACATCATATCATCACTGCTACCGGCTCGGTGGAACCGGGCCGAACCGGGAGGAACCCACCACTGGTATTATGTTATATAATTTCTATCTGAATTCCTGTTTTGGAAAGAAAAGGCTTCGTATCATGTTCCCTATGGTTTTCAACAGAATCATGTAGCTGTACCCTTTATTTGATAACAGGCAAACAAAAAGCCTGAAAGTCTGAATGGAAATTTGAGCGACTCTGTATTACTAGTTTTTGAATGTGTTTTCCAGAAGTTGGTATTCCTCAGCACTGTGGGAAGAGTTACTAGATTCAAGGAATAGGAAAATTAGCTGCATTATCAATAACTGCCAGAAGCAGAATCAGCAATGAGGTAAGGGTGAAGAAAGCATTTGTCTGGGCTTTCTGGAAAACATTTTTCTCTAAGGGGAAGATTTATTTACTTATTTATCAATCAATTTTCTATACCACCCATCATTCTTACATGACTCTGACGATTTACAAATAATAAATAAATAAAATTATATAAAAGCCATAGTTAAAAACAATTAATAAACAGAATTAAAAAATTGAAAAAGCAGAGGGAGCACTTTCACCCCGCCGTCCCCACAAGGTTGTATGAAACTCTTAGTCCCAGTTGATACAGTAGTTTTCAAGAAATACTTCAATGCATATTCAACCTATATAAAACAGTGCCAAGAATAGTAGCAACCCGGCTGCTGAGTCCCAAATAGATCAGGCCACATTTGGTTAAATGAGTTTTCACTTACTGCTTCCTGGCAAAGTTTCACATCTTCAGGAAGCAAGGCCACATCCTCCATTACTTTCAAGGCTCTGTTCAGATATCCCGGGGTCCACATGAGTGGCATTAGGTGGTAAACAGCTCGCAATCCTTTCTGTAGCTCCACTTTACCTGTGATTTAATAGCCGTTTACTCCATTGCTTAAACCAGAAAACAAAGCTAATGCGTGGGATCAAAGAGATGTGGTGATGAATATGATACTAGAAAGTAGGTCAGCATTTTCTTTAAAAAATGAATATGGAGTTCTAGTGAGTTGGGAGAAAAAATTAACTGAGATTATAGGATATGGAAAGGAATAGTTTCACACCTTCTTCTATGTAGAAGACAAAATCTCCTCCTCTATTATTGCAGTTAGATTCAAAGCAGAAAGCAGGTACTGTATATCAGCCGTCCCTAACCTTTTAGACTGGCAGTGGCGGTAGTGACAGTGGCAGCAGTGGTGGGGAGGAGTGAGAGGGTATGCTTTTGCATGCAACCTAGATCCTGAGCATGCACAAATGAAGCTTTGTGCACTCACACGCCATTTGCAAACTGCTGTTTCCCAATGGGCTATGTATTGGTACCAATCCGCAGCTCGGGGGTTGGGGACCCCTGCTGTACAAAATTCCCAGAGGGATGTTAAGAAATGCATTCAGAATGCTTTTCAGTGTCTCCCTTTGCTTTTATAGTTCTCTACAATTCACCAAAAGGGCCTTTAAACAATGTTGAAGCAACATCTGTATAATTCTTCTCGGAAAAGAGTGTCTGGTTTCAATAAGTATTTCTTGGCCTAGTTGAGATTAAGTTCTATACTCTTATTTATTTATTTGACTGATTGATACAGTTCCCATCTCAACTAGTGAGTTTTAAATCTGGTAAACAGATTTAAAATAAAGTAAAAACAATTACAAACATTGGAAAAATTAAAACATACAGTACTATTATAAACCAGCCTTAGACTTAGAATAACTTTATTGTCACTTTGAATGTACACTAATTGGCATACATTAAAATGAAATTCCGTTGCATACACCTCTCATAGGGTCTCTACCTCTAATCACCAATATAACTAAGAAAGGGGTCCCTGCATGCACGAGAATGTTGCTTGCCAGTGAAACGGGCAACATATAAATTTCATAAATAAATGAGCATCTTTTATTCTTTATACAAATATATTCCATTAGATCTGGTATAATTGCAAAATGCATACAGCACAACAGAAAATAGCTTCTGACCTTCAGAATGTTCAGGTGAATCTTTTGTCTACAGAAATAAAGTGATTTGCTAAAGCCAATCCCTTTTTAAACTGTTCAGGGATGTATTTTAAAGATTTGAAAATGCTAATCAAAGACAGATTTTTAAAAGGATAGCTGAAGTGGGATAAAAGTGTGGTGCTAATTGGTTTACAATTTTGATCTCTACTGGCACTTTTTAAACTGTACCATAAGGTAAAATCAGGATCAGCATCTAATCCTGATGTGTCATCTTCGCTCTTATCACAGCTGAGAAACCAATGTATGCAAAAGGGTAACTATCTAACGCTTTTTGATAAAGCCTCTCTCTCACCTGAAGGTAGTAGGCCAATTAACAACTATTCATAGGTGAGGGCAAGGGAATTTTAATGGACACAATAAAGCCATTGTAAAATATAAAAGACACTGAAATAGAGGGAATTCAGATACTCTATGCTGAATTTTAATCAAAAGATAAATGCCAGAATAAATTGAAGGGATTATGGACTACCATGGAGGGAACATTCTCTCTTCTTTGAATGTTAATTTATGGTTTCTAATACATACTAAATAATAATTGAATTTAGAGAAATAATCTCCCCTTACGTACAAGTAGAATTTTTAAGAAAACTGGGCTAGAAGAAGGACATTTCAAATATATCTTTCTCTGAGCAGTCTGGCCCCAGTTCAAGTTGGGTCCAGGCCCTATTCAGCTTTAAACCAATACCTACTAATATTCCTAGTAAGTTAACTTACAGCAAAGGAATCTATAATGCTACATAGAAAATTGTTAATCTTGGGGCTCTAGTTAGAAAATAGCAACAGACTTCCTCATATATAACTAAAGAATAATGCTTACTTGTTACCATTTATCATCTTTTTCAAATGAACATTTTGTGGGAATGTGGCTGAGAGGATGACAGAAAGATAGATTCTACCTTTTGGGCTTTTCAAATATTCATGGGAACTTTGGCCAGCCTGTGAATTTTGCATTATGTGGACTGAATGTCAATATGCTTAACTTGATTTAGTATTAATTTTGTACTGCATCAAGACATATTAGTATTTAATTGAAGAAATTCCATTTACTCCAAACAAATCAATAAAGCAATACAGACTTTTTTTTCAATTAAATATTTGTTAAAACTTACCAAGAAGGGCAAGGCCATATAGCTGAGAACTAAATCCTACTGTGTCAGTCTGCTTGAGCCCCACTAATAACAGAGATGCTCCAAGATTTTTCTCTTCTTCCCACTGAAAACAGGAAATATTGCTTGAAAAATGTGTATAACCCTGTTATACATCCCTCCCAATTCTCTGCTTTGTTAAACTAAGTCTCTATCTGTAATGTGCTTCAGCAAGTGGCAGGGCCCTTGTTTAGGTCTCATTTTAGGGCTTGCTGAACTCTAAGCAGGCTTGGGCCTCGTTAATATTTGGGTAGGTAACAGTGGTGAAATCCAATTTTTTTTACAGCTGGTTCTGTGGGCTTGGCTTGGTGGGTGTGGCTTGGTGGGCGTGACTAGAGAAGGATATTGTAAAATCTCCATTCCCACCCCACTCCAGGGGAAGGATACTGCAAAATCCTCATTCCCTCCCCACTCCTGGGGAAGGATATTGCAAAATCTCCATTCCCACCCTACTCTGGGGCCAGCCAGAGGTGGTATTTGCCGGTTCTCCAAACTGCTCAAAATTTTCGCTACCAGTTCTCCAGAACCTGTCAGAACCTGCTGGATTTCACCCCTGGTAGGTAACCTTCAGGGAATATCAGAGCTCTAAACTAGAGTCTAAAGAAAACTCTTACGAACTTCAACTCAGCATGGCTGGCTGGGGAATTCTGGGAGATGAACTCCACAGTCTTAAAGTTGCCAGAGTTGGACATCCCTGCTCTGAAGTTCAAAAAAGTTCAAAAAAGAAAACATGAATGAACTCATGTCAAAGCACTTCTAATCTGTTGCTATGACAATTTATGGCATGTCCACAATGTAATGAGGAACTAACTTCAACTTGAAAGCTTTTCTTTTCATTTCTTCCCTCCTTTTCTCGCTATACATGTCCTCTCTCACACAGAGAAAGCGGACAGCAATGCGAAAACAGCAACAGGCCATAACAGCAACTTCCTTCACTTGTGGGTGTAAATACAAGACTTCTTAAAAATCTCAGAAAGAAACTGAGCTTCACTTGAGTTTAGGAAGGAAGTTAACTGTAAAAGTGAATCCATGTTTTTCCCCCCAGTTTTTTTAAAAACAAGACTATTTTTTTAGTTCAGTTGAAGCCAAGGAGATGTTTGGGGAAAAGGAAGAGTAACCATGGGGTCAATCAAGGGCCATATACCAGCTGGCATAGCTTGGAAACTTAAATTACCCCTAAGGATGTTAAGCCTCTTCAACTTGGCTTTAAATCATATTTTGAAAGTATGGACATGCGGCATTTGAATCCTATTATTCTTTAGCCATAACCACAAACATTTCATTATGCAAGTAGCTTACCGTAAGTTCTGATTTGGTTGCCAAATATTTGTACATGGTATAAAGAGAGAGAAGTTGGGTGGACACCTCAGTAAAATCTTCCTGTATCATTATCTCAGTCACTACAGCCATAGCATCTAAAAATAATAAAAACAAGCATTAAAATGGTTGCTTAAACGTATTACAATAATTATCTCACCAATGTATTTATAGAAATGAACATATCAAACTGTTTATTTCAGATTAACATGACATAAACAAGTAATTAAAAATCTTAATGACATTATGGTGAAAGATAAACAACGTAAAAATTAATATCATTTCAGGACTGATATATATATATATATGGTTTTCCCACAACCTGAAAAAAAGAAAGCTGGTTTGGCAAAAGGAATTTGAATTCCTAAAACTGCAGAATAATAAAATATCCTATTCAAATATCTGCTGACTTCACAATTTGATCTAATTTTTTGGGTAATATTTAAAAAGCCAATTTTCATTATTTTGGAAGTGTAAAATGATGGAGAGACACTTACAACATATGAAATGAACTAGCACTATTATTATTCTGGTTTAATTTAATATCCCTAAATTTGTTGCCCAAATTTTAATCATGTAATTGCAGGGATGCTGTAACAATCATTAAGTACAAAAATCAGTTGTAAGTTTTCAGTGTTGTAACTTTGAACAGTTATTAAACAAATGTTTGTATTTTGAGGACAACCTATATATCTGTTTTATGAGAAGAAGTCAGTCATTGCATCAATCTTGCCACCTGCTTTACTTCTATTATCCCTTTTCTTTTTAAAAAAATATCTATTCTTGAAATCATGGCAAATCCCGGATCTGCGCACTTTCTGCCGTGCCTTAAAGACGTTTCTGTTTCATCAAGCCGGACTGACCTGACCTAACTTTTTAAATTGTTTTAATTTTAAATTGTTAAATTATGGGTTTTAATATAGGGGTGTTTTAATTGTGGGCCAAATTAATTTAATTGGATTTTAATATTGTTTTAAATTTTGTATTTTCTGTATTTTATCTGCTGGCTGTTCACCGCCCCGAGTCCTTTGGGAGAAGGGCGGTATACAAATACAATAAACATAACAAACAAACAAACATAAAGAAATATGCTCAAAAATGGCCACGTCCAGGAAAGTAGAAATGCACAATACATATTAAGGGTGAAATACTTAATATATACATAATATCTAATGCTTAATAAATTTGTTTCTTACTTTCATAGTTCTCATCTTTTATAAAAGAATCCAATAATAAATTGAAGGTAAAACTATCTGGAATTATTCCAAACTGGACCTGGAAAAAAATGAGCAGAGAACAAAGTTGTGTTAATGCCGTACTTCTGAATGCATGACATGGCTGAGCAAGTCTAAAGAGATGTCTATCAGTATGCATTCCGCTTCTGTTTTCGCTTTCATAGATGGACATGGGAACATAAGAAAGAATTTGCAGAGCAGCTTGTGCTGGAAGAATTCAGTTGTTGTACCCGTTGGCTAGCATAGGATCTATGTTTTTCAAACTTGGCAACATTAAATTTTGTACATTTCATCTCCCCGCATTCTGCGGCTGAAGCCCACACATCTTTAAAGTTACCAAGTTTGAAAAATGCTACTTCAGAGAGGCAGCATTAATTGACTTATGCTTCAGGAAATCCATGACAGCTTTCCCACCTCCCTTCCATTAAGCTAATCTTTTAATCAAGAAGAGAGGCTGAATTTATACATCCAGCAGACCTCATGTTATGTTTTCTTTTCATCATCAGAGATTAGGGCCCATAACCATCTGGCTACGTGAATGTACCCAGCCACTTTCTACTTGTGAACTTTTACAAAGAAATTAGTACTCTTATTTTTCATTAAGCACAGGCATGAGCTCTCACAGGGACACGTATTATATTCTCCAACACGCACTATATGAATGGCCTTTGCATTCCAAGCCAAGGAGAGATGGTATTTTGAAATTTCTGCCATTTCCTTTTGTTTCCTGCTATGCTTTGGCACACCAGGAAAGAAGAACATGTTTTTATATCCTTTCATGCCAAGCCTTCAAAACGTTTAGCAATAAGAACCATTTCCTTTAACTGCACATTGACATTGAAGTATCTTTGTACCGCTGACGCAGGAGACCTCAAAAATCTAACTCGAGTGCCAGACAAAAACATAAGGCAGTAAGTACTTCAAGGAATGTGGCTCTTGTAGCCCAGGAAAATGGCTCAGGCAGATATTTCTGCTTTTGTTCAAAACAGTTCTCAGTTAAATAGAAATCATTCCTTTAAATGCTTACTGTAGTGCAAGGCTGTCAAATTTCCAGCTCGCGGGCCGGATGCATCACACACTGGCCACGCCCATGCCAGATTTAGCGAAGGGAAAGAAAGTCCCGATACGTCACGTGACACCGCCGTGACGACCTGAGTTCGACACCCTGCTGTAGTGTGTGCAGTCTGATTAAATAAATCAAGCTATTTATCAAATCCCTTAATAAACAAATTGATTGCAATCTAGGCCAAAGTTTTAAAGGTATTCATTGATGGATTTCAGTGGGAGAGATCTAAGCGGGGTTAAATTACCCTTATTGAAATCAAGAAAGTATTTCTTTACCTTGGCCAGATCATATACGTAATATATGTATCTGTTCAGAATTTCAGCATAACTAATTAATGCCCTTTATAAAAAAAACAAGTAAAAATAACTCTTACTTTAAATTTTAAAATAGCAAGGTAATCCTTTTATTGTGGAATCCAGATGCAGTGTGGAATATATTAATATATTGGAGCCTCGGCAGCACAGTGGTTAGAGTGTAGTACTGCAGATTACTTCTGCTAATTGCTGGCTGCCTGCAGTTTGGCAGTTCAAATCCCACCAGGCTCAAGGTTGACTCAGCCTTCCATCCTTCCGAGGTGGGTAAAATGAGGACCCAGATTGTTAGGGGCAATATGCTGACTCTGTAAACTGCTTAGAGAGGGCTGTGAAGCACTGTAAAGCGATATATAAGCCTAAGTGCTATTGCTATTGCTATTAATACGTTTATTAATAAGATGAAATCACATATACTCATTATTTGAATAATTGCAATCCAAGTATTAGCAATTTTTTCAATAACAATATTTCCTGACATCCATATATATATATAGCTTAAGTGCTACAGAATGTGCCCCCTTCTTAAACGTTTTACATTAAAAGATTAATATGTCTTTGCAAATAAAGCCTACAATAACTATTTATGAATCCTTGTTAGAATATACTGAGAAATTTAAAAGCATAAAGAGAAATGGAGTAAGGAATTATAGTGTACAGTGTTCAAATGTGAATGGAAGACCATTTGGGTATCTATGTGTCACAGTTCTCTAATTCTAAAGTTATATTTAAATCAAAAATGATTTTTTGGGTCAATTGGACATTTACATATATTTTTTTAAAAAAATTAAAAGAAAGAACTAGATGGGTGCAGATCATTATTGTAGATGTGGTACTCAATATGTTTTGACGTGATATGATACTCACCTAATGTGGCCCTGTGCCAGGGGGTCCCTTTTATTCAACTATTTAGGTTATTTCATATATTAATACTATTCTAAAAGAATAATTCTCTTTTGTAGATATTTTGGATCTTTTGAATTAAATATTAATGGTTTGGAAAGAATCAAGTGGAAAATGGAAATAGAAATCATATGCACTCGTGGTTGTAAAAACGTTTATGATACAAGAACATCCGTTCTCTCATCTATTATATAATGGTCTGATCAACTTACTTTTTGCTCTGTTTGGACCAGAATTTTTCTCACCAGGAATCCCAATATGAGGACTGCAAATTCTGAATTGCACATAATGTTTATAAACATTTCCCTTTTTTTCCTTTTCCATTTTTTGTATGCATGCTAAGAAGACTGGTATAAAAATTAACAATTTAATAGTGTAGTGTGTCAAGAATGTGTCCTATGTAACGTTAGTTTTGATGAGTACATGAGCAAAGTATGATTTTGTAAAGACATTTGTTTTTCTCTTTTTCGTTAGTTTTTTTTACATACAAAATAAAATATAATAAAATTTAAAAACCTTGTTTTGTAGAGTATACAAAGCTTTATCCTGTGCACCAAATTTAAGGCACTTCCTAATCCAGCTGTGGATGATCCAGTCTCTTAAATAAAAGCAATTAGGACTGTGACGAAACCTAAGTGATGACAGAAACATCTAGAATTATGGAGGTTAATGCTGAATTGCAAGGTATATTTATTGCAAGGTGTAGTACATTAATTATACATAAGCAGTATGAAAACGAAGATTTATTGATACTTAAAGCGTACCAATTTATTATGAGATAATTAAGTCCATTTATGATCCCTATTACCCATAACTGGTTCAGTTCAATACCACCAATGCTTTTAATTTTTAAAGGCGTATAATTCTCAGTTAAATACTGAAACAGCTACTTTATTCAAAATGTAAATCAACTGGATTTGAAATATTTAAATGAGATTTTGTAAATTTCTAATTTTAAAGTTTTAATTACTTGGGGCCATTTCATACATCACAATCCAATTGCGCCAGCTGTCAACCAGCGATCACAATCAATTCTGCCCATCAAGAAAATTACAGCATTTGAGAGACATGCAGTTCAAAACATCTTTTGTCACATTCTCACTTTATATTTCAGATGAAAAGCTGTTTAAATTCTAAAATGTAAATGAACAGAATAATCAGATACAATGCAATAGAAAGTCACAATTAGCCACCAGAAAAAAACTACAGGGGAAAAAAAAACATGTAAAAGCAAGCTAGATTCAAAGCAGCTTTCTTCCTCAGGGACTCACCACCAGAACCAACTATTATTCATATTAAAACAATCACCCTCTGCAATTATTTTTTTCAGATCAATTAAGAAATATGAAAATAATATATCAAAATAAAAGGGCCATTATAACAAACAATTGTTATACCTCCATCTGAAATATTCCATTTAATTTTACTTTGTACCAGTAGCCCTCATAATTGCTTAATCCTCACTGGACAGTATTGAATGGCTGGGAATTGCTTTTATTCCCCATTGTGACAAGCAGGTTAAAAGAGTTCAGTTGTGTAAGATGAGGCAGCTTTAGCCCAGACATGGAGAGCAAATATTTCCAATGTTTAATTAGCTTGCATAGAGTCAGCTTATGTTGGAGTATTTTAAAGTATGGGGGCAATTATATCAATGGTTAGAGAGGATATATATATATATATATATAATTAGATAATTGATGAATTAATATAAACATAAGAAATTTGGGAAGAATGATGTACAATCTAAATGAAAATATAAAGGTATGATAGAAATATAATATGGAAATGATGGTGGAGGGAGCAGAAAATACAAATATGTACTCAGATGAAACACTGAATGATTAAGGATGTTTGTATGTTTGGTTTTTTTTTACAATTTTCAAGATTATGCTTTTACCACTGGCTGGCAGAAAGAATGTGTTTCTGAAATTTATGTTCTTAAATTGAATTGTTCAGCTACATGGAATTTGATAGCTATCAAAATGCAAAATGTAAGAGACAGAGAGAGAGAGAATGTTCTGCAAATATCCTAATGTGATAGATAACCTTGTTATGGTTGCAGAAGGAGCCGCCCTGAAATAATTAGTTCTCTGTAATGAATGATCATTAGAGGAACTTCTGCTTGACCAGAGGTCCCCTAGGGACCCTCTTCCCAAGTAGAGAAATGCTTTCCAGTAAGCTGTTCTGGAAGTGGAAAAAGCAGCTCTAAAAACAACTTTATCAATTGCACAAAGAGACTGGTAAGAAGCTAGATTGCTAAGAATTCCAATTTTAATCTGAGAAACTAAAGTTGGGCAAAACCACACAAAATGGAAGAAAAATAAATAGGCTACCTCATCAGATATCATTCGATTAGCTGGTGAAAATGCACCACAAAAAACAAGCTACTGTTTTACCTATTGATTTTATTAGCTACAGAGATGACATTTGGGGGCAGTTGCTAGAGGGGTTTCCTGTTCAAGGAAGGATCCACTGCCGGTCTCCTCTTTGCCTAGTCTGTAATTTGCTACTTTCTCCTTCTTGTGGTTGCTGCTTCCATTGAAAGAAGTTAATAGTGAGAAGAGCAAGGAAACAAATTCTAAGTGCTACAGATGTTTCTTCTGCTTCTAGGGACTTCTGGGAACTGATCCTAGTGGACGGCAACGTAATAAGCCACGGCAATAGCAGCAAAGGAATGAAGTAGATACACTAAGAAAACAAGCCAATTGAAAGGATCTTGCTCAACCACTTCCTCCCGCAAAATCAAGCAACATAGAATACAACTCTCTCTTTATTTTATATTGTCCATGGCTGATTATATCTTGGGAAGAAGAACAGAACGCCCAAATAGGAATTATAACATGCAAGCAGTCTTTGCAGCCCACTCTGCATAAAGTATATGCTTTGAGCTGCTCTTAGCTTGGCTCTAGACCTCCCAGTCTTTTGTGTTCTTGTTTGCTTTTTTTGTGTGTCTGTACATTAAACCTGACAGTTAGCCAGACTTTTTCCCCCCGATAGAGGTAGTCCTCGATTTACAATAATTTATTTAGTGACCGTTTCAAAGTTACAATGGCACTGGAAAAAAATGACACTTAACAACGGTTGCAGCATTGCCATGGTCACATGATCAAAATCCAGCGGCTCGGCAATTGGCTCATATTTATAACGGTTGCACTGTCCCAGGGTCATGTGATCACCTTTTGAGACCTTCTGACAAACAAAGTCAATGGGGAGGCCAGATTCACAAAAAAATTTGTTGCTACCATAAGTAAGACATGTGTTAAGTGAGTTTTGTCCCATTTTACGCTCTTTCTTGCCTCGAGTGAATCACTGCAGTTGATAAGTTAGTAACCCGGTTGTTAAGTGAATCTGACACCCCCCCCCATTGACTTTGCTTGTGAGGAGGTGGAAAAAGGAGATCATAAGAAATATGAACCAGTTGCCAAGCATCTGAACATGGATCACATGACCATCGGGATGCTGCAACGTTGTAGTTGTGAAAACCGGCCATAAGTTCCTTTTTTCAGTGCCGTTGTAACTTTGAACAGTCACTAAATGAACTGTTGTAAGTCGAGGACAACCTGTATCATCATGCTAGGCTTCCAGCCATAGAGAGCTGATTTAAGAGCTCTCTGTTTCTTTAAGAGAAACAGTAGTAATGGCAGCTTTTCAACAGGGGAAATATAATATATACTTACAATTGAATGGGGAAATGGTGCTAACAATTTATTTTTCTGGGAGATGGGAATTTTGTTAGTGGGACAGGATAGTTGAGTTGTTGAGCTTTTCTGTCAGTCATCCAGATAGAAAACTGGGAGGCACATAGTGTTTCCTACTCAATCTCAGTATTTTGAGGGCAGCAAAAATGAACACAATTAGGAGTCAGCTTCAAACTAATTTGTGAGAGCCGGAAAGTAAAAAGTGAGTTAAAGTTGTACTTTGTTAAAGTGGCTTCAATTGTACATGGCAAAGTAAATGACCAATCTAAAATTCATATTCAAGATATAGAATGACTGCAAAACATTTCACCTACATAACTAAGGATCAATAAAAACACTGTTGAAGATAATTCTAAAGAAAATGATAATACTTGCTCTTTAAAATAGGTCCCAAGCATGAATTTTTTTTTTTTTTTTGACAGAAGCATCCAAATATGGATAGTCTGAACCTGTTCAGTGTAAACCATTTGAAGCAAGCTCAAAGGATAAAATCTCCTGGGATACAATCTAGAAAAATGAACTTTTTTTCTCAGAGGAAGTCTTAATTTATTGCCAAAAACGAACCAAAAGAAAAATACCACTGTCTGAACTGATGAAATACCACAATAGTTTAAGGCTACAGAGCTATTTTACAATGAATACCAGTGGTTTGCAAACTTGAATTATGAAAAGAAAGAGAAAAACGTACAATTATCTTAAATGTTCTAATTCTTCCTCATGAACTCTCATGTTCTTATTACATTCCTAAAGGACATGATTTTATCATTTCCACAGTCTTAAAACTAGAAAAATATGGTTAACTATTCAGAGCAGGAGTGTCAAACTGGGGTACCGTAGGCCAAATGTGTTATGCGCAGGCCATACCCATCCCAGCTCCACGAATGGGAAAAACATTATGAAATGTCACATGATGGCAACGTGACGCAGCGAGTTTGACACCCATGATCTAGAGCATATCCCTAGTCATCCTCTGCCTGTATCATAAGGTTTTCAGGACAGACAACGGTTTAAAAATAGGAAACATCCAATTTAATAAGAAAAAACAACTTGTAATGGCAGGAAACAAAATTCCTAACCATACTTATGATTGCCTGACCCACTGACCAAAACCTTTAAATCAGAACTGGTTAAAATAAATTAGAATTTATTGATCAATCTCCAAGTAGCTAACTCAACCAGGATTTTTGAATTTTGGTTGTTCTAAAGCAGCAATAGAAATTTCACTTCTTTTACTTTTAATTATATTGCCACAATGGGGGGGGGGGACATTACTGATGGTGGGGCATTAGCCAGAAGGTCTAATATTCTTTCATCTTTGTTACTCAAAACTAATTTATGACTTCAAATTTCTTTGATTCTAAGTATGTCCAGCTATGATTTCGAAGATTCTAGTAAAAGTCAGAATAATCCTATAAACAAGAGCATTTTCTGCCATTGTTCTAAGATCAATATAATCTATAAATGACAAGGCCTAGGAATCCCTGCATCTAAATGACAGAGAGCCTTAGCCCATATCCCTTTTTTTGCAGAACATCAGGATGAATGAACAGAACTAATCCACAGATGCTAAAGCAGCCTGAAGCCAAACTGCAGCACTATTTAACAGCAAGAAAGATTCTTCCATCTGAATGAGCATGCTTTCCAGAACATTTATCAGATTATTATAGCCACCATCCCTTTTCACTACTGTCAAGTGAATTGTCCCTTATGGCTGAAGGCTATATATATTACCAAGGGGAGAAGAGGTATGTTGTTCAGTGAATAGAGTAGAAGATGTTTTCTTCTGTTCCCAAGAAAGGAAGCTATGACATGAAAGCACTGGCAACAAAATTGTTTGTGTGTGCATAGTTAATTTAAGAGAATGACTGTTCCTTCCTTCTTTTCAAATTAATTTTATAATAAAGTGGCTACTGCAAAATCAAGTTATAAAGATCAATTTGGTCGATCTAATTGCTTGACACACTTCCACTTGAACTCTGATATGGTATTAAGAACAAAAAAGATTCTATATTTGTTTTCATTAGAGGACTGCTTAAAAATTGCTTGAAGGAAACATCAGTTATATACCATCAAACTGAATTATGATTTGATGAATCAGCTATCTAATTGGTATTGAGTTGCTAGTTACACAGCATGATTAAAATATGAATAACTGAATCCAGTTATAAAGCAGAAAGAATATTATGATCCCAAAAGTCACTGGAGAGCACAAAGATGTTATGCAGGGGATGGTAAATTTACGCATCATAATCTCAGTTGGATTGCAGGATCAGGTACAAGAGAAACAGATGTCATAGCTAATTAAATTATTGGCATGTATACAACTGCATGTATGTAAAGGTCATATGCAATGATTAAAAATCTGTACCTTGCATATATGTATACATGTAAAACAAACCATTCACTATAGTGATTTATTTAAGGTTAAATTGTTGGACTACTCATAATTTCCTGTAAAAAAACTCAATTCAGACACTGAAAAAGAGAATATTAAGAGTCAACTGTTTCAAGCCTTTTGCTGCTGTATGATTCCTTTCAATGCATCAATTCTGGCATGTAAATAATGCCACAGGTGTGCCTTTTATTGGATCACCACCTCTTAAGAGGTTTTCAAGTAGTGTAGTGTGAATCATTTTAAAGCAAAAAGTTGAATTCCTTTGAATATAATATTTAAATAATTATACTTCACTGATTTTCATTATTTAATATTATTTAATATTAAATATGTTTAACTATTTGAAATATTTATAGAGCATATAATATTTACGCTGGCCATTACACTGTGCATTTCTCTGGTAATTTTTTTACAAAGTATGTTTCATAAAACAATTTCTGTCATTTTGAAGCATTTGGCAAGAGTTTTTTTCTTTTTAAAACAAATTCGTATCACTACCTAGTTAGATATAAAATCAGTTACAATTATAAATAAGATGTAAGAAGAGGGATTCTGGTAAATAGCTGAAAGTTTGTATGTGATGAATAGTCCCTTGTAATTCCTCTCAACTTGGCTCCACATAAGCAAAGCTGAAAGAGAAGTCTGTTTATTTATCATAGAGACACTTTCCCTCAACTGGTGCTCCACTGATCTGTTGAAATACAGATCCAACTTTTCCCAATCAGTATAGATACTATGTTGTCTAGGGGTAAGGAAGAAAGATATAATTCAGGATTGGGCAAATTTAATCCAGCCTGAGACTGCATTTATTTTCCGTTCTATTTCTGGATTTGACGGATAGGCATTAAAGCAGTGATCTGGGGGATTTTTGAGGAAAGATTTGTCAAGATGGTTTCAAGTGTTGGTGAAAAAAAAAAATTAATCTGAAAACTGCTATTTTGTCAACACGTTTTGATGGCACGATCCATGATCCTTGATGGTACCAGATAGGCAAAGTTCAGTAATGAACTAGTATAACACATTGAGATAGGATCAAGCTGGAGAGGTCTGTTGTACATTACTGCGCCCAGATTACAAATAATATGTCTCTCAGGATGTGCAGTCTTCCCTAAAGAACCAATACTCAATTCAGGGTGAGTTTCTTTCAGCCTTACCAGGTAGACCAGATAGGAAACACCGACAGATAAGCTAATTCTACTTTATTGTAAAGATATATTAACAAAACCTTGGAAGTCTGAACGTACAATTCTCCCACCATCATCTTCACAGCCTGATAACTTAAGGAAGGCCCTCTTTTAGCCTCTTATTCTGCTCATTATGCAGCCATATGCTATGCTCCCACTTAGCTTACCATTCCCTAGGTAGCCTTTCTTCCCTTGGTCTCCCAAGGTCATTCCCACATATTACAATTTCTGAAAAGTTTTATATTTTATGTTGATTTTATGTAAACAACATCAAGTAACTGCTATGTTAGATATTTTGCACACACATTTGCATCGACACAAACGCAGAATCAGCTGACAAAGTATTAAGTGTCTCTCTGTTCCCTTCCAAAAGAGGATATAATTAAAGTGTCTCTCTGCTCGCTGAATAGGGTATAATTAGGTTGTGTTCAGGGCTTCAAGTCAGGAGAAAGAAACATTCAATCTACAATAACTAGGAATACAGAATGTATCTTACGTTTATGAATCAAGGCAAAGGGCAAGCATAGATTGAATGAAAAGGCAGACTCTACCACATTTTATATGCTGAATGGGACAATCAGGAGCTTTCTCTGTGGCTTTCTGCTATTTGTACCCCTCTAATTTCTAATAATCTATTGTTAGAGGCAGCAGATCAAGCATATTTTAATACTAACACCCAGCAAACCGATATATTACATCTCAGAACCATCAAACTGATTATTTTTTAAATTCCTTATTCAGCAGGGGAGTACAATTAAATGACACTCATCACGCACATTATAGTGCAGCTTTTCAGACCTAAATACAATGAGATCTAAAACCTTCAGGTAACTATATTTCGAAAGCTCCCTACTCTTGGAAGAGAAGAGAACCTTGGAAAGGTAGTGTATCCCAAGCAAGGCAAAAAAATTATACAGTACAAGTAGTCCTTGACTTACAATCATTCGTTTAACGACCGTTCAAAGTTACAACCACACTCAAAAAAGTGACTCCTGACTGGTCCTTGTACTTACAACTATCAGAGCATCCTCTTCAAAATTTGGGCACTAGGCAACTAACATGTATTTATGGCAGTTGCAGTATCCTGATGTCATATGATTGCCATATGTGGCCTTCCCTGTTGGCTTCTGGCAAGCAAGGTCAATGGGAGAAGCCACTGAACAACATGATTGACTTAATAACTGCAATGATTTGCTTAACAACATGGCAAAAAAGGATCACAAAATTGGGCACCACTTACTTAATAACTGCCATTCTTAACAACATAAATTCTGATCCTGATAATGGTTGTAACTAGAGGATTACCTGTAACTGAATTTTAGACACTCATTAATTATTTGCATAGAACTATCCAAGGTACTGAAGCCCATTTCCTGTTTAATAATTCCTGAGCATTATTAGGGCAAGATATTCCAACAAATTCACTGCTATCAAAATGGAAAGAACATTTATTCATTTACATCCCACTTTTTCTATTTTTATAAATAATTGAAGGTGGTGAACATATATAAAAACTGTTCCTTCTATTTTCCTCACAACAATAATCATGTGAGGTGACTAGGACTGAGAGTGACTGGCCTAAACTTACTCGGCTGGCTTTCAGGCCTAGAATGGGATTATAACTCACAGTCTGCTGGTTTCTAGCCTAATATCTTAATCACTAGATCAATCTGGCTCTTTGAATGAGACTGAATAAATGACTAAAGTAGGCATACAGTAATCACTTGCTACTGCTAACTCTTTAGATGCTGAGAAAGGAAGATTGGAATATGAAAACATGAAGTGTTCTCCCCCCCCCCCTCCAGTGTCGGAAGCACTGAAATGCATCTGTAGTGAAAAGATTTGCCAGTGATATCGCTGTTGCCCAGGGGGCGTCCAGTTGGGGCTCCTTTCAGGTCATCATGGTTGCCCACTGAAGTGGTACCCATTAATCTATTCAGTCGCTCACTTTTGAACTGCTGGGTCAGCAGAAGCTGGAGCGTGTGATGAGAAGTTACCCTGCCCCACGGCAGCAATGGGTCTTGAACACAAGCCTGCCAATCTGCAGTCCAGTGTTCTAACCTCATGAGCCACTGTGCTTCATGAAGAACAATTACGTCAGTTCTCTCCACCAACTGCTACTGAATTGGGTGCAAAAAAACATATGCATGCCAGAGGATCTTTGAGGCATTCCCCTCTGATAAAGTAGATAGCATTCCCAAACTCCTGCAATTATTGCTGTGTTTTTCATTGATAGGAATACCTGGAAAAAGCAAAACTGCAACTCCCTTTGGGCTTTTGAAGGAACTACCTAAGGAACTTTCAGGGAGAACCAGTTTCAATTTCATCTTCTCCAAGCATGACTTTCAATGGAAATGTTCCCAGAAAGAATGCTATCAGCTATTTAACTATATTTTCATCAGACTCTTGATTGGGAGGGAAAAAGAGATGCTCCATACCCAGAGGGCTATTCACAATGTGACTAGAAGGAGAAGAAAGCGTAAGGGACAACAACTGAGGTGAAAGAAGACAAGAAAGGCACTCTAAAGCACCAATGAAGAACAGAGACAAAATAAAAAGAGGTAACTGGCAATGAGGAACAAAGTTGTGTAAAGTGGAAGGAAGGGGAGACAAGAAAGATCTTATTCTTTTTTACGTTTAATTACTTATGGTACTAACAGAGAGAAGTTTTCTTCAATCCATAAACATTCATTAGACTTAATTTCCCACAATTTTTAGCAATAGGTTTACTGAGTGAAGAGTGAAAATTAGATCACACAATTGGAGAATGTCCAGGTTAGGGAATCTAACACAGAAGATAATCAAAGAGGAGAAAAATGATAGTCATTTCCTATTATTTAAATTAGGAAAAAGATGTCGATATACTACCAGCTGAGTGATCCAAAGAAAATAATTTTCCAGATTAACTAATGAGTTAAGAGGTGCCATCTTAATGGAAAGTGAAAACTAATAAACTTATTTTAAATTTAAGTAATAAGTAAACATGGGAAACCTGAAATTAAGTACTAAAGCAACTTGGTGTGTTTTTTTAATGTTTGGTTACTAATTCTTAAACTGAAATACTTTATGAAATCAGGGGTCAATATAGCCATTTACCTGACCTAAAAGTGTTATTTTCAGAAGTAAATTCAGCTAATGATTATAAGATTTAGTTATGGGGAAATGATTTCTTTTCAGTATTACACCAAAATTATGTTTCTTTTATATGCATCTCAAAAGTTTTGTTCGGTGCCACCATGTGGTAATTTTTTGTACTGATATGCTCAAATACAACTGTTTATTTAGCATCAATTTCAACATTACATACAAGAATATATGTGTACTACTTCTGATTTTAATATTTTCTTTCCATTCTCAAATGCTGCATGAATTAACTAAAATTAAAGAAGATGGAGAGACTACTTTTTAAAATCTAATGACACATTATAGATTGAAAACATACAGTACATGTGCTGTGTTCATGTTCTGGTCTGGTCCAATCCAGAAAGTATATGAGCAAAATGTATTCAAGGTGAAATATAAATCAGTGGAACCACTCCAATTTATGCTCATTATGAATCTTTGCATACTCATGCATATGCGAAGCATTTGGAGAAGTGATTTTTCAAAGTAGCTATTGCAAACAAAATGTTCCTGTTTGAAGCACTCAAGCAGCTATGTCAGAAAACCATATGTGACTTTTGGGAAGACTTTTCCAGCCTCCACATGTGTATAAATGCACAACTGTTTTGCTAGCATTCTCGATAGCAGTGTTGTCTGTGTGCACACACAGTCTAAGCCCATGATGGCGAGCCTGTGGCACGCAGAGCCCTCTCTGTGGCCATACGTGCTGCCATCAGCTGCTCTTCTGGTATCCGGCGTGCATGCCAGCTGGTCTTCATGGGCAACGGAGTGCAGGAAAACGGCCTGAAAATGGCCAAAAACCAGGCCGTTTTTTGGACTGTTTCCAGGCCTTTTTCCGAGCTGTTTTTGGCCCCAAAATGGCCCAAAAAACAGCCCAGAAAACGGCCCAAAAAACAGCCAAAAAAATGGCCAAAAACAGGCATGTGCACTGGCCAGCTGGTCTTCGAGTTTCCGGTGGTCCAGCGCACTCACATGCATGCACATGAACACGCATTCCAATTTGGGCACTCAGTACCGAAAAGATTCGCCATCACTGGTCTAGGCAATGGTTGAAGCAGCTGGGCTGATCCTTCCATGGATCCAGATCCTTACAGCTGTTTCCATGCTGCAAGGAGGGGCACTTTGTTAATGTACAAAATGCATGGCATTCCGTACTTTTCCATAGTCCTAGTACATATTCATTTACTTTCATAAAAAGCATTTTTGTTTGCTTCAGAGTCTAAAATGATTTGAGAAGAAACAAGAAAACAAAAATATATTCCGAATAACTAAAAATAAGACGGTCTCTTGGATCAATTCAGATTTGCCTCTCTTTCCAAAGGCAATTCAAAGCGGCACATTAAAGGTTCAGCTTCAAAATGCTAACATTCTTTCTTCCATGCATATTTTTAGGTACAAAGCTTAATGATCAAATAGAATCTAGGCAGGCTTAACTTAGAGGATTTGGAAGGATGTCACCGAGAAATCTCCTTTGTCTGCACCCCTGCAAGCTCTAAGCGGTAGGAGAAAGCCTAGAGGCACTTACTGATCATGCATCTCCATCAAAGAAAACTGCCTCACAAAGCTGGTTGCTCCTTGATGGTTCTTTTTTAATCATGCATAACTAAAGGAAGCTTTCCTTTTGTCACTTAGCCTATGTCAACCTTGCATCCCATTTGTATGGCGTGCATGTACGTGCCTGTACTTCTTTTCAAACCTTTGTCTCTGCAACCCAGGAGCTCTTACAATAAAGAGCTACACTTGTTAACCTGGGTAACTCTAAACCCTACAAAATACGAAAAGGAAACATATTCTAGATTTATTTAAAAACAATCCAGTTATACTTAGGGAAATAGGCCCCACTTATAACATATCTTTTTTTTAAGGCATGTTAAATGGGATGCTTCAAACAGAGAGAAGTAGAAAGTGAGGCATGAAAGAGGAAAAAAGGAATCTCAAAACATTGTGTTCTTTTTTTTTTAAAGGGCAAATAAAAAGCAACTTCCCCTGCCTCATCATGATAGTCATTGACATTTTTCAATCAATATATCATAAAAGTTCAATAATAATTGCTCTCTGGGAGAAAAAGATATTAAACTAGTTAACTAGTTTAAACTAGTTAATTTTAAAATGAGAAACTATAAAAAGTATTTTTCCCCAGCCTGTATACAAACAACACTATTTCTTTCGATTGCAATTTTTAAAAAAATTATCAAAACATATAAAAAAATGAAAACAGTGGGAAATTTCTTGAAGATGAAATGCTTTACAAAAGTAAAGTGAGTAGTATTTAGGTTTAAACAAATCTATTGATAGTAAAAAAAAAGTCAATAAAGATTTCCACTATTGATGCCATTTAATTGAAAATGACTGGATCTGAAAAAAAACCCCTGTAATAACCTACTATTACAATGTGCACTATAATAGACCAAGGAAAGCACTAGAGAACAGTGGGGTGAGCTGTTACTATAGCAACCCTGTAAGAGATACTCCCAGCACGACCATAATACAGTAACTTTAAAGTAACATTCCAGCAAGACAATTTTCTTATTATATCAAGCTTTTTTTTCTCTACTCTTTTCAACTCAATAGAAATTTGGAAAGAATTTTTGTAAAATGAGATTATTGGGGATATTGTCTGTCTGTCTATCAGTAGGATAACTCTCAGAAAACTGAACAGAATAGGTCCAAATTTGGTACTGTATGGTGGGAGAAAACACAAAGAGTGAGGTAGAAAATGAGGGGATCTCTCTTGGGCAGGTGGAGACAAACATTACAGAAAAAAACCTCAACATATCCAATGGGAGAACTAGTTGGGTAGGGTCTTAGAACGTTGCCAGATGTTGCGTTCTAAGCCCCCCCCTCACGGTTTCCTCTTGGTCCCCATGGCCCAGAGCAGAGCATGCGCACCAGCCCCATGCTTTCTAGGGCACAAATACACAAACATACAGATGCAACCCAAGTGAAAACAAGAAGGACACACAGATACAGACAAAATATGAAAGAAACTATGGATGCCTCCTAGGGCCAGTGCTAGTAAAGGGGTTGGAAAAATTCCATAAGCCACAGTACGCAACTTGTTGCTGTCTTATTATAATCAAATTATTCAGAATATTTAAATTCCTACTTTGGAATAGTGTATGATATTGTAACATTAATAACACAATATTAACAATTACATAAGCCATGACAAAAATTTGTATTTCTGGTGAAGCTCAAAAATGTTTTAGTTAATATCTATAAGCCTTAAAAGCAATCAAGATGGGTTATGGCAGGGGTACCCACCCCTTGGGCCATGGCCCACTACCAGGCTATAGCCTGTTTAGAATTAGGCTGCATGAGTGGCTGGCCAGAGCGCATATGTGCACACCTCAATTTCTGCAAGCAGCAGGCTGGCAGGCACTCACGCGCATGCTTGCCGTCCTGCCACTCATGCAAGGGCTGCATGCATGTGCATGCCAGCCACCATTCATGCAAGGGCTACGTGCATGGGCTGGTGCCTCACTCGCACAGTCCAGTTCCCCTCTCCCCCCCCCCCCGCAGCTGGTCCAGCAAGCCACAAAGGTTGGGTAGTGCTGGGTTATGGTTTACCAGCCAATATATTGAGCCATACTTTTTTTAACCAGTTCTTCGCTATGATAAACATTTTGTGCTGCTACCCTTAAATATGAATGAGCACTTCTGCTCATAACCCAACTACCAATAAACAAATTTAATGCTTACACCAACTTACAGAATCAAAGATTCACATTGCAAACATGTTATGTGGCATCAACCAGCATACGTCACAAACATTTAAAGAAGGCCTTTGAAAACTGGATAACAGTTTATTTAAAAGTGCAAGAGTAAGTGAATGAGAAATCTTGAAACATGCTCTTAATACAAGATACATATGCATATGGAATGATTTCCATCAATTCTAAATGACAGTGGTTTTTTTTTAAAAAAAATATTAAATTCACATTTTTGTAACCCACTTTGATATTTAACACCACATCCTTCAAAAGATACTGAGTTCAAATGCTCTATTTCTACATGTGTAACAACTACATTTTTAATCACTTACTTCTTTGTACTCCACCATTTAAGATTAGAACACATTTGGGTTTATAGAAACCCTTTTGAAATGCTTCAGCATGCTGGGTTGTTGGTTCATTCTATCCCTTTTATTATTTACACAGTTGAATTTGGCTGGCATCAGCCATTTTTTGGGGGGGGGGCGACCTTTGCACACCACATAGAAAAATTTAAGTTTTTCATAAATAAAAAAAAACTCTGGCACTGAAATAAAATAGGAGAAATTGCCATTATCACTAATCCAAAATACTCCCAAGGTTTAAATCACATTAGTGCAATTTTTCCCAACTTCCCTCCTTCATTAATGTGAGGTAAGGCAGCTGCTGCTGCAGTTGTCACATCTAACTATTTGATCTCCTAATTCTTCACTATGACAACCACATTCTCTAATGTATGCCTGCCCCCAACATAGCACCAAATGTAAAATGTCAGAAATATAATGGAGGGGATGAAATGTCAAGAAAACTAAATGACAGCCTTGTATTAAAAACACATATTGTTGACAATTCATGGCATACTCTTTTACATTTCAAACACAGATTAAGAACACATGGACCCAGGCTTGTGAGGTTTCATTTCCCACATAGGGGGGCACAAGGGAGGGGGGGGAAGAACAGTTCTCTCTTGGAAACACAGCATGAATATGTTATCTAAATCAGCCTCTCTGATTAATGATGCACCCAAGATGGCTACCATCCAGCTGTGCTGCAACTCAGTACTAATGTCACATTGCCCACATTTCATGAATATGTAATTAATTTTAAAAGCCTTACTGTACTAAGCCATGTTTTTCTACTTAGATTGTACCCAAGAGGTGCAGTGACTCTAACTATAAATTGTTGTACAATTAGCTCCATCTGCCTTCTTTGGTTATTAAAGCCACTGACATACTTTTTCCTGTGGCTTAAGATGAAACGCCACAGAGTGGTCCACTTTCAAGAAAGAAAGAAAGAAAGAAAGAAAGAAAGAAAGAAAGAAAGAAAGAAAGAAAGAAAGAAAGAAAGAAAGAAAGAAAGAAAGAAAGAAAGAAAGAAAGAAAGAAAGAAAGAAAGAAAGAAAGAAAGAAAGAAAGAAGGAAGTTGGCCTATAAAAACAGAATAGTGAATGAAAAAGAGAGTAAAAGAATACCTTTCTGAGCACAAGGAGGAAGAAAAAAAGTTGCATTATTTGCATTATGCTACAGGGTGAAAAGTTATCTGGATGGACAAAAACATACCAGTTTTAGAACAGAATAGATTAGAAAGGAGCTTGATTGAATGAAGTTAATTCCTGAACATGAGTCATGGGCCTTGGCAGCAACAGTGGCAAGCATTTTCTTTTCCTTCACTGAGGTCCAAATAAATATTTTGAAATTAAAAGAGCCAAGGTTAATTTAGGCTCAGGAAGGGAGTATCACATAGCCAGTACACGCCCTTCCAGAACCTTCAGATCAATTTGGTAAGATAATAGTTAGGGGCTCTAAAGGATAAGGATGGGGATTGTTTCTTAGAAGCCGCCTGTTCCCATTCCCACTCTAAGCCTCCCCCCCAAAAAAAATATCCATGAGCACCATGCTTTCAGGTGATATGACAGAGTGACCAGATGACTTTGCATGGCCCTGTCCCAGAATGCAATCCTTGGCCTTCCAAATGCTACTCAGTCCTGCAGAATGCCCGATAGAATCTGACAATGAGGTAGTCTCCATTACTATTCCCATTTTTCAGGTTTTTTGGGGGGAGGAGGAGAATAAAGAAAGAATCCTAGGAGTTTAGGATTCATATTTCAGCTGACAACTTTTTGTTGAAGAACAGCAGGCCACAGTTCAATTCCATCATCCCTTATGAAAAATCAAAGTCACAATCCTCATACAGTACATCAGCCCCCAACGCCATTCCCATTTATGAGCACCGCAATACAAAGAGCCTTTTTAAAAACTGTCTTTCTTACACTTCAAATCATTTTTACTGAACAGTCATAGATGTAGAAGTAAAAACCTGAGTTTCATAAAAGTAATGCATTATATAAATTACTCTTCTAAGCAGGCACAGTACCAAAACATTGCATGCAATGGATAAGATATCCTTTGGGAATTGCCTTGTAAACTCCTTCATACAAGACCATGTCTTGCCACAACCATTTCATTTATCTATCGTGTTTCCCCAAAAATAAGACCCTGTCTTATATTTTTTTGAACCCTGAAATAAGCGCTTGGCCGTATTGCCATGCGCTCAAAAGCCCGATTGGGCTTATTATCAGGGGATGTCTTATTTTGGGGGAAACAGGGTAGTGCTTCCCATCATTGGCAACTTTTAAATTGTATGGACTATCTCAGCCAGCATTCGTTAATCTGGTATGATTTTGGGGCCATCAGAACCATCCTATACCTCCTGTCAATTCACATGCAGGAATGCAGGAGAGTAATTACAAAATCCTAAATTTCCTCATAACATTGCAGGCCTCACAAGGGGGGGGGGGCGAAATAAGAAAAGATTGACTTTAAAAAAAAAAAAAAAAGCATATGCACAGATCACTTGTATATTATTTTGGTGTCTGCATATATTAAAATCACAGTCATCTCCCAATACATGTTGTAGGCAGATTGCCAGAACTGTTTACCATACCATGTTGGCTGCCATCTGTAATTTTCAGCTACTGCTGACCTTTCTATAATTTCTCAACTCCATTTACCAGCTGTTACTACATAGGCAAGCTAGCTAATAACGAAGCAATAATTAAAAGTTTCTGATGCTGAGAAGATATGCAAATGGCAGTGGTCTCTGAGGACTTTAGTGCTGAATAGCTGATTACCCGGTCACTGTTGCCCATCATAATCTTTTCCAAGAGTTAAAACTCTTGCTTTTATAGAAACCAAGTCTGCAAAGAGCCATGATATTTAGGAATGGAAAATCAGGAACTCAAAAAAAAAAAAAAAAAAAGAGTATGGAAATATATCACAAGGTTTCTTGTTGCTGTTTTTAATTATTTTTTTAAAAAAAATAAACCAGCAAGCAAAAGAGGAAAAGAATAAAAGCAAAAAACAGAAGGGGGGTTGATACAGAAATATAGTATTTGTGGTAAAGGGAAATACTAGCCTCCTCAGGAGTAATTTTAAGTTCCTAATTGTAAGTGCTTGCAGACTCAGTGTTTGCTACGCATAAAGGCTGCTCTGAAGAAAAGGTCAATGTAGGGTCTGGAAAGAAGGTGAAGGGAGATGACAGGTACCAGAGGATGGCAAAGAGAAGCCTGTGGAGGAAGTGTCTGCTGGAATTACCCTTATCAGGCCTGAATAAACAGACTCCCCCACCCTTTTATGCTGCTGGCTGTGATTCAGCTCACTTTCCAGGCACACAATAGAGCTGGTTCCTCATGTTGGACAACTTTACTTAGAGGAAAGGAAGGAGCCAGAGACTTCCCAAGTAAGGAATTGCCTGTATGCTATATGCAACAAGAGGGGAACAAACTGGAAATTGCAGCTGTCAGACCTATTTATTTCCTCTTTACTTTGCTTGTGGGAAACCAACAAGAAAAGTTGCAAATGGTGATTATGTGATGCAGTTTGCTGCAGTAATCACAATCATGAGCTGGGTTCCCAAATGCCCAGATTGTGATTACTTGACAATGGGGACGCTGCAATGGCCAAAACTTTGAGGACAGGTAGCAAGTTCCTTTTTCAGCACCACAATAACCTTCAACAAGAGCTGAAGAATGGACATAAGTTGATGACTACTTATATTCATATTCAAAAATTGCCGGAAATACAATTACCATTTTGGATCCTTTTTGGACACTTGGTGACAATGTCATGAAGCTCAACAATTCTTGAAGATGATTTCATTTATAATTAAACAAACATCAAACATTTCCAATACTTAAGCATTACAAAGCTTTATATTCCTGTCAAGTATACAGAGTGGGCTTTGCATAGGATAGTAGCTGCTGGATTCTTATGCTTCATATTGAAAATTGCATATAATTATTTCATTAGAAGTACTATAGACTTCTAGACATCAATCTATTTTTAAAAATACATTGTATTGCTAAATAAGGCTGACACTGAATTAAATGTAATCTGAAAACCCTTTCCAGACTATAATTCTGCACATAAACTTGCACAACATCTGAAATTGGGAATCTCTTAAAATGTCAGATTTAGCCTGATTTGTTCTAATAAAGCTAGGCTTTCCCTGATGAGATGGAAACTCTTAATTGTAATTTTGAACGATAATTCTTATTTCATTGGCTGATTTTGCTAATTACTGATTGATTTATTTTCATAATAATTTTAAATTGCCAAATTGATATATGTTCAACACATATGTTTGAACATTCTTATTCATTTTTATAAATCTCTTTTCTTTTTTGCTCCCTTATTTCTTGATTTCTTTTTTCTTGGTTGCACTTTTAAAATCTCTAAAATAAAACAGAGAGAGAAAAGGGGAGAAAGAATGTAGGGATGGTCAGAGTTGTTTGAGATTGGAGCAGTTTATAAGCCCTGAAAAATATCTAAAGAGCATCCATGGATAAGAGTATATTTGAACCTGGGTTTCCCAAGATTTGGTCCCATACTTTAAACACATTTAAAATGTCACATTGGCTGTCTTAAAATTTGTCACATTTACGCTCAACTTTGTCATATCAAACTGAAATATCAGTTACTCTGCATTTGACAAATATGCCACATATATACTTAGCAATAAATCTGCCCCAAAGTTGGAACAAACACTTGAAGGAATATGACATGACAAATAGACTGGTACATATAACCGTTAATATGCAGACTTTGGTAGGCAGCCCAAAGTTGTTGGGTTTTTTTTGCATTTTCCAGAGAGTGGTGAGAGAAATCTCTAGCAATATGATAAGCCTTGAGATCCAGCATTACTCTGGGGCATGAATAGTTGGCTTCCTCTACAGTCATGGTTGTTTAAACCAGGGGTCTCCAACCTTGGCAACTTTACGATTTGTGGACTTCAGCTCCCAGAATTCCTCAGCCAGCATGCACTGGCTGAGGAATTCTGGGAGTTGAAGTCCACAAGTTATAAAGTTGCCAAGGTTGGAGACCCCTGGTTTAAATGCCATCTAGGCTCAGTGTTGCTTTAGAGCAGAGGATCCTAACCCCCAGCCTGTGGCTGGTACTGGGCCCGTTGGGAATTGGGCCATGGAAAAGGCAGGCAAGCGTGCAAAGCTACATTTGCACAAGCAGCATGTGCATGAAACCATCTCCTCTCCTCCACCCCCACCACTCCTCTACAAAGCTGTAAAGGTTTGGGACCTTTGCTTTAGAGAACACCACTGCCATTCTCTCGTTCTGAAATCACCACAATGAGAAGATTGTCTCCATGATCAAAATTATAACAGCAAAATCCTAACAGACAATTGATGAGTGCATTGTGGGTCCCTAGACATCAATGATATCCAGAATGCTGATCTGAAGTTGATTCTAAGCAATGTATGATTTAACTAATTGAAGGCAAGAGCTGAGAACGAAGTGTGCAGTGAAAATACATGACTTTGTTATAAAACTAAAACGGTGGCTTACTTGTATATATAATATTCAGTTTGATCCACATGCTCACGTGAAGAAATGTTATCTATAAACTAAGGGAAAATATAGTTTAGAGATGGCCTTCCAGGTAAATCATCAACAGTCACTCAGATATGGCTGAACATAGCATGGTCAGATATAACTGCAATATAGAAAACAAATTGCTTTAAAGTGGCATACAGATAAAATTATCACTATAGCACTTTCACTTGATTTGCAATTACTACTTTCACCCGAAATAAAGATTATTTTTGTGTGTTTAATCTTCCTTTTTATGAGGAAATAGTCTTGAAATAAGGAACATGTTCCTTTTAAGTATATATGTTGATAATTATTAATATTATCCTTATTACTATATATATACAGTACTAACATAATACTAATATGACAGTATTATTAGGAATAAATTCAGGAGCCTCCAGAAATTGGGGATTTAGGATTTAAAGGCAAAGACTAAATGAAACAAATTGGTGCACAATAAAATATTTTATTTTATTTTATTTTAAATACCAGTTTTCTAACATTTTGTTCTATTTCCTCTCACAGGCGGTTTTCTGAAGTTTTTTGTCCTCAGCAACCAGTAATCAATGTGCTACCACTGAAGATACCCAGATTTTATTATGCTGCTTATAAAAATGCCTTCACTTGAAAAGAAAAAGCATGTTTTTACTTTTGCAAGATCTAATCTGGGTCGGTCACTGGGACCAGAAGTTTAATTTTTACCAAGCTTTTGGATTCATGCTAGAGCCAATCCTAGCAGAGTGGTGACTGACCCAGATTGGATCATGCAACATTATCCTGGGACACATATATTCGCCTTCATTTGTTTTTACTTTTGCTGGTACTTTCTGGTATGTAGCTTGGCACTTTTAGCTGTGAGGAATAAAAAGGCAGAACTGGGGGCAGGGAACTAAGAGAGTCATCACCTTAGAGTCATTACGGTCCCCAAAACAGTCTAAAAACAGTCCCAAAAACAGACCCTTCATCAATTCCATTGACTCTTATTAGGCACCAATTTAGTATTAAACTTTTGTTGACTAGATTCTTGTATATAAACTTGAGCAATAAATCTTCTGAACGGCAACTTTATGTATGATCCTGATTCTTCGCGCCTAATGTTGGCTACATAAAATATGGCATTCAAATAATTTAATTAGAATTGGAATAATGAATGATTCTATATTCATTAATTCTATGTCTTTTTATTTAAAAAAAATTGAACTAAGGAGACAGATTATAAAAGTATGAGAAATAGGTAGCAAAATCTCAAGAGAGTCAGTCAAATAACATGGTCCCATTCCATGTAGAGCTCTATGGATGATAACTGGGTCTTGAATTGTACTCAGAAGCCTATTGATAACCAACGCAGTTTATGTAGCAGAAGTGTTATATGGACAAATTCTGGCACACCCATAGCTGTTCATGCTGTCACCATACTAAACACTACACAAATATATTCTTAATTACATGTCCCCCGTGGCCCAGGAAAACTTATGTTTCTACAAATTTATCCTTTAGGAAAAAAGCAACTTAGGAATTGCTTTGATTCACGTGACCCTTTTACATTAGCAGTGCTTTCCACATTATTTCTATTTATAGGTTTTAGGGAATGAGGAAATTGAGCTTGCTCTCTCTCTCTGTCTATATATCTCTCTCCAAGGAAAGCCATGTCTGCAGTATATGAGACAATAAGTCACAACAAGTCAAAGTAACTAATTCTCCCCAAGGTCTTAAATAACTATCATAGTACATGTAGAAAGCAATTATATGCATGTAGCAATTCAACTAAAATACTACAGTAGTTTAAAATACCAAGATGTTTATTTTATCTGGGTTATTTTTGTTGAATTGGATGTCATGTTCTTACCCGAGATAACGTTAAAGAGCTGACCGGTAGTTTTTTTTCATAGGTTCTGTCCATCAAATTGGCTAAATCAGCTGCAGGGGGAAAAAAAGCATCTTTAGTTTTTACTCATTAAAATTATTGGATAGAAAAACAAAAAAATGGAAACAAAGTACAGTCATTCCAAAAACTGGTCACATAGTTAAATTAAAAATTCACATGGGCCACAAAGCAATATTTGGTGCATCGATTAGCTGTTTGATGGCTAGCAGAGCAGCAGCAGGAGCAGCACTAGAGTTGGTGATGTAGGTGAGGCCTGGAGGTATCTGGCAGCATATCTGTTGGGGCAATGGCCACAGTATATCCTTCCTAGCAGTGCCAACGTTTAGCAGTAGTGAATTTATTGTGTTTTTTTAAAAAAACAAATGGCAGTGGGCCACACCAGTTTGCTTGGTCGTTAAGCAAAGCAGTCACTAAGTAAAATTATGTCTCGGAGGTGGGTTGGGCTGAGAGAAAGTGACCGCCCAAAGTCACCCAGCCAGCTTTCATGGCTTAGGCAGAACTTGAACTCACGGTAGCCCACTTGCCAATATGGCAGCTGTTAATTTCAAACATTTGATTAAAACAAAACGCTTGAAACGCCTATTGTTATATATGACATTATATCTGTATTCTGATACAGTTAAACTTCCAGAAACTGTGTTGTAATATTCAAAGACAACTGAAGACAGGTCAGTTCCCATTAACATAATAATTCAAGAGATGAAGGATCAGATAATCAGCCATACACAAAGATCAAATTTATCCATCAACCCAATTAATACAGAAAACAGCCTTTCATTTTGTATTCTTTTAAAGAAATTTGGCTAAAAAAGAAAAAGTTTTAAAGTCAGTGGAACTATTCTGCTGCTTAAAACTGCTTAATACGATTTAATAGTTCAACTTCTTCATGTATAAAACTCGGCATGGCCTATTTTAGCCTTCTTAAATGTTGGAATGTAACATGGAAATCTCGTGAATCAACTAAAGAAAATCGTAACCAGCTCTAAATGGCATCCATTCAATAGTTAACTATTACCTCCTAAAATAATGAAATCTAAAATTGCCTATTGATTAAATTTACCTTAAAGCTGTCATAGAAGATTCCTGCTCTTACAAATTGGTGGCTCAAGGGACTAGTAACAGGAGATAAAGCTTTTCACTTCCCAAAAATTGCTGGTTCAAAGCTAGCTCCAGGCAGCACCAGTCAATAAAGGCTTACTATTTAATAGCTGCTGGCATACTCTTCAAAATAGATCAGTGCTGTTGGCGCATTTTTTAATGGAACTGCATCAGCATAAAACAGTTTGCAAGTAGTTTCTGTAAGGATGTCAATATTCAATGAAAGTGTAGGATAAAGTCTGCATAAGTGTTACAGTATTTAAGACACTTCCTTTTGCTCCTTAAACAAAGAATATTCATAAAAGTAATTTGAATTCATTAGAATGAATGAATTCAATGTATTTTGAATCCCTTCTCAATGAATTTTGCTGAATCTTCTAAATATAAACCTTGGAAGATAAAGCAGCTTTCCTGCTCCATCAGATTAAGACTATAAGGGCAGTCCTTGGTCTGAACCAGCAAAGATTACAAAGTCCAGGATCTTAGACTTAAAAGACAATGTAGTTTCCTCATTCAGCTGTTTCCCCAGAACCAGTATTCACAATGCGCTGCATCTAATCTTTGAGCCAGCAAGATCCATTGTATGCTAATGACCACTGACTGGCTTACCCTTCACTAAACTGTCTTATCCCTTTTTAAAGCTATGTTGGAAGTCATCATTATAGCCTATATTTATTTTAACTATGTGCCACGATAACCTTTTTCTTTGTTCTGAATTCATAACGAGAATAGCAAGGAGGGAGAAAAAAATAACTGTTTGGTTTCTCAGCATCATCTATAATTGTATAAAGTGTTTCCAAATGTCTTTTTGTGAGCTAAAAATCCAGATATGATTTGTTTTCATAAATCATTTTGGTTCTTCTTTACTATGTTTCTTTTTTAGCACATCCTACTTTTTTAATCAATGAAAAGCCCAAACACCATTCTCCTCCTTCTCCTCCTCTCAACAAACCCGCTGTACATCATAAAAGTCTTCAATATACACACTGAAGAAACAGCCCTGCTGCAACCCATCTCAGTTCAGAAGTATGAAGAAGGAAAAATCTAGTAGAGCAGCCACGCTGGAAGGATATAACCTTATTACAGAATATTGCTTTTGAAAATCTGCTTATTCTCACCTTCCATTTCCAAATGTGACCCTTTGCTTATAATGTTGCCTCTAGGGACCCTTCCATTACAAAAATGCAATAAGCATGTACCGTAAGTATCATGTTGAGGTTGACTGGATTACAAACTGATCAGTGCTGATCACTTTGAATGTAAAAGGATAGAATAGCTCATTTTTAAAAAGACAATCAGAAATTTATAGCTTTTGTCTCTGGATAAGATACACCTCCATAGCTCATCAGAATAGCCTACCCTGGGCAAATGCGCTATAAAAACCTGGCATTTTGGTAAACTCTTATAGCATTTTTTTGAGATAGCTATAACCTAGCAAAGAAGATGCTACATTCTTTCCCCTAGACCTGCAGTCTTTCTCCTAGGGATTAGTTAAAAACCTGCTCTCACAAGTTTATTATTATTTATTATAATTACTTATTTTATTATTTCATCTTGTATAAGAGTCCATCCTTTAGTCTGCCCCAGATCTAAAGCTTCCTCATCACTGGATTTTTCTCCTTCATACTATGTTTTTTGATAACTTAGTTTTCTTATTTGATTTTCACACATGATTTTTTTTTTCCTTGCAGAGAGCTAGTCCCTGCATTAATTATAAAGTTATCCTGACTGGCCATTGTTGGACAAATTGTGATTCTCTTGAATGAGAAATGCTACCACTCACAAAGACACAGTGCCATCTTGCGTTCAAGTAAAAGATACTGCACAAATGGATTTTGTGATTTGCAAATGGATACCTAGCAAGCTAATTTATCTGCCCTCAATCAATTGAATGTCCTAATTTGGCTGTTTTTCCCCTAACATTTCAGCCCATTTTGCTTTCACTGTTATATTTTGGTATACTTTTTATGAAAGTTCTGCCACAATGAATTTGTTAGCCTCTAATGACACAGCTACAGTCCTCTACACTACTGAACTGTAAACAGAAGCAGCAGCATCTCCAGATTGGAGCTGTTGAGATGATGGATGATGGAAAACTGCTGCTGGCTAGAAGAGACAATACTGCTGTCTATAAATGTCCTCTCGGTAATGTGAAAAACAATTAACCTATTTCCCATTATCAGGAAGTTGCATGTTTCCTCTACCCTGAAAGAGACAGCCAAGGATACGGACCACAGATAAAAAGAGATGCAAAAGGACATGATAACATATAGAATATTCAACATATATATTATCTAGAAAAAGGAAAGAAGCTGCCATGAATTCCTGTGTCCCACATGTACAACTCTGCCGTTCACATCTCTTTGGTTTTTATTATAACTAAAACATTGCTGACTGAAATGAATATTATAAACATTTGTCGCATACTGTATTGTCAGCATTGCTTTCTCAAGTATTTAGTCCCACATTAAAAAAAGTGAAGCAGGCACTCTTGCTTTGAGAAATCAGCATGTGGAACACTAATACATTTAAGTCTAGATCGTAGTTCACCATTATGTTAGCTCATGTAAGCCCAAATTTAAAAAAAACACACACACACACACATTCATTTCCTTACCCAGGCTGTGGTCTTCCTTTTTTCTTTGTTCCCATGTTGTACTGTCTACGTATGCTGCTGAAAGAATACATCTTTTACCTAATAAAAGAGGTCAAAGAAAGTCCTTTACAAGATTTTTACATTGAAAAATTGTTAGTCACCTATTTTTATGCATTATATTAATTACATTAAATGCACCAGGTAATAATTGCTATGGTAGCAATTATTATTTTAGGAATCATTTAATTTTTATCTCCTTTGGGATTCAGATTCTATAAAAATTGGAATCCTGATAGAGTCTCTGCCAACTCTATTTATAACTTTAAAATATCTCACAACTTCACCATAAATTATATTACTATAAAATTCAATAGATTTTACCCAATAAATATTATGATTTATTCAGGTGGTCCAATGATAACGATATAGCATTTTCCATTAAAAAGGTTAATTAAAACTTGAAAGGCTAATCTGTTCAAAAATATTAATCAAAATAGCAATTCCCTACATCTTATATTGATACAAAACCTTTTTTATTTATAAGACTTACAAATTACTGCATTTTAAGTCAACTCTGAATGGCATACAATTTCCATCTTTTATTCAAATTGTACAGAATAAAAACATAGAAAATATGAATTATAAGAACAACCACATCAATAGGAATAAAATGTAAAAAGATATACACAAATGCATAGTTTATTTCTAGAGTTCTAATAAATGTAAAAACATTGAGATCTAATAACACCTTATATAGAAACTAACTTTCCAATAATGTTCCTAATATTTCTTTAGAATAAATGTTAAAATTATAAAAATTCTGTGATCCTAACCCCTAAAGTGAAAATCTAGTTTTGAGAAGCAGCCCAGTAAAGATTCTGAAAGCAGAGATGGGAAGTTCTGAAATAACATTCTCAATGGTTTTTTGAGCAGGCAAAACTTAATATGCTGAAAAACCAAGTAACAGTTTCTCCCCCATCTCAATACTCTCTTTATTATGTACACATATCTAAATCTTATTTTAACCTTTGCCAAGTGATGTACATGAAAGGTTTCCAAAAGCAATAGCCTAATCTATGTTTCTCCCAACTGTTTCGAAAACAGTATGAACACAGCACAGGAGGAGTTAAGAGTGCAGTGCCAATACGAGCGGAGAAAGAAATTCCATAAAATGGGGATCAGATACTAAAAAGGCCCTACAAATCCCACAAATTGATCTTCTTGCAGTCAAAATTTAGTTCAACCAACCAACAAAATCATTGGAAAATACAACGGAATTTTATTAGGCATGCAAACAATACAGTTTACACTGGGCTCCCAACAAAGCTTGTTGGGCAGCCTTAAACAAAGGCAGGACCATAACCTATATCTCGGCCTACTACATTGCAAAGGGAAGACAAAGAAAGGCAGACACAGTAAAAAATTACAGCATATGGGAATTCCTTTCTACTAGGTACTGTCTCTGACAGTACGGTCAGTGAATATTAACAGATTTATTGGGCCACAAAAATATCTGATTGATTTCTCTCTTTGTTGCCACTCAGGGTCAATTCAGCATGCTGTGAATGGTTACAGGTGGTCCTCAACTTATGACAACTATGCCCGAAATTTCCATCGCTAAGCAAGATAATTGTAGAGTTATGCCCCATTTTACAATCTTTTTTTGCCACAGTTAAGTGAATCGCTGCAGTTAAGTGACTCTTGTGTTGTTGAATGAATCTGGCTGGAAAGATTACAAATGGTAATCACATGATCCCAGGACAGTGTAATACATGTAAGTTGCCAAGGGTTTGAATTTGGTCGCGTGACTGTGGGAATGCTGCAACAGTTGTAAATGTAAAATGTAAATGTAAAAAATCATTTTACATAAGTCACTTTTTCAGTGCCATTGTAACTTTGAATGGTCACTAAACAAATGGTTATAAATTGAGGACTACTTGTATTTACAAGGGAACTTTAAGTAATTCACATGTATGGGGCTGCATCTCATACATTTGGTAGGGAATGTAGTGCACATGTATGTGAGGGGGTTACCTTTTACCAGCACAAACTTGAAAGAAAAAAAAGTCAACATACCATCCAGCTGGCTGTAATAGTAAGGTACGTATAGAATAAACACTCAACTGGGTCAGATCCCAAATAAACTCAATCTCAAAAAATGTGGGGGGAAGGATAGAACAGGTGATCCAGACAAAAAGGTTCCTAATCAAGTAAAAATAGTGTATAATATTATGTTATGTAATGTAACGTAATGTAATATAATGTAATAGCTGGGAAAATATCCATATACAATATTGAGAAGTATGTCTAAGAAAAAAGAGAAACAAAAATGTTTGTCAATGTCCAGACTATCTTTTCTATACAATGTGAAAAAACTGTGCCTTTGTTCTGTGCAATAATACAGGATTTATTTTTAAACAGGGCAGAATTGCATCACTGACATTGTCATACACAGGAGCCCTGTCTAAAACCTGCAGACCAGAAATGGGCACTACCCCCTTTTGATGTACAGGTACACAATTTGTTCAATGACCGTTCGAAGTTACAATGACACTGAAAAAAGTGACTTATGACCATTATTCACACTTATTACTTCTGCACGAGATCAAAATTCAGGTGCTTGGCAACTCCTATTTTTGACAGCTGTAGTGTCCTGGGATCAGGTGATCACCTTTTGTGACCTTCTGGCAAGCAAAGTCAATGGGAAATCAGATTCATTTAACAACTGTGTAACTAACTTAACAACTGCAGTGATTCACTTAGCAACAGAAAGGTTGCTAATAAGAAAGGTCATAGAATAGGGCAAAACTCACTTAACAAATGTCTCACTTAGCAACAGAAATTTTGGGCTCAGTTGTGGTCGCCAGCCAAAGACTATGTGTATACCTAGCTCCTACCCATCTGACTTTTGTTCAGGTATTAACAATACTGATGAAAGCTAACAGGCTGTAAAGCAAGGCACCACCTTGCAGCAACAGCATTATTTCCCAGAAAACCTTTGGGCCCCATAAATGGCATGCATACAAATTGTTAGAAAACAAAAAAGATGAATTACTAAAATGATGGATTACAACAATAAAGAGGGAGCAGAGTCTACTTTATAAATTATTGGGTTGTTTTGGTGGAGTGTTTTTTTTCCTGAATTGGCCAGATTATTAACAGCTGTTTCGTGTGATAATTTATACCACACTCTCAATCTTTCAAATGTGGCCACCTGCCCCAAAGGTTTCTACCTGTGGTGTAGAGGATAATGAGGGAAATAGATAAATGCTCTGCATGATCCTAACTCTTTTATTGTGAGAGCACTAAAAACTATTCAGCCCACTGAGCTGCTTGCAATCAATGTTTTACCCAAATTGGTGAAAATCTCCCCAGATCATATTCTCTCTATGAAAAAAGTAAAACTAGTTTCTGAACATTTCTGAAGAATTACACTATATTTCTTCAGTGTACATGAAATAGGTCAATATTCTGCATATTATATTGATAGGCTTAAAGGAAGCCACTTCAATTTAAAAATAAAGTATTTTATGTAATTGGCTCAAGAAACATTTTTCAGAAATTTCACTACATCCATGACTATTCAAATCAGTGGAGGAATAGTATAAACTGCTTTTTGTCCCAAAAGGTTTATTAAAAGACACAAAAGTCAATTTTAAACCTCATTTACTTTCTGGCAGTCTTGTTTTACATTTTAGCATTCAACAATAAAGATCATTGACTGAAACACTTTGTTTGATATTTATATCCTAAAAGAAAATATATTTCTTTCACACTTAAAAGCTACTTTAAAAATCACACTAGTTTAACTTAATATGTGAATCCAGCATTGTGGTTTCTAAATCATATCTTAAAGCAATATTTATTCAACAATAATAGCATATTCAACAAACTGTGATTTAAACAAATGATGAATTAGCATGACATGGGTCATCTGACAGACATTTGACTTGGATGGGGAGTTACATATTTTCTGTTGAAATAAGGCCCACTGGCGAAGAAATTCTGGGCGAAAGTTAAAAAGTGGATAGAGAAAATAATTCAGAATTCAATAAAGGGAGAACCTGAGCAGTTTCTTCTAGGGATTTCCATAGAAAACTATACTAAGTATAGAAAACTATACTAAGGAAATATATTATTTAATATTACATATACTGACAGCAGCCCGCATAGTCTATGCGCAAAATTGGAAGAAGAAAAACTTACCATCAGAAGATTTAATTAGGAAAATCTTAAGAGTGCGCAGAGATGGACAAATTAACAAAAGAAATCAAGGAGAAAGAGGATACAAAATATTACAAAGTGTGGTGTAGGTAGTATGAATGGTTAGAGAATAGGAAAAATGAGAAAGAGGAATAAAGGAGAGAGGGGAGAAAAAATGTTGAAGATCAAAGTACAATCTAGACAAAGAAAGAATGATGGAAAATAAATTGTTGAATAAGATAAAGTTAAAATATATGTGAATAGATGTAAATAGTAAGAAAGGATCACTTCGAAGTAGCTGTAGGGAAAAGTGATATGTATACAAATGTTGTGTGTTTGTGTCTTGTTTTTAATGTTTTCAAAATAAAGAACTTTTTTTAAAAAAAGAAATAAGGCTGGACAACAACACATAAGCAAAGCAAAAGGCTAAGCTGGCCGTGGATTTAGCCTCATCAATTCCACGTGGTTATTAAAGAGAAGGGCACCTCCCGACCTGCAGCGTCATTCTATGCAAAGACTCTTAGTAGGAATCAGCACTCCTGAACCAAGAGTCAGCCTAAATAAATGGTCTATAAAAATCGTTACTGGCTATCAAATCACTGATTAAAAAAAAATTAGTAAAACCCTCAACTGAAAAAAAAACCCTCCAGAACTAAGGAACGGACGGATTCTCTGAGGAAGCGTCCCATCTTCCTCCCATCTGAAGCGACCCACCTGTCGCCGCCCAATTTTTCATCGTAGTTCGGCTCTGCAGTAACCCACGCTGAAACATGAACGCTGCCATTTTGGCGCGTACCACATCTATGATCCAGATGGGAGGAGCAGCAAGGGGGAAGAAACGCCTTTGCTCCCGCTGTCCAAGACCAGCTGCTTAAAAGGCTCTAAGCTAGAGACAGGGAAACTATGGCCCTTTTATGACATGTGGACTACAACTCCCAGAATTCCTGAGCCAGCATAGCTGGTTTCAGGAATTCTGGGAGTTGAAGTCCATATGTCATAAAAGGGCCATAGTTTCCTACCCCTGCTCTAAGCGAAAGCCTTATGTGACCATAGAGTTCTAATGGAAAGAAGGGCACACTTCTTGGACTCGTCCGTTAGCGCCTCCCTGCCTGTAGCGGTTCTTCGTATGTCCCGGCGGTAAGATGGCTGCGCTGGTAGTTGGAACTTCAGGTCGACTCCTGCGAAAGACAGCCGAATATCCCGCCGCCGGGAGGCTGGTTGCGGACAGAGTTGGCTGTTGGAACTGCTTTCAAGGAGGTACATTGGAACTGGTGTTAAGAAAAGAAAGGGGTTTGGAAAGTCTAGGCCCCTCTTTAAAAAGCGATCGAATAAATGGAAAGGTTGCTTTGCAGCTCTGGGATTTCTAATGTATAATCCATAAATAACAACAACCGCTATTGTGAGCCGCCCAAAGTTGTATTTTAAGGTGGATGGGCATACAAATATTGTAAGAAACGTTTCTTGGAAGACGCGTGGGTGAAGTTGCCCTGTGCAGGCGTCTTTTGTGATTGAAGCAAATCAATCCTGGTGGTGCAATGGACTAAACTGCTGTTAAAGTAGTATTTAGCTGCCAGCTGCCTGCAATTACTGCGAGTTCAATTCTCACCAGGCTCAAGGTTGACTCAGCCTTCCATCCTTCCGAGGTAGGTAAAATGAGGACCCGGCTTGTGGGGGCAATAAACTGACTTTGTATAAAATAGAACACCGCTTAGGGGGAGCCAAAAGCCCTACTAAGCAGGTATATAAAAAAGTATGAAGGCTATTGCTTAATGCATTGTAAGACGCCCTGAGTCTCCGGAGAAGGGCGGCATATAAATCAAACTAATAAAATAATAATAAATAATCCGAGCCTCCAAATTGTGGCTTCGAAAGTCAGGCACCCCGAGTTTGATGTGGAGCTGCTAAAACTTTGGGAGAGACACTTTTATCTTTGCAAAGGGTTTTTTTTCCATTGGAAAATAGGAATCACCAAGTAATTCAAGCAAGCAAAAACCATTTATTAAAGGGGTAGAGAAACGAAGTCTTTTTAGGGTCCAGAAATAAATTATACATACATTGGATATAGGTGATCAATCAAAAATCAAGAAATCAAACAATAAAAGATATTAATTACATGTAAAACATTCATTCTAGGTAACATTTCATAAGCGGCAAATTTAAAGGGTGTGTATTACTTTTTCCCAGTTGGGTTTGTAGCTTTCTTAAAATTTGCAAGTGTATTCAAGGACTTTCAGAATGTGCTCTGTGTTGTTTAGTGCTCACATGCCAAAAGAAATGGCCTTGGCTAATTAGAAAGAAACATGTTTTCCTAAAGTTAAAAAAGATATCTAGACTTCCATGTTAAAATGCCAATATCATTTTTAAAATGCTAATTTTGAACCTAAAATTCCAGATAACAATAATAAGTATTGATTAACTAGGAGCCATATCAATATACAACATGCAAAACAATGAGACCATACATAATGAAATTAAGTAAAAAGCAGAACCACTACAACTTACCCAGTTAGATCCACATATGCAGTTCTCATTATACAACTTTATGTTGTATACAACAAAAGGCCATATTTTAAGTAATATAGGCTTTGAATACAAATGAAATATGTGCTTAGTGATTAATTCTTTCTTTCTTTCTTTATTTATTTTTATTAAATTTATATGCCGCCCTTCTCCCATAGGACTCGGGGCGGGGCACAGAATTAAAAACATATAACAATAAAAATCCTAAAAACAGTCAATATAAAACCCCAAACAGAATAAAATCTCGTAGCAGATCAGGGAAATTGCTGAAACAGCCATGTCTTCAGGTCAGTGCGGAAAGTGCGGAGGTCAGGGGCCGTCCAGAGCCCGATGAGTAACTCTTTCCAGAGGGTCGGTGCGGCCACTGAGAACGCCCTCATCCTGGGGGCCACCAGCCGACATTGGCCGATGGTACTCGGAGGAGGGCAGCCCTATGTGACCGCACAGGCGGGGTTTTTTTTGTTTTTAAGTAGGTGATAATTATAATGTAGGTGACTATTACAATAAAAGTTAGCAGGCTTCAAATATTAAAGAGTTTATGTTAATACTTAGTTGATGCTAAGCCAAATATATCCAGTTGCCATTTTCATTTATCCAGTTTACAACAATTCATTTGAAAAAAACTAGATAATTGCAATGTTCAGGTAAATCAGCAAGAAAAGTCTAGATTGGGCTAGATCAGTAGACTGGCAGTGATGGCGAGGGGGAGGGGATAGTTACGCACAATAGCGTAATCCCGCGTATGTGCAAATAAAGCTTCGCACACTCTCCCGCCACTTGTGCAGCCCACTTCCCAACAGTTCTGGGCTGCAGCCTGGGAGTTGGGGACCTTTGGGCTAGATCATCCTTTTGGACAAATGGACACATCTTGAATCTGGGGAGCATGTTACTGGACCTTTCTTGCCTGATATTTGTCTATGCCAGCTATTAACGGCAAAATCCTTCAGAAGATAACCAAACAGTTTTTCTGCCAAAAAGGATTTGTGTCAATTTCATTCCAGACTCCATTGCATCCCAGACTCTACTATACTCATGGGAACAGTTGTAAAAATCTAGAAACAGAATAATCCTGATCAATCCTGGCTTCTGTTTTGAAATAGAATCAAAAGTAGAATCAGCAGAATCAACCAAATCTGCATTCAGTTGGTCATGAGCAAGGGATCAATCAAGCGGTCAAGCCACCTTTCCCCTTTAGGACTTGTGAAGTTGATGCTGTATCAACTGAAACCCTTGAGGTCAGAAGAGGCAAACATTTCCACTACTGGGAATACAAGAGTTTGTTACTGCCAATGAAAAATTTGCCCTTTCTGTGAATTCATTTGTTCTGCAACTGAACCAGAAATAAATCAGTTCTGTTATAGATCGTTACATAAGAACACCAATGTCAGGACCTAATTCTGGATTAGTAACAATGGTGTGTTTATTTGATTGATTTTTATCTCGCCTTTTGTTCAGGAGCTCAAGGTAGCAGTCATTCTACTCCCAATTTGGCACACAGTGTATTCTGGAAATATAGCTTAGGAGAGGGAGGATATTAATTATTTGCTAATTATTATTTAAGACTAGAACTTCTTTGACAATGTTCTCTGAGAATTTTTTCCAACAAAATCCAGAGAGAGCCAAATTAGGGAAGGCAAATCCACAAGTACAAAGAGAATATGTTTTGTGTTTATATAATGTGTTGTCAAAAAGTCAAATACAAGAAACAGTTTTAACAGTACTAGGCAAGTATCTACTGTATGAATAGGAATGGGTGAATAAGAATAAATGAAGGAATGTATAAACGGGTTTCCTAGATCATATTGACCCAGTTCAGACTTATTTATTTTATTGGTTCGATTTATATGCCGCCCTTCTCCGGAGACTCAGGGCGGCTTACAATGCTTTTAAGCAATAGCCTTCATACTTTGGTATATACCTGCTTAGTAGGGCTTTTGCCCCCCCCCCCCAAGCGGTGTTCTATTTTATACAAAGTCAGCTTATTGTCCCCACAAACCGGGTCCTCATTTTACCTACCTCAGAAGGATGGAAGGCTGAGTCAACCTTTAGCCTGGTGAGAATTGAACTTGCAGTAATTGCAGGCAGCTGGCAGCTAAATACTACTTTAACAGTAGTTTAGTCCACTGCACCACCAGACTTAAATTGGATCCATTATTATGATGGGATGGACAGTGTTTTAATATCCAGGAGTCACACTTATTTTTTTAGTGAAAACTATAATTAGCAGACCAATACTGAAAATTGGATAAGATCAAGTCACACATAGATAAGACAACAATGTTTTTTTTTGTTTTTGTTTTGTTTTTTACTTTTTTATATTTTGTCTGTTTTTAAAATTATACTAAGATTATTGAAGCGATTGTCCCATACCAAATGCATATTTTGTCCTTTAAAATTATAGAAAAGTATGCTAATGATTTTCAGCAGTTATTATACAATCTGTGACTTGTTGGGTCATCCTTTTCAGAGATATTTTCTTACCTAAGTAGAGAAACAGAATGACCCTGGGTGGACAAAAAGCAGGGGGAGCAGGAGTGACTTCTGACATCCTGCCGACTTTCCCATTGAGATCCTTGTGGGAAGCTGGCAGGGAGCATCAAAAATCAGGACGATGAGTTTATATGATTGAGACTTGACATTTTGTTGTTGTTGTTGAGGAATTGAACTTATTCACATTTATTTTGCAAAACCTGGTTGAATTTTGCTAATACGGTAGAAGTGATCATAGTGGAAACTTATTTAAGTATCACAATAGAATGCTTATAATCATGACATACCAGATTAATATTAATTCCATAAAGGAAAAAGTCTCTGAGATCTTGTGTCATTTTTCTAGTTGGAAATAATGGTTATTTGGTTAAGGTTAAAACTAATTATTTTTAGGATAAATCAAACATGGCTGTATTTTCTTGTTCCAATTTCAGCAAAACGTTACTTGTTAACAGAAGATGTTCTGCAGTTACGTAAATTTCAAGAAAAGAAATTGGAAAATGAATATAAACTATATGGACAAAAAGGTATGTACATCAAATAATCATTTGCAAATTAAAATTAAGGAGCATCATTTTAATCTGTAATGTACAAGCTATGATTTTGCTTATCCGTACAATATGTTAGCTAAGGTACTCCTGTCTCTTTAAGCTTCTAAATACCCCCTTCCCCAAATAATATTTATATGCAGTGCAATGCTGTACAGGTAATCCTCCACTTACAACAGTTCATTTAGTGACCATTAGAAGGTACAATGGCACTGAAAAAAGTGACTTATGACCCTTTTTCACACTTACAACCATTGTGGCATCCTCATGCTCATGCGATTAAAATTCAGATGCTTTGCAACTGACTCATATTTATGACTGTTGTAATGTCCTTGGGTCATATAAACCCCTTTTGCAACCTTCAGGCAAGCAAAGTCAATGGGGAAGCCAGATTCACTTAACAACCATGTTACTAACTACCGTATTTTTCGGAGTATAAGATGCACCAGAATATAAGACGCACCTACCTTTTTTGGTGAGGAAAAGAAGAAAAAGAAATCTTCCTCTGTCTCTGCCTCTGAGCAATTTTGCCTCCTTGCAGCAAACAGCCCGCTTTACTTTCATTTTCGTTTTCAGCATAGCTTGATTAGCACAAGGAAAAAAAAATCTGCTCCAGCAATTTACCTCTTTGCAGCAAGCAGCAGAGCCCTGAGCAAAACAGCTGAGAGCAAATCAGCTGAGAGTCAGGAGGCCGATCCAATCAACTTGTCCTAATTAGGCTGTGCTGAAGCTGAAAGGAGCTGTTTTTTCTTGCTGTTTGCTTGCAAGGAGGTAACTGCTTCGAGGCAGAGGCCAAAGGGTGGGGGTCAGTGGGTTGGCAGGGCTACAATCAGTATATAAGACACACCTAAATTTTTACCCCCTTTTAGGGGGGAAAAGTGTATCTTATACTCCAAAAAATACGGTAACTGCAATGACTCACTTAACAATGGTGGCAAGAAAAGTCATAAAATGGGACAAAACTTACCAAATGTCTTCCTTAGCAACAGAAATTTTGGGCTCAATTATGGTCATATGTCGAGGACTACCTGTATTTTCTTGCTAAGAATAACTGTATTTATTTATTACTAAATTTATATACTGCCCATCACTGTGTCCAAATATCAATAAACTTTGGGAATTTTTATTAGGTATGTGTCAGAGATATGCACTATTCAAAAGTGATTCATAAAATATGCTTCAAATATTGTGTGAACACCTCTCTTAAATATTAAAGCAGCTTTGTCTTCTGTAAAAACACAGTGCAGCTATTTCAGTGAACTAAAGGGATTCTTAAAGCATTTCTCTTTTTGGGTTTATATGGAAACCTGAAAAAAGAAATAAATGTTTTAATGAGTAGCAAAAAAGCATTATATTTACCCTAGGTTCAAAGCACTTTTTAAAATTATTTCTGAAGCATGATAGCTCTTGTATCTATGAGATCATGTACTATCAAATGGATAAGTCCCAACTGCAATCAAATCACAGAAGGAATATCATGGGTTCTTTTGAAATCACAACCAGACTCAATACTCACACAAAAGTTTGTTAGTTGATAACGAGGAGGCACCTTGTGACAGGTTTTGTCCTGAATGGGACTTTTTAGGTGTGTGTAGCCAGGTGTTATTCTATATAGGGCATTAGCTTTAGGAACTGGCCAGGTCCTGATGCTCAGCAGATACAGTACAGTACAGTACCTTTGGAGAAATCTTTTGAGATGGCAGTTGCTACTAATATATTTTAAAAGTCAGTTATTTCCAGAAAGATTTCAGATCAAAAGTCTGAACTGGGATACTTTCATTTAATGTCTTAATTTTTTATACAAGCAATTCCACATGTTGAAATCAAAATCAAGAGACCCTCTGAAAGAACTTCAAACTCTTTTTCTTTTCTTTTCTTTTAAATACTTTATTGAATTTTCCAAATTTTTAAAAAGACAATGTACAATCACAATCTTGATCCGAGGTGCAGTGTTTACACATTTCATAGATCAAACATTAGGTGAAATCCATCCATAGCTATACAATATACAGTTCTATACAATTCTCTACATTTCTATACTACTGAGTCCATTTCGGGTGTCTAACAAATCATAGCCTATTATCCTATTTTTATCCTATTCTTTAACCAGTTATACCAAATTCCCCATACTTCGTAGTACTTAGAGTTCTCTTCATTTTTTAGCTCGCTCGTCAATTTAGCCATCTCTGCGCACTCTAGAATTTTATTTATTAATGTTTCTTCAGAGGGGGTAGAGTTGGATTTCCAGAGTTTCGCAAAAGCTAATCTAGCCGCAGTAATAATTTGAATTGCCAGTTGGGTTTTATTGTTGTCGAGACCATCTTCAATCATACCTAAGAGGAAGGATTCTGGGGCCAGAGTCGAATCTTTAACCAAAACTTTTTGGTCTCAGGGCAAGTCCACCACAAATGATAAAAGGTGCCGACCGTCTTTCCACATTTCCAACATAAAGCAGAGGAATTTGGGAATATTTTGGCCAGCCTGTCCGGGGCTAGGTACCACCTATGGAACATTTTGTAGTGATTTTCCTTGAATGTTACCGATTTCGTTATTTTGAAATTTCTGTTCCAAGCTATCTCCCAGTCATTGAAATTAAGGCCATATCCTAAATTTTTCTCCCAAATGCTTAGCTGATTTTTAGCTATTGTCTCGGCTCTATCCTCATCTAATATAAAGTTATAGATTTTCGATAACGTTTTCTTATCTGGTCCCCAAATAATTTTGTCAAAATATCCATATTTCATTTCAATACCACATTTATCTCTATCTTCTTGAAATCTAGACTTAATCTGGAGATATTTCCACCAATCCAGAATAAACCCCTGGTCCCTCAATACTTCCAAGGGTTTGAGCTTCCCTTCTTCATCCAAGATATCCTTATATGTGCCCATTTTATAGTTCCCTCTTCTATTTGGGGCCACTAGAGCATCCATAATCGACAACCAGCTAGGAATCTTGGTATATATCTTCTGTCTAATTTCCAGCCACGTACGAATCAATGTCTCTCTAATTTTATGTTTATAGAAATGAGTTTTCCTCCTATCCTTTGTATCCCAGAGGTAAGCGTGCCATCCTTCAAGGAGATTGTGTCCTTCTAGTGTCAAAATTCTACCTTCTTGTAATTTGATCCACTCCTTTATCCAAATTATTTTTGCCGCCTTTTGATATAATTCCCAGTCAGGGAGCCCGAACCCTCCCAAATTTCTTTTCCCTTGAAGTGTCTTGAGAGAAATCCTCGATTTCTTGCCCTCCCACAAAAAATTCCTGATATGTTTATTCAAATCCAAAAAAAATTTTTTATCTAGTGATATCGGTATATTTTGAAATAGAAATAGAAATTTCGGTAAAATATTCATTTTGATCGCCGCAATTTTACCAGTCAGGGACAATTTAAGCCTCCTCCACCTATCAAGGTCTTGATTAGTTTTCTGCAATAAGGGGATATAGTTATCATCTTTTAATGAAGAAAGTCTCGCCGTAATCCATATTCCCAAATATTTTATCTTCTTAACTACCTGGAGGCCTAATAAATCTTCTAATTCTTTCGTTTGTAGGTTTGTCATATTTTTCACAATTATTTTAGTTTTGTTCTTATTAAGTTTAAGGCCCGCGACTTCTCCATAATTCTGAACTTCCTGCATTAATTTTGAGCCAGTATCTAAAGGGTCTTCTATTATGAAGGCAACGTCGTCCGCAAAAGCCTGTGTTTTAAATATTTCCTTCCTAATCTTCAAGCCTTTGATATTTTCATTAGTTCTAATCCTTCTAAGTAAGACCTCTAATGCTAGAATGTAAAGTAAGGGGGATAGGGGACATCCCTGCCTGACTCCTCTTTGGATCTGAAATGTCTGGGTTCTGTCTCCGTTTACTAATATATTTGCCCTCTGATTTTGGTAGATATTCTCTATCATCCTCCTAAAATTAGTCCCGAATCCCATTAAATCTATTTGGTTTATCATGAAGGTCCAATTCAAATTGTCGAATGCCTTTTGGGCATCGACAAACATTAAAGCCATCTGTTTTCAAACTCTTTTTCAGTTTTCATTTTAACTCAGTGTATACTTTGAAATTGCAACTCCAGTCTGACCAGTAAATGATCATTTGTGAGTTGTGATCCAGAACATTCTTATACTTGTCTAAGAATTATTTAACAGTATATATTTATTTATTAAATTTTGATGCTGCCCATCTCACCTACAAGAGCCTTGGTAGTACAGTGGTGTAAGGCACCCTGTTATTAAGCTGGTTATTAAGACCAGCTGCCTGCAATTACTGCAGGTTCGAATCTCACCAGGCTCAAGGTTGACTCAGTCTTCCATCCTTTCTAAGGTAGGTAAATTGAGGACCCAGTTGTGGGGGCAATAAGCTGACCTTGTATAAATATACAAAAGGATGAAGGCTATTGCTGAGCACATTGTAAGCTGCCCTGAGTCTCCGGAGAAGGGCGGCATATAAATCAATAAAAAAAAAAAAGTTGACTCTAGGCAGCTTATGGCTTTATAGAACAAGTAAAAAATAATTAAAAGATTAAAACATTCAAATTAAAGTATTATTATAATCTTTTAATATAATTATTATTCCTGCCTATCTAATTGGGGTTTGTATATTTATTCTAGACTAGGGGTCTCCAACCTTGGCAACTTTAAGGCTTGTGCAAAGCTGGCTGAGGAATTCTGGGAGTTGAAGTCCACAAGCCTTAAAGTTGCCAAGGTTGGAGACTCCTGGTCTAGACTACCAACAGGTTCAACCCAAAACTGAGAGAAATACTGATATACACCACTGCCAGCAATTACTCAATGGATGGAAGGGAAGAGATTGATTTGCGCAAAATAGTGGAATAAGACACCACCTTTATTATTCTGACAAAAGCAGCAAAAATCCAGATAAACGAACGGGCAGAAGTAGAAACTCAAAGTCCATGTTGCTATCCAGAGGCTTTTGGTAGCCCAGATTTGGTAGCCCTCATCATCATGATCAGGGAACAGAGATGCAATTTCCTCCTCTGTGACTCAGATGAGCATGCTGTCATTCTGGCAAACTTGAGCTTCTGGCGATTTGTTCTATTGTTGCTGCTGAACTGGGCCAAAGTCTGGAAACCAGAATATTTTCCTGGTTTGGGGAATGTGTCTGATGTATAGGATACTTCCCCCAAAGGGGGACTGTTCCAGAAAAACTAGGAAGTTAACATCATCCTAGATATAAACCAAGCAACAGTCAGCTTCATTTTATTCTATCAATTCTGCAATATTGTGTATAATCTTAATAGCTGATTATAAATACAATTGAATACAATATAAACAATTTACTTTTTTTTTCAATTTCAGATGAGTTTTTCAAAACTGTTGAAAAAAAGTTAGCAAATAATACCCTTATCCTCAAACTTGAATTAATAAATATACTATATCTATGTCAATCCAAAAATGAAATAGAATTAGTCAAAAGAACCATATACAGGTAAGAGTCATTCACTAATGTATATATTCATTTGTATTATCATTGGTCTATTTCTGATCATGTTGCAATTAGGAAGTTTTATAATGAGACTATTCTGAATTATTTTACATTTGATTTATTTTTGTCTTTTTCAGAACAGTATTGCACATTAGTAAAATAAGGGATTGATTGTTCACATTTCATTCTTACGGAAATAATGCAAACCACAACATAGCAAAAGGAAAAAAAAAACATATAGAATCTTTTACCAGTATACAAAATTCATTTGATAGAAAAGAGCTACTTTACGGAGACTATTATATAAACTCTTCTCTTGTTGTCACTATTTTTTTGTTGAATGGTATTGAATGACATTGGTTTTCTGGAAACTCTAAGCAAGTAACTATAAAATTTCCCAACACCTTGGATCCTGTCTTGTAGAAGATTCATATTGAGATATGAATATACTCTATCCTGTCTGTCTGATCTTTAGGCTTAAATCATCATCATAACAAAAACTATCTTCTACTCAGGTATCACGAAGAGAACAAAAACAGGGCCTTTGGGGAGTTCAAATTTGGACCCATATTTATGAGGTTATGTTATGAACTAGACCTTGAAGCAGTTGCACTGGAACTCATCAAAGACCAGGTGAAATTCAGGACTATCTTTGAATTATTTTTATTTTCTATAATTCTAATCATGAAATTCAACCATAGGGCAATTTATTTTTCCTATTCAACTGTCTTAAAATCAGTGGAGCTTTTTAAGGCCCATCAGTTTATCTGGAACATTTGGGCTCCATTTAAATTCCTGAAATATCTGGAATCTTGAACCTCAAGTTATACAAATGAAGTTGACAAAAGTTTGGAGATTATCCTGTGCTATACTTGGAGTGAGGGATAGTGGAAATTCTTCTCATAACTGGGAGTTCATCCACCAGCTGATAGATACAGGAAGAAGCATTTCAAGAAAATTAATCAATTCACTATAACTAAGTTTGAGAAATTCTTAGTTTTCAAGATTCTGTACTTATCTCAGATTAGCATTAAAGATACCTTCCTGAAATCCAAGTTACTTTTTCATTCTTGGTCTTGCCGGTTACAAAAGTTTCAACATTTAGAAATCAGTCTTGTTTCACTGGGGATTACTCCAAGGTTTGAGCACTGTGTCTTCTAGTCTATGATTAAAATCCAAAGGAACACATTCCATGATCTGCATTTCCAAGAACTTTTCTAACAGTATTCTAATAAATCACCTCTTAACCAAATCACCATTGGATGATTTATTTTCAGAAGCACTTTAGTGATAAATGTATTTTGATAGTGATGAAATCTCTCGTTTGCAACTTGAGAGGATGATCCTGAAATTTAAAGCCCTGAATTTTTATCCAAGTGTTTCTCAAGTATTATGAATAAAGTTATTTCCATGGAAACGGTCATTCAGACAAAAACAGCCAATACAGTTATATTCTCTGGTTCTTTTCAGTCTCTAAATGGCTTCTTTGGAGATTACACATCATTCAATATATTAATGGACATGTTATTTGAAAAGGGCCATTATGAAGGTAAAGGAAAGATAATATTAATCACATAATAATACAATATAATTGCAACTGAATAATTTGATCTAATAAATTTTGTATGACTACTTTTGGATATTACAGAGCTATATCACATCTCTTAAAAATAATTGTAGCTTCCTTAAGTCTGTGTTCATTAGATGTTTGTTTTCATTCAGTGAATGTAATGATACTTGGTATATATTTTTTTAAATTACATTTTTGGGGGAAGGCAGCATGGAAAAATTTAAACCTTGACAAAATTGAATTTTGTCAGACCACAACATTAATTTTGCCATGGCATATGACATTGAATGTAAATGTCTATAGAAAGGAAGAGTTATCATAGACAATAAGATTTAATTCCAAGAAATTCTCCATAGTACTTCAGCTTTATGACATTTAAAACTGAAATTACCACAGCACTTACTTCAAATATTCACAGACCTCCAAAACGGAATCAAAATTCTTTTTTAAAATAACCCCAAGTCTCAAGACAAGTTGCCAAGAGGTTTTGCAAGATGTCTATCACTTTTAATGTTTTTAATTTTTTATTATACCTTTTAATTATTGAGGATTTTGTAATGATTCTCTGGAAATATTTTTAGCATGATTCAGGTGCAGAATGATGCATCAAGTTTTTTGCTATCGTAGCATATTGTTTTACTATTATGATATCTGGTTTCCACTATTGCAATCTTAGAGTTTAGGTATACATTTTCTAATTGAATCCCCAACATGGAGAATATAGGCTGCATTGTTCATAGCCACACTCCTTGGCACTACCAGGTCCCTGCTCCACCCAATGTAATTTTTAATACATTCTGTAATTGCATTGCAGTAACCTGTGGTATCATCTTGGCTTGCAAGAATGCATTTGAATTCCATAGGCATTCTTGGAAAGTAAAAGTGGTAAGCAGATATATCCCAATGATTCCTCTGGAAATGTACTGGAAAGTCATGAAAAGTCCATGAAATGTACTTTCCTCTGGAAAGATGGGGAAAAGATAACTATAGGAAGAACTTCACAAGTTTTCCTCCTGCTAAATTGTTATTTTTGGACTGCCCCACCCACCATGGCAAGCATTGTATAAATCAGCTTCTTACTATGGCAGAATTTTTGAGTTAGTGTGTATGACAGGCATTCATATGTCCCAAAAGAACCTATTTTCCCAAAGAGCTGGGAATACTGAGTTAAAATAAAGAATCTAGTACTGATAGAGGAGAATATTTGTAGCTCAGGGTTGAAATGAGGAGTCCTTGGTGCTCTCTGAGCTTGGTTGTTTTGTTGCAGATGTTTCATTACTGAAAATAGGTAACATCTGATAGTGTGATGTTACCTAGTTTTGGTAATTAAACAAAACAACCATGCTCAGAGAACACCAAGGAATCCTGAAAGAATCTAGTGGTACGTAATTGATTCCCCCAAGTGATTTTTTAATAAATAATTTATTTCAGTTACAAATATTATTAACTAGCAGTTGGAATATGCAATTATCTACAAATACTGAAGTAATGCTTAAAATTAAAATTATATTCCACAGATGCTCTGAACGTGCTATTAGAAATGGACAGGGCAAATATCAGATTCAGCCAAGACACCTACTTGCTTGCATTTGCAATATGCTACAAACTGGTAATATATATATTTTAAATTGTGTTTAATATGATTTTGTGCCTATGTTTCCTATGTTTGATTTAGGTTTTTTTTTTAGCCTTTGTTTTTCTTATGACTAAACCCATGGTAAAAAGAATATCATTGAATGGCTGCATTCTTTCTCTCTCTGTCTTGGTGATTTCCCTGGAGTTAAACAGTTGGAATTTTATAACTACTGAAGTAGAAAGTTGCATATTTTGCATATAATCCTAGATCACGGGTGTCAAAGCCCGGGGGCCAGATCTGGTCCGCGGGGTGCCCTGGAAACAGCAAAGGACTGACCCACAGAACCTCTTCCAGTGAAAACAGAATTTGGGACAGTTGCATACGGCCCTCCCGAGCTCCGTTTTCACTGGCAGAGGGTTGCAGGAGGCCATTGCAGCCAAAAACAGAGTTCGGGAGCCCATTTTCTCTGGCAGAGTGCTCGGGCCACCACAGGCGCCTCTGACACGAGTGACATCAAGCTGGCCATGCCCACTCTGGCCCCTCGAAGTCAATCACAACCCTGATGCAGCCCTCACTGAAATTGAGTTTGACACCCCTGTCCTAGATGAATCAAGAATATGTAATATCTACATTTGACAAATAAATAAAAATAAATATGATTTTTAAAAATTAAAACTTCAGGTAAATGTGTTTAATATTGTTATCGCATTCGCTATTATGACATAAGATCATAATAGCCTTGTTGCCTCAGGTTACGACTTAGCAAACCGGTATTTAATGTCTCATATAGCCAGTGAGATTTACTCAAAGATGTCTCAAGGAGGATAATATTTATGATCTACGGTGGCTCTATAATAGCTACTTGGAATTCGAGAGGTAATGCACAACCATCAATATAAGTAGCCGTTGACAGCATGATCCTTCTTCCATTTGTCTTTAGTCCCCATTTAAATTGCCACATGAACTGTGAATACCATAGTACAGCTACATATTGTGTAAAGAACATCACAACTATCAATAGTTACATAAAACTATGATACACAAAAGCTGATCTTTTCAGTAATACAAAATACCGCAGTAATCTTTGTAAAGGATATACCAAAACAGGTATGAATCACAGTCATTTGGTAGATGTTTGTGTTTGACCAATATAAAAAAAACTGTCCATAGTATCTTATTAATAAATTAATAAATTGGCCTGTTTTCAGTTTTGTTTTGCTTTTATAATTAGTGAATGGGTTTTTTGCATGAAATTTTAAAAGAATTTTGAACAATTTTCACAGCCCAAGCATTTCAAATTCAGTAAAGTCTTAACATCTCTGCATTGTAATATACATATATTAAAAATCTTGCACCCTGCAGAACAGCCCAGAATCGTGGAAATTTGTTAATACGTTACTTGAAGATAAGCATCTTCATGGACATGAGCTTTCAAGAAGAACACAATATTTTATAGTAGCACTTGGTCTGAAACAGGTACAGGATTATTTATTTCTACTATCAGTTCAGTTTGATGTTCTGTATCCTTGGATGTGGGTTTGTACAGTAACTTCAGTGCTGTGCCTTATGCTTAAAAAGGGATTAACAGTTTAAAAAAAAAACTAAGGAAACAAGTTGTAAGAATCCAGCGAGCAAACTCTCTGCAACAAATAAAACATCTGATAGGCCTGGAGGACAGACGGGTTTTCAACAACCTTCTGAACATCAGCAGGGTGAAGGGCAGTGGTGAGTTGCCCCCGGTTTGGACCGGTTCTATAGAACCGGTAGTAAAACCGGCGGGAGCTCCGCCCACTGACCCTGATGTCATCAGAAGCGATCTGTACATGCAATCCCGTTGTGAACCAGTAGTAAAGGTAAGTAGAATCCATCCCTGGTGGAGGGCATATGGGTTACAGCAGGGATGCTGCCCCAGACAGGCACTCACTAGAAGTTACACTTCCTAGGTCCCAGTAGATGACATAGTTTTATTGAAGGGACTCAAAGCACACCTACTCTCCTCATTCTCACCAGATGCATAGAAATAATTAGAGAAAGGCTGTCCCTTTAACTAGGCCTTTATGCCGTGAAGGGCTTTTTAGACAGTAACTAGCATCTTGAATTGCATTCAGAAACCAACTAGTGACTAGTATAGTTTGTGGAGTTTTGGTGTTACATGGACACATTGTAGCATGCCCATTCTGAACCAGCTGTAGCTTCCACATGGACTTCAAGGGCAGACCTTTGTAGAGTGCACTGCAGTAGTGTAGTTGTGAGGTGATTAAGACATCAGTGATTGCCTCAGTGTCCTAATCCAGGAACTGATGGAACCAAATGTTTCTGTTGAAAGGCCCTACTGGGCCACAACCTCCTTCTACTCTTTAAGTTTAAGACAACCCTCAGATTGTATGCCAATCTTGAATGGGGAAATGCTTCCCCATCCTAGAATAAAGATGAAAAATCCCCAAAAGCCAGAGGGCCCAAATATTGCCAGTTTTGAGGTGGGCTCAGAGTGAGCTGAACAGCATATAACAGTGATGAATGTGAAAGTCAACCCTTGGACATTGTTGAATTCCAATTCCCAGCAGTTTTAGTCAATATGGCTAACTGTGACAGAACATGGGAGTTCACCATCGGGAGATTCAACATATTGCTCACTGGATGGAGAGTAGAAGGGCATAGAGCAGGTTAATACATTTAAATTGCAGGGGAGGTGGGAATGCTATCAGTCTTGGTTGGAAGTCAACAGGTTGTCCCAACATGATAGAATATGGATAAATATAAGGGTGCATGGGAGTCAGCCTGTGACGTACAAAACCTCACTTTCTCTAAATTGAGATTATTATTTTTTAAAGTCAACGTTCTTCCATCAACACTATTCCAAGACAGATAAAATAAAACACCCATACTGGGAGCACATTTGTCCATGGTGATAAAGAAGTTGAAACCATCTTACATGTATTAGTATATTGTAAATTTTATAGGGACATAAAGTCTATTTATATGTCACCCCCTAATAGAAATGTTCCTAGCTAGAGTATACAAATTTCATCAGAATTATGTTCTCCAGGATTTGAAACCCACTATTTCCAGTAGTGAAATTTTATGTTGCTGCAATGAAAATAAGACAGCAATTAAAGAAATAATTGGTTTAAGAAGTTTTCACATTTATCCCTAATACTACTTTAAGGTAGTTATTTTTAATAAGTTGCTTTGGGATATTTATATTACTTTTTAAATTTATCATTACTTGGGCAGTTAATATATTAATACAGTGATAGAGGTGTGAATGTTATATCATGTGATTTGTTTTATGTACTGTATTTATTTGCTTCATTTTGTTATTCTTTTAAATTTGCTGGTCATTGACTGAATAAATAAATACTACTACTTCTGATTTAGAACAATGTGTACATGATAGGTCTATTTATTATTGAGAGGTTGTGAGAGCTGATTGTTAGCTTTAGCTCTAACATTAAATAAAATGTTAGACAATATTTTTAAAGCATTACTAATTATTATTTTTTTCCTTCTACAGAATGACTTTTTGAAGGCCCAGTACTATTTTTCACAGTTGCAGCCCACTGAAAGTATAATATATGATAATCTAAAGGTAAATACAATTAATTTGTGTGTTCTAAGTTCTGATGGTATTTTTTAAGAGAGGGAATATCCCTTGTCTTAAACAGCATACGGCAATTTAGCCTGATCTATTCCAACGTTAATTAAAATATCTCTGCCTTATACTGTTTTCTTTATGTCCTTAATTTTTCAAGTGTTTCGATTTGCTTTATGGCAATGCTGGAAAAACATAAGCAGTTATTCATTTACTGTTCATCAGCTCTATATTTAAATAATCAATGGTTAAATTATTCAAAAGCGCTGACATTTCTATGAGTCACATCAGTGATATGGTTCTAAGGAATCTTCTTAAAATCTTTTGTTAATAAAAAATTCCATGGCAGCAAATGTAGGAATAAATAACACACAAGATGTTGAAAAAAAGTGGGCAAGCAGAGATAATCTCAGAGAGAATATGCCATTGAAAACAGGAGCAATTAGTATTCCATTTTTATCTATTTAATCATGTCTGATTCTTGGAGTCAGCCTGGTGGACAAGTCTGTGCTGTTTACTTGGCAAGGTTACTCATTTGCCATTGCCTCCTACATAGGGCTGAGAGAAAGTGACTGGCCCAAGGTGAGGCTAGAACTCAATCTCCCGGTTTCTAGTGGTTTTGATGCCATAACCACTGTGTCAAAATATCTTTGTTTAAAATTGAAGATACAAAAATCTATATGGGAGTGGTAGGAAGAGGGGCAGGTGGAGGAAGGGACAGAAGATACAGGACAATCAGAAATCCAATGCTTATTTAGGAATAAAATATTTTTTTCTTCAGATATTGTTCCCCATTCCTCCCTCACATTCATACCAATTTTATTGGTTTGTTGTAATGTCTTGGACTTGAAGGGCAATGATAATTTCCACAGTAATAGCAAGAATGTTCCTAAGCAGCCCTTTTTAGCATAACATTCACCACTATTTTGGGCTGAATCTCCTGGGGAGGAGATTGTCAATGTGAAGAAGGTTGCTCTGAAGTTTCAATCCCAGCATGCTCTTTCCTTTAGTTCTGTATATTATTGTGAATAGAATAATTAATGAAACAGAAAGGTTCTGTATCACAACTTTTATTGTAACTTTTATAATGCAAGTTTTATATTGAAAAATGTATACCTGGAATTTGCCACAATCAACGATCAGCAATAGCTGTAGAATCCATAAGGGTACCGCATTCTCCATCTTTTATGAACAGTGCATTTGATTGATGATCATCAGGGCTACTGGTACAAAAACTTTTGACCTGCCTGTTTGGAAGGTTTTTCTTTTGACACAATCCAGAATCGGTTAAAGCATTATTCTTTTGTTGTGTTTGTATTGAAGATCCTTCTTTTGGCTGCCTTTGGAAATCTAAAGAATCTTGTGCAAACACTGGAAAAAGCTTCAAAAATCGATACATATTTTGTGAGAAAACCTAACTTCTGTAAGGATGTGGTAAGTGAAAATTATTTGATAGAAGCAGGCTTTTTTCATAGCTCATTTCATAGCTCATTTTTTCCCTTTCAGGCAGGAGGGGCTATCTTGATGCATATATTTGTTGTTGTTATTAATTGCAAAGTCGTGTCCGACCCATCGTGACCCCATGGACAACGTTCCTCCAGGCCTTTCTGTCCTCCACCATCCTCTGGAGTCCATTTAAACTCATGCCTATTGCTTCCGTGACTCCATCCAGCGACCTCATTCTCATGCATATATATGCACACCCAACACTTTTGTAGCCTTTTTGGCTGCATACTATTCTAACTCTATTACTAATTTCTCTCTTGAGCTGTTTCTGTAGCAACTGAAATGTCACCCCAAATGCCACTCAAAGGAATAAATTGAAAAGCATTTTATACCAGGAATAAATGTACCCATGCTGTTGCGGATATCTCAGTTGTTTCTTCCACATCTCCCTGAAATTTGCTAGATTATTTTTACTACTGTATACTTTACATACTTTACATCAGCTACAAGTATTACTCGTTCAATAGAACATGCCCCTGTTCCTGATTTTTCAATCCAAAGTAAATTATACTGTAAATAGTGAGAATCATTGATCACTGTTATTTATAAATAAATCAGTCTGAAAAAAAAATGGCAATAATTATCTTGAAATAACCATTTATTTAAACAGGGTCTTAACGTATTGATAGAGCTTGCTGAACTTGGTTACCCTTAGGAATATTTTTCTCATCTACCATAATTAGTCCCTATTAACAAATATTTTGGGATATGTCTAACAATCCACAAGTTTAAAACTTCTCCAGCTTGTGGCTTTCAACTGCACAAGATAAGCATTGATGCATAGAGTTTAACAGGTGTAGTGCACCTTCATGACAAATTGGCAAGAGGAATTGGATTAGGGTCTTGTTTCTGTACATTTGGTCAAAGTTTTATCATGATTTGGCATAGAAAAGAACAGTGCTGTATTGATCACGGTTTGTTTGTTGTAATCTTACAGATAATCGCTGCCAGGGAAAAACTAGAACTTGATCCAGACTTCATTATTCAGTTTGAAGAAATTGTCACCAAGTTAAAAGTCTCAGGACAGATAAATGAACTGACTCTGGATGACCTGCTGTGTGAGGTCCCACATCCCAAAGGGTACAAAATGCAGCTGCTGAAAGAAACAAAACGGAGTCAACGAACGTTACAGCCTCTTCAGTCGTTTCTGCTAACTGACTGAATACACTTTCTCCATCAGGAATTCTGTCCTAGAATACACCTGCCTCTTTTACAAGATTTTCATTTAGTGTGGGGTTTTTTGAAGGAATACTGATATTCATAAATTATATGAATGGTTTTGCTGGTACATTGCCAAGTAAATAATGTAAAAACCTAACCTAACTTCATAGTAGGCATTCTGCAGAAACAGTTAAAACAATCTGCAGAGAAAATTGCAGTTTGCCAAACACATCAAGGCTTTTCTTAATTCCAATTACCATTTTCATTGGTTTCTATTGGAGAGAAAGTGATATGGAGAAGACAGAAAGGACTTTCCCTTGTTCCGTTCTCTTGAGCATAAAGGGAAGAACCTCTAAAGGGAAGAACCTCTGTTAAATAGTGTTACATAATATTGAGCTAGGGAAACACAGCTTCAGGTCCGCACTTAGCCTCAAAGTTCACCGAGCTTTTTTGGGCTACTAACATATCACATTCACCCATGATCACTTAAGCATGATTTTGTTAGTAACCAAATTGACTAGATTTATTCAATATGCCAAACTATAACCACGGGCTGGATTTGCACAACAATTAGGTCAAAGTCAAATAAGGCACATTTGGATTGAGTTCACCAAAAGTGGTCTGCTAAAATATAATTAGTTTGTGAATTATTACTATGTTTTTATCCTATATTATCTCTCTGTCTCAGTGGTGAACATATCTAATACCCCTATCTGTAATTTTCCCTCCAATAGCCACCTTGTGAGGTGGATAGGTCTGAGAGAGAGTGACTGGCCCACAGTCATCCAGCTAAGAGAGGCCTACAATTCAGTCTACTGGTTTCTAAAGCAGCACCTTTACCACTACGGGTAGTCCTCAATTTACAATCACAGTTGGGACCAGAATTTATCATAAAGTGATATAGTTGTAAAGCAAGTCATTGTATGACCAAATCCAATTTTAAAATCATTTTACCACAGTGATTGTTGTTAAATGAAAAATTTGGGTATTAAGCCAGTTGGTTTCACCAATTAACTTTGTCAGAAGCCAGCTGGGAAGGTCACAAATCATGATCACATGCACACAAGATGATGCAACCATCGTAAATGCAAGCTGGTTGCTAAGCTCTCATATTGTGATCACATAACCACGGGGTGATGTAGTATTCACAACTTTGAGGGTGGGTCTAAGGTCACTTTTAGCAAGGTTGTCACAGCTTCAAAGTATCATTAAATGAACAGTTACAAGTCAAGTACTACCTGTATAGCAAACAGGCTCATGATATGGCATTATGCTGTAATACATAGTTTATATTGTTAATGTATGGTTCATTGTGTAGTGGGAGCACAGACCATTGGACTCATTCAGATAGCCATAGTTAGTTATTTTGGTATGGGCTTCGTATGCTTTCAAGCAAACCTTTTGGAAACTTCTGATCCAAAGATCTGTAAAAGATTTGGGAAGCCCTTACAAAATGCCTGTCCTATCTGTTCTTCCCTCCCTCCACCTGTTCCCTGAGCCTACCAATTTATAACAGATTCTTTCATAGTCCTGCCTGATTTCAATTTGTCTTGCTAACTTGGATTGAAAGTTCCTTATTTTTTTTAGCACGTATATATTGTTACTTTCATCTGAGTGTGTTTACCAAAATTCAGAATTGCCTCAGTATTACTTAGGAAACATATTTCATAATATCTTAGTAAGGCGTCATTTTCTAGGAAAGGGGATCCTTAACACTTAATGGAACAAGAGCTGCAGAAACTATATTGACAGAGTGGTAGATATAAATATGATACCAAACATGGAAATATCCAGGAAGCTGAAATCCTAAGCACTCCCAGTGCTTGGAAATAAGTACTGTTGAACGAAGAGTAGTTGGGGTCAGCCTGAAGTATATGTGATGTCTGTATCAGACACAAATCAACAAGATTTTATGAATTTCCTTTAGATAGATTCGTATATAGCAATAAAGCATATTTCTATGTACTCCTATCTTCAAATATTTTAAAACTGCCTTTAGAAAAAGAGATAATGTAGGAACTGAATTTTTGATTTTTCAATGTCTTGTCAAAATACTGAAACAGACAGTAGAGGGTGCAGTATTCATTTCTTTGTAAAACAATCCATCTGATTTGAATGGTGAATGCAAATTATATTGGAGGCAATTTAAAAAATGTATTACCTTTTGTATTACAAAATTAGTTAAATATAAAATTAGAAATACACAGAGTGTATTTCTAGGTGTGGAATGATTCTGAATTTCATGTGTGAGACCACATTTTCAGGCAAAGAATAATTTTGGTGTGCTATCTGATAGGTCTTTTGGATTTACCTGCAAACTGAGGAATAGTGCATTCCCTCAAGAACTAGATTTAGTCCCAATTTCGCACTTATAAGAGAATGAAGATGTTCCTTATCACCCAGGCTTAGTTTATTTTAACTTCAGTTTTACCTGTCTCCCCAAAAGCTATTTACAACCCAGTTTTGAAATTATGTACAATTGTCACCTGCACAAAATATAGGTGGGTTCACCTTTTTGACCGACCACAGAGAAGCTACAGCAATGTCTCCCTCGCCTATCTCCCCCATCCCATATTGCTGGGTCCCTACATGCCTTGGGCCTGCTTTCCCACCCCACCAGCTCTCTGCAGCCTTTGGGCCTGCTTCACAATCCACAAAGTTGCACATCCTCCTCTCCACCCTCCATCACTGATCAGTCACTTACCATCTGTATTGTAAAGCTCCAGAGTTAACACTGAGAGCAGGTCATTCCACTCCTCGGCTTCCTTAGGCTGCATGGATCCATCCAGGTAGTGGGTCCCATTTTTGGAGCAGATTCACATAGGTGAAGCAGCCTGCTCTCCTCTAATGCGAGCTCTGAAGATCTACAGAAGTTAAGTGAGAGATCGAGGGGTGTGGGTAGGAGGATGTGGGTTGCCACTTACCTTTTGTAGAGCTCTGGAGACCATGTTGTGGAAGAACACTAGGCTGCTCCACCCCTCAGCATCCCTACAGGCTATAAGGCATGGTTCTGTAATGTGGCTTCTCCAAAAATGGCACCTTGTCCAGGACCATGTCACGTGACCTGCCGGGATGCTAAGGGGCAGAATGGCCTGTTATTCCCCAATATGAGCTGATTGGTGATGAGTAGGAGAGAATATGGGACCCAGAGGGATGGGAAAGCAGGCCCAAGGTCTGCAGGGACCTTGAGGATGCAAATTGGGTTGTTTCAGGCCCTATGTATAGCTTAACACATTGTGCAAAGCAAGATAAGTGTAATGTATACTGTAAACCATGATTAAGCAAGCTGTTGTTTAGTGTGTTGTATGATCCCAGTGCATTTTCAATCTGTTTCCATAATCTTGAAATACTGATCTCAATAGTTTACAAAACATACTATAGAGCTTTAAAGTCATCTTAAATAACTGAATGTTGAGAAACAACATGCATGGCTGTTAAATAACTAGTTTTCCGCTTGCTGCTTAATACTGTCAATTAATAGTCTTTTTTAAAAAGTAATAACAGAAAGAGGTCTCCTTTGGCAGTAATTGCCTCTAAAAGAGCATGCCTATTGTTTCTTGGGACTTGAATCAGCTGTATAACTGTCTTGAACTACCTTGTAATAAGAAGTATTGGAACATGCTCATCAAAAATTCCCCAATTCCTAACAATTGAGTAACATCAAGAACAAAAAGGGTTTTCCTTTCTTCCTCTATTTTTATCTAAATTAAATGAAGTATCTGTCCTGTATGTGCAGACTTGAATGCATAGAGGTTCCCATTGTGTTTTCTTTTGTCCATTAAGACACGTTTTATATACAGCCCTAGTAGATAGACCTGGTGAAAAGCAATGTAGCTCCATTGAGTCTAATCAAAGGACTATCTTTTTTTTAATGTGATTTCTAATTGAACATAGCCTTTATGTTCATGTGGTAGTTTCTTGTCCCTATTTTCATATTTTATCACCTTGAACTTGTGGTTTTCACTCACAAAGTTCCTTTTTTTTCATTTATTGCTTTTAGGAGTTCATTGCAAGTAAGAGAAGTTGACATAAGCAGTTGATGGTAGTATTTAAAATAAAGCTGGCAAATCAGTACAGGCAGATAAAATTCATAAATATTGCTGGTTGAAAGTCCCCCCGCTCCCAAAATAGAACACCTTAAAAGAGACACATTATTTTAAAAACTGATAATTAAGTTTGAACCAGAAGACATAATAATTATACAATTATAGTAATATCATTCTGTTGCTTGTATTCAAACCAGCAAAAGGTGATATCTCGGTGAGTTGTCCCTTTTGTCTCCTTTTGAATTTATCTCTCCCTTTCACCATTTTGGAATAATATTCACTATTCAGTTGCATCTGTCATTTAGGGGGATGCTGATGAGCAGACAAACCTACTCAAGGGCTTATAATACTAGCCAAGCACGGGTGGGTTCCATTTACCTTTACTACCGGTTTGCAACGGGAGCGTGCGTACATGCGCACGTTGCTCACACATGCACATGTGTGCATCGCTTATGTGCATGCACTTCTGCGCATGCACAGAAGCTTCTGCGCATGCGCAGATCATCTATGATGATGTCTGGGTGGGTGGGCGGAGCCTCCTGCCGCCATTACTACCAGTTCACAGGAACCGGACCAAACCAAGAGCAACCCACCACTGTAGCCAAGTACTGGGAACCTAAAACACCTAAACAGGTGAAACACCTAACAGCTAAAACAAACTGCATGGGTGCTGTTCATCAGGAGTCAAGTTTGGCCCAAGGACATTTTTTACTCGTGCAAATGGAAATGCTTTATTGGAAGGTGAAGGAAAGAGTGGAGGTAAATTGAAAAACTCCTAAAAATCTGCAAATACATCCCTGGCTTATCTAGGCATATCCCCTTAAGGTTAAGAAATACCTTCTCTGTTCAAGACTGGCAAACTGCTGTCAATCACTGGAGACAATACTAAAGCAGATCAATGATATAAAGTAGATTCCTAGATTATTCTGCTATTGCATATCAGTCTTCCCCAAATTGCAAGACATAATGGATCAAATGCAGGTAGTCCTTGACTTCCAACAGTTGAGTTACTACGGCATTGAAAAAAGTGATTTATCACCGTTTTTTAATACTTATGACCTTTGCATCATCCTTATGGTCACGTGATCAAAATTCAGAAGCTTGGCAACGGTTGCAGTGTCCCAGGGTCATGTAATCACCTTTTGCAAACTTCTGCCAAGCAAAGTCAATGGGGAAGCCAGATTCACTTAACAACTGTGTTACTAACTTAACAATTGCAGTGATTCACTTAATTGTGGCAAGAAAGGTCGTAAAATGGGGCAAAAACTCACTAAAAATTGTCTTGGCAACAGAAATGTTGGGCTCAATTGTGGTCATAGGTCAAGGACTACCTGTATTTGGAATTCTAAGAGCTGTCATCCAACGTATTTGGACAGTTGGAAATGATTGATTAATGGAGTAGAGCATAAATATATAAATTGTAACAGAAACTTTGTTTTGCAGTTCTAAAAATAATTGCATTAATGGGAGGAAGAGAAATAAAGCAGCCCATTCTTTGGGAAGAATGCATTTATGCGTCAAACTTTGATAGTTCCCATTTCAGAATGTCCAAAAAAAGAGAGAACTGGAATAGAAAAGACTGATGCCTGTATAAAATCCTCTCTGCGGTTAAGCAGTTTCAGGGGAAATTTAGACCACAGAATCTGTTTTGTTGTACTTTTACTACCTTTTAGAAAGGGACCTGGATTAGCAATGAAGATAGATTGCGGCTTTGAAGTCTCATGGGTTTTTCTGAAGATTGAAATAAGATTTATTCTTTTAATGTCAAAAAAGGGCAGAAGAATATTCTGTAACCCTATTTCTTGACAACAATACAGATGTAGTTTAATATTCTTCCAAAATTGGAAGTAGGAGGAGTTGATTTCCCAGTCTAGTTTATAACCTTGAATGGGTTCCCATCTGAATATTAACCAGCTGTTATCTGCAGATCATCCAAGATTGGTTTGGTGCTGTTATTGCTTAGACAAATAGGGACAAGCTTGGGCATAAAAATCTAAGCCTAACTGGTATTTTTGTTTTAATTTAATTTTTAAAAATTACAATTAATTTTTCTTAAAATGTGTTACATATTAATAGTAATGTATGATGAATGTGTGTGCACATATACACATTCATATTATAATCAAACTGAATACACTGTAAGAGGAAAGCTTCTTCACTGAAAATTATGAGGTCATAATCTACCACACTGGTTCAATATAGGTTGGGAGACAGATGTTTTTTTGATTTCCCAATGTAGGGCTGTGAGAGAAAGACTGGTCCAAAGTCATCCAACCAGCTTCCATGCCTAAGGAAGAACTAGAACATAAGTCCTTCCCATTCCTAGTGCAGCACCTTAACTGTTATACCACACCGTCTCTCATAATTATTAGATAATAGATTATGTTTAAAAACAAAACGTAAAGTAACTTTAAAAAATGTAAAAGCCTAAACCAAGCAAACAAATTATTATTCTAAACAAAACAAAAACAAAAAAACAGATGAAAGAAAAAGTCAAAAAAAGGAAAATAACATTTAAAATCCTATTAATTAAAATACCAAATTATTCAAATATACAAATTATATTACTATTATATTACTATTCTGCAACTTGATACTATTAATTTTAAATTCAAATCACTACATCTTTGAACCATAACGAGTCACACTTCAATTTTCTCTCCTTCAAAAGAGGGGCTAAGAAGTGACAAATTTCATTAAGCCAATTTTTAATATCGCTTACAGTACATAAATATCCTTCTAGAAACAGTTCATCACCTTTTCTCAAAAGAGTTCAACCAAGATATACTTAATGATTTTCATAAACTGAGAGAGTCCCAATTTTTCTTCCAAGAACTGGCTCACTTTTAGCATTTATATCTGACCAATAAGGAATTGGCAGTTGACATTTTCGTGACAAATGTGTTACTTTTTCAATTTAGAAACCTTTTTTTAAAGGTGGGTCAACCTCAAATGAACAGATACATCAATACCTAGATTTAAGTCCTGTGTCCTAACTTACTAATGCTTTAACCATCGTTAATGTTTTATGAAACGTAGTATTTGTAAATGTTAACTCATGACTTGTATGAAAAAATGCCTTAAATGCTTCTGAAATCAATTTATAAGATGTTGTAGACCAGCCTGGCCAGAAATGTCCCTGGGCCCCTGATTCAGATAATTCATAGTATGCCATTGCAGATCATATTTAGATTTAACAATGACAGCAAATGCACTCAGCTCCAATATTCTGTGTATTTCAAACATCTCCAGATGACAGTGGAATTTTAAGTACTAGGATTTAAGAGCTAAGATTAAATAGGTCATGAGTCAAAGTAAAATTAACTGCTTATTCAAAATGATGAAGGAAATTTGCTTTATACAAATTAAAAGCCATTATTTAAAAATACTTAAATGTGTCATAGGGATCCAATCATTACTGTATAGTTTCTAAGTCTAAACCAAGGTTTAAGATCAGTGGTGGGTTTCAAATTTTTTTACTATCCGTTCTGTGGGTGTGGCTTGGTGGGAGTGGCAGGGGAAGGATACTGTAAAATCTCCATTCCCATTCCACTCCAGGAAAAGGTTACTGCAAAATCCCCATTTCCTCCCGATCAGCTGGGACTTGGGAGGCAGAGAATAGATGGGAGCAGGGCCAGTCAGAATTTTTACTACCGGTTTTCCGAACTACTCAAAATTTCTGCTACTGGTTCTCCAGAACTGGTCAGAACCTGCTGAAACCCACCTCTGCTTAAGATACTGTGTGAGCCTAGGCCAGAGGTCTTCAAACTTGGCAGCTTTAAGACTTGTGGACTTCAACTCCCAGAAGGGAGTTGAAGTCCACAAGTCTTAAAGCTGCCAAGTTTGAAGATCTCTGGCTTAAGTAATTACAGTATGCCTTATTCAATACCTCATAGCGAGAAAACCATGACTTACTTTAGAGAGCCATCTTCTCTTGCCCTATCATAGAAACATTGAAATATGGTGATCATTTCCTTTTACATGGTAAGATCACTGAACAGAGTGGTTGGATTTACACAGCATGAAAAACCAGGGTTTTAAAACTGTTTGTAGCCAAAATTATCCTATACTACTACTAAGCAAAAATAAACAAGCTCTTTGAATATGAATGAAGCAGACCAGAAAGACTTTCACAAACACACAATCAGTAATGAAATCTGAATCAAACAGGGACACATCCATTTGTGTTCCACAAATGGATAGTTCTATATTTTATACCACAAAGGTCAGATCTTTTAATAAGATACAGTGAGTGACATGACATTTAGCTGGCACATTTTCAGGAACTTCATTCAATGAAATAGGTGAAACCAGTAGTATATTTGGGGTGGGGGGGAAACACTGCATGAAATTTATCTAGATAGCAAAGCAGTAGGCAGAAATAATTATAGCTAAACTGCCCTAACTGGACATTTAAATTGAAAGTTAATCATATTTACCAAGAACAGCATATTGATACTTAAAATAAAATGCGGTACAAATGTATGTAGCTAACACCAACCTCTTCTTTCTGTTTCAGTATATGGCTAATTGAGTGCCATTCTTTAATTAGGAAATAACTAATTTTGTTTCCCAGTAAAGGGGCATATAATAATCTTGCTGGATTAATTGTATATAAATAATTTCCATGCCTCTTTTCTAACTAGTATTTATCCATTAGTTCTAAAAAGAAAGGTTTTAGCTTCAATTTAATTAGAATGTAAATACTTTCGGACTGTGCAAGATGGAGATTTAAGAAAATTCAGGCTTTCTAAGAACAAAATTCTCTGATCCATAATTTTGGTTGTTTTTATAACACCAACATTCTCCATATAGTCATTGATTGTCACTGTTTCCTATCTATTATGCATCATGACTTTGTGTCATTATGATACATTAAATAAATATAACAGATAATTCAAATTGAAAAGCTGAGCACCAAAGAATTAAGGCCTTTGAACTATGGTGCTGTAGAAGACTCCTGTGAGTCCCTTGGACTGCAAGGGGATCAAACCGGTCAGTCCTAGAGGAGATCAACCCTGATTGCTCTTTAGAAGGCCAGATCCCGAAGATAAACCTCAAATACTTTGGCCACCTAAATGAGAAGGATGGACTCACTGGAGAAGAGCCTAATTCTGGGAACGATTGAGGGCAAAAGAAGGGGACGACAGAGAACGAGGTAGCTGGATGGAGTCACTGAAGCAGTAGGCGTGAGCTTAAATCTACCAGAGGATGGTAGAGAAGGCCTGGAGGAACATTGTCCATGGGGTCGTGATGGATCGGACACGACTTTGCAACTAACAATAACAATAATTCAACTATTATGTGTAAAAGCTTTTTAGTTGTCATTGAATGAGTATAATGAAAGAACCAAATGTGAATTCGATGGATAATTGTGGGTCATTTTGAATGAATAGTCAAGTTTTTCTGCTATGACTTCAATGGATGGGTTGAAATGAGATGAAAAAATTACAGAAAAAGTGATTGGGCAATTGGAGTCTAAGGATAATGACAGTGATGAATGGTATTTGCTGAGAAACAGTTACATTTGTTTTAAGTATATAATTTAAGACTACATCTATACATACGTAAACACAACAAAGAAATGGTTATACTACATCTGAAAACACAATTGCTTTAATTCAGTGGTGAAATCCAATTTTTTTTACTACCGGTTCTATGGGCATGGCTTGGTGGGCATGGTGTGGCTTGGTGGGCGTGGCTTGGTGGGCATGGCAGGGGAAGGATACTGCAAAATCCCCATTCCCTCCCCACTCTGGGACCAGCCAGAGGTGATATTTGCTGGTTCTCTGAACTACTCAAAATTTCCACTACCCGTTCTCCAGAACCTGTCAGAACCTGCTGGATTTCACCCCTGCTTTAATTCCTTAGTAAAGAATATAAGGCAAATTGGAAGTTCTGATTTTGGAACAGTACCAAGAATGGACCTTGAAGGGAAATGGACATGGAAGAAAACTTAAAAAGTGAAACCAACAGGAGTGAAAGTGTTTTGACTTCAGGAATAGAGAATGTAAGTCCTGTCTGAAAAAAGTGTTAAGTAGATTGATTTCCCAAGAGAATGAACAGAAAGTGGATGTAAGAAAAAAAGGATGCGAAAGCTGCCTAAAACCTATTGGAAAAAAATTGTGTTATGCCAATGGGAAGTATGAAAAATGATGTTTGGTGAAATGTTGAAGTGAAAGAGATTGTGAATAAAAGAACATGCATTTAAGAAAATGCTGCAAGAATGGGGATGAAAAAAGATGGTATATAATGGTTGTAGAGAGAAAATTACATTTTCTTATGTATAATTTTATTAAAAGTTTTAAAATCAAAGGTAAAAATTAATACAAATTAATGTAGGATAAAAAAATCAAGGAACTAAAAATGCAAAAAAATAATAGAAAATTAGAAAATAAAGGAAGATAGAAAGAGATGGCTTCTCATCTTTACAATAGTTATAAGCACTATTATAAATTTATTCTCTTTCTCTAAAGTTACATCATGACATTGTATAATCTAATTTATTTAATCATCTAGACAATATAAGTTATTTTTCTCTTTTAGACAAAAAGTCCATAAGTGGTTTTCAGTCATGAGAAAAAGACATTTTCAAGTAATGTAGTCAAAGAGGATAAGGAACAATGAAAATTAAAACGGGAAAAAATCTGCAGAACAGTTTTGATAGAAAGAGAAATTGTTTTAGAAGTGAGAAAAGAAAATTAAACAAGGCCTCCAGGAGAGTGATAGGTTTAAAAATAAAACTGGTAAAATGATTGAGGATGAAACTGAAGTGAGGAAATGTTGGGGGATTTTAGAGAAGTGTATTAAGAATTATATGTGTAGAGTAGAAATAAATGAGGAAAGGAAAGTTATAAATGTAGGATGAAGGTGTAGATTTTGGAACTGAACAAATGTTGAAATATTAATCTGGTTTGTTTACAGATGTGTGACCTGCATAATAAGTATGAGCAGACTTCCCCGACTGTGTAGAGATTATTGTTTTTCACTGTAACATAGATGCACAGACTGGGCCACAATAAGAATCCAACCTCATGTGTCTCCTGGCAATTATTAGTCCTGGTTGGCTGAACTGGGCAATGGTGCCAAGCAGTCCTGCTCTGTAGAAAGGCCAATTCATTTTTTTTTTAAATTTGATTTATATGCCGCCCTTCTCCGGAGACTCAGGGCGGCTTACAATGTGCTCAGCAATAGCCTTCATCCTTTTGTATATTTATACAAAGTCAGCTTATTGCCCCCACAACTGGGTCCTCAATTTACCTACCTTAGAAAGGATGGAAGGCTGAGTCAACCTTGAGCCTTGGCGAGATTCGAACCTGCAGTAATTGCAGGCAGCTGGTCTTAGTAACCAGCTTAATAACAGGGTGCCTTAGACCACTGTACTACCAAGGCTCATGCTTCATGGCAGATCCAGCTTTAAGGCAGTGACAAGCATACTGAGTATACTGAGCAGGAGCAAGCCTGGAAAGGAAGAATAGATTACAAGGGTGGAACTGTCCCAGAAAGAGGAGAAGGAAGAAGCATCCCATCATTAGTACCTGGGTGACAAGTGAGGAAGATGGCAAGCAAGTATGGCATGGGAAGGAGAAGAAGAAGAAGGGGAAGCATCTAAGAAGAGATCCAAGGAAAGTAGAGTATGCTTCTGTCCAGCTATTGAACTAGATCCCCATGTAGCGGTCATAATAACTTTGAATGTGAGATTCCTGAATTAGCCCCAAATACTCTCAATGCACAAAGTAAATTAACTCTGTTCAGTTAATCATTTATGAGAATGTTTGAACCCTGTGAATCAATCCAATTTTTATACCAACATTTTTAAAAAGAGAGAGAAAGAACATTGCTCTATCAAGAGCATGCCTTTCCACTAAAGCAAACAAGCAAACATACAAACAAAAAACCTCTAAAACAAAAAAATTCTGCTGCCAAAATTAGGCAGGACTTCCCAATCCAAAAGGTATTATCTGCAGTAGCCAAGCCCCTCCTCCTCCTGCCTGTCTGGATGCTGGGAAGTGACCAATGATATACTGACCATAACATTTAATGCAAGGGATAAAAGTCAGTCCCTGAAAAAGTAGATGAGATTTCAGTAGGTCCCAAACCAATGACTTTTGACTCAGATATTGTAAATCTATGTTATGGGAATTTGGTGGCTGGCTGGCTTGTGCATGTTGCAGAAATGGGGCAGCATTGTGAGCATGCTCAGTGTACTTTGTACACGGAGTGAGAACAGGTCTCCTTTGTTATATTTATCAGGAGATGTTTCTGGCACTTTTTCCCTGGGTGCACTGTACCATTTTTTAGGCCAGCAAAAGTTCATTTGTGAAATTTCAGGAGACCTGCAAATATCAGGATTACAGTTTGGCCTGCAGATATCAGTTTGGCCTGCAGTTTAAATTGTGGGCCTGCGTGTCAGTGTGCCATTGAGATTAATAGCGTAATATCATAAATCAAAATTACTTCAATAGTATAGTTATGCATATATTGACCTATGCACACAGGTCACACTGAATACCTTTATTTGTAACCATTTTGGAACTTTGTACCAAGAGACAATAATCACAGGCTCACCATTACTGGAGAGGCCACGATTTGTTTCAGTCATTTCCTCTTTTTTATCTAAGCATTCCAGCGTTTTCCCCAGGAAATTCTTTCCTATTCATTTTGAGTGTCTTTCAGGGAAGCCAACAACATGAAAGTTCTGAAAAATGTTGTCTTATTTTGACATCATAATCAGATGTTTCCCTTTTCTTTCAGCTTTTAGAGAAACAGCCCAACAGCCTTCGGAGTAAAAAAGAGAGAGAGAGAGAGAGCTGGAAAGTGCCTGTGTAACTGGCAATAACCAGAGTTCGGCAACCTAGTTCAACTGATAAAAGACTTACTAATACAGGGACCATTCATACAACTTTGTTGGGTTTTGGATGTGAGACAAATGTGTCATTTGAACTCCAAAATGGAGCTAAGTGACAGTGTCCACAAAACCTGCCAACGCTAGATTTGATTAAAAACAGACCCCGCATTGTTTGGAGTTAAGCTAACTTCACCCACTGAACTAACTCTCAGTGTTATTTGAACGCCTGACCTCAGGCTGATACCTCCCACACACCATCTACTGTATAATAGAGGCAAAGACTGTGTAATCTTTATCTCTGCAGTTGTTCCAGTTTTCATTCCTGCTGCTGAGGCTCTCCAAAGCAGCACCAACCCAGTCTTATTGGTGCAAAGATTAACAAGCAAGAGAAATTCCGAAACAATGAGTTTCTGGGGTGCAGACATGCAACATAACTTAAATTTAAATACTTTAATAATTTCAAATGTAAATTTATTTGGCTACATGGGATGAACTAAAAGCCTACTCTTAAGATTAACTAATTCAATATATTGTTATCTGCTTTTTTCGGAAGTTTACTTTAATAAGATTCCTCTTGAGGAACAACTACTGAAATTGAATATTATCGGGGTAAGCAAGGAAAGCTTATTTCATTCATTTATCAAGATTTATAGGTTGTTCACATATATATATACATAACTATATACATACATACCTATTTGCTAGTCCCTTTCAGAGTGAGCAGTGTTATGCAAACTGTAGGAAAAAGTAAGAAATGGGAAGCCAATAAAAGGTTTGAGAAAATATAGCTCACACAAACTTAACACCAACATTATCCATTTACAGTGAGATATGTGTTTTATACTATAGGTTACTTCAATTTTCCAAATATCTTACATGTTATTTAAATTTATCTCTGTAAAGTGTTCTAATTGTCAATTATGTGTGATTGTTGGTTTGGGCTTATAAACGCTTTTTTCAGTACTTTCAAAACATCTGATCCAAACAAGGAATATAGTAATATATTTTGACTATCTATATAAAACCATTAATTTGTTTATATTTTACTTGCATTCTTTCAGAAATTGTAAAGATGGCATTTATAACTAACTGATTAACAGTGATTATCCAATATTTTATCCATTTCACTGACCACTCGCACCCCCTCTCATATCCAATTTTAAATAAGAGCTCTTCTAAAGCATCAATTTCTCATGAAAACTATAGACAAATTTTAATTTCTTAGCAATAAGGCTTCAACATGTATAACTCTTTTAAGTGCAACAAATTTAACTGTACTTTCATATAATGTTAAAGTATTTGCCAAGTTTTCAAAGACACCAAGTAATAACTCCATGGGCTCGTAATAGTATGTTTTCAATATTATTTTCATTCCAATACATTACTGATAGCAAGACCTTACATTCAGTTGCTGAGACCCAAATATCCAGAATGGCCCAGGGTGTCTTCTTAAATATACCAATGTTTCCAGCACCATACTAAATATTAAAGGAGATAAGGAGCATTCTTGCCAAGTTTTAATATAAGAAATATTCCCTTTTCATTCAAAAAATGAAATGTGATAGAAATCCAGTTTGCTTATAGCCTATCTTGTGGTATGCCAAATACTTTTTCTATATCCAAAGAAGCCAATGCTTCTATTTCATTATTGTAATACAATGCTAAATGATTTAATATTGTTGGAGATTTGTTGTGCTTTTATAGATCAAAATTGTGCAAGATTAATTGTTAAAAGTAAAGCTTTTAGTAGTCAAAGTGATGTCATATCTTAATATCTACATCTAATAAAGGCAATTTGGTTAATAGCTCACACAACTGTACCAACTTCATAATATGATATGGATAATCCCTTTTTCAAAAGACTTTTTATATGTTACTACAAAGGAACAGCCAGATTTTAGGAACCAAGAACTGAAGCATCCCTCTGAATGATTCATGGAAACCATATCAAAAATATTTGTTTGGGTCTGTAGGGGTTATTAACAATGTCTTGCAATGTAATTGCAATGCCTTGTTGTTAGAAATTCTGTATACAGCATATACATATGTGCAGTGGTGGGTTTCAAATTTTTTTACTACCGGTTCTGTGGGTGTGGCTTGGTGGGTGTGGCTTGGTGGGCATGGCAGGGGAAGGATATTGTAAAATCTCCATTCCCAACCCACTCTAGGGGAAGGTTACTGCAAAATCCCCATTTCCTCCCAATCAGCTGGGCATTGGGAGGTGAAGAATAGATGGGGTGGGGCCAGTCAGAATTTTTACTACCGGTTCTCCGAACTACTCAAAATTTCTGTTACCAGTTCTCCACCTGCTGAATCTGCATATGCGTGTATATATATATGCGTGTGTGTATATACATGTGTATGCATGTATATGAATGTGTGTGTGTGTGTGTGTACACAGAACAAACAAAGTGTACAGTCCACATGGGCCTTTCTGCTGCTGTATCTTACACTTATTTGCTGTAGCCAGCTATGACTGGGCCCATAACTTGTTAGAAATTCTGTTTATATAGCCCTACAGTTAAGCAGAAAAGCACATGGTGACTGTGCACTTTGTTCTGTAGGGCTATTTAAACAGAATTTCTAACACTTGTACAATATATATCTTGGAGGAACAATCAAGTACAAGACAATGCTAGTCTAGATAGATAATCTCTTTAGGCCAGTTTTCTGAAGTTCTACTTTTGTTTATTGAAGGATCAAGGCATTGTTTCATATCTATAGCCACAGACATTGCAGAGAAAGGAAAAGAAAGGGGGAGAGTTGAAAGAGATACATGGGGCAGCCAAGTAAGTGCTCATTTTTTTATCATGTGAAAAAGAAGTATTTTTAACAATGAAGTACCAGAAATTATTCAAAACAAATGCCAGTAACAGTCTTAACTAAGTATCCCAGTTTAGGAAAATCTGTTTTAGATTTTAGCAGGTAATTCTTGCTAAAATCAGCAGCAAAAGCACAACTGAAAACAGTAGTTTTTAAATATGCAGTTGAGGAAAATAAGCAGTTTCATCTTCTTGACTCTCCTTTAGCTTTATGAACCCTAATATTAGCGAGTTGGGAAGATCATAAATGCTGTGTAGAACTTCCTGTCCTAACATCTCAGAGTGATGTGATAAAATATTAGAACCCACATGAGCTTCCTAAAATGGACATTTTCTATTTCTAAAGTGGAGTTTCTTTTACTATATAATATTCATAGATACCTATGATCGTTGCCTGGCTTCAAAAAAACAGAAGGAAATTTGTACATCATAAAAATTGCTTCCTATTGCAGTGTGAATAACTCAACTGGTAGCAAATTGGCTGTTTGCCACTCAACATTTAAGTATTGAAGTGTGTCTATAACTAGAACTCTACAACTGTGGTTTGGTTATCACCTGTCCAACTGTGGGATGAGAAGAACAGACCTGACGGAAATATGTCACCCAACACATTTGATTGTCTTTTATTATCTGACAATTGATAGATCATTCCAGGTTCAAGGGTCTCAAGACACCTTTTTTAGGTGCATCCCGTTCCATAACTAATAAGACAATTGTGTCCTGGAATTTAGTTACTCCTCTGCCCTTAAACTGAAGGATGTTAAAACTTTCTTATAAAATTTCAGGGCACAAAGCTAGATATTACTGTGAGGGGAAGTTATACAAGGAAGCAGTCAGGGTGTAGATAAGAGAAACAAAGGAAGCCGCTTTCTGTCGCTCAGGATATTTCTCTGTCTTGTCCAGTGTTGTCCATCCCAGAGGTGAGCACCCTAAAGCCCTTCAGCTGTTAGATTCCAGTTCCATTAGCTCTATCCAGTATAATAAATATTGAGGCCCAATAGGGTTGTATTCTAATTGGAAGTGTCCCAGACATTAGAACAGACTGTGTTTTTGACATTATCTTTCAATATGCCCGTGTATTAGATGAAGATACCAAGAAATGCATCTGAACTCTGTGCAAATCGTATACTTTAACTCAATGGCCTCCAACCTTTTTTTTTTTTTTAATTTGATTTATATGCCGCCCTTCTCCGGAGACTCAGGGAGGCTTACAATGCGCTAAGCAATAGCCTTCATCCTTTTGTATATTTATACAAAGTCAGCTTATTGCCCCCACAACAGGGTCCTCAATTTACCTACCTTAGAAAGGATGGAAGGCTGAGTCAACCTTGAGCCTGGCGAGATTCGAACCTGCAGTAATTGCAGGCAGCTGGTCTTAATAACAGGGTGCTTTAGACCACTGTACTATCAAGGCTCTTTTGAGCACCAGGGACCAGTTCGATGGAGAGAGGTTTTTCCGCAGACCAGATGGGGTGTGATTTTGTGCGCTTTCTGCATCCTGCATTTGGGACTTGTTTGCATGACTAGGTTGTTGGCATGCCGCGGCCCGGTAAATGGACCAGAGGTTGGAGACCCCTGCTATATCTAATATTCTCCCCATGCAGACTTAGAAGAAAAAAAAGAATGGTAGTGACCATGATACAGGATGATTTCATTCTTTTTGTAATCATTTTATTAGATGGTGAGGTTTTGACACTGCTTTGGCCCAACTGCCTATTTTTCCCACAGCAAAAATACTCTACTGTGGGTTGGACTGAGAAAGATGACTGGTCCAAGGTCACCAAACTGCTTTCATGGCTAAGATGGGATTTGAACTCATGGTCTCCTGCTTTCTAGCTTTGGGCCTTAACCACTAGACCAAAACCAATACTATAGACGCCTGTCAGTAGCAAAATAAGTATGCCTTTTTATAGAAAAAGGTTTTTCTTTTTCATCTTAAAATGTATCTGGATGGTTATTATTGCGTTAAGATCTAACATCTCCACGGTGTTGGAAATGATCCAGCAAAGATCTCTGACTGTGTGCTCCAGTATGCAAGTTACATAGAGATGCCAATTATTAAGTACAGGCCTCACAAACGTCATAGACTCCGTTCTACAAAACAGCACCATCTGTCATTAATTCAGCTTCCTATACTTATATTTTACTACTAAATAAAATAAAGTAAGTTAATGGGGACGAATATGTGTGCTAAAAGATTATTAGAGCTGAGTCAGATCCAATTTAAGGATGGTAAATTTGGGGGGGGGTATATCTTCCCTATCCATTGGCTATGACTTTTCTGGTTATTATTGTTGTATCCATCCATATTCAGAAGGTTACAAGCTCATAATCACTTGTCTCTTTCTTGATCCCTTTAAACTTGTGGCTGTCCAATCTGCTGTGAGTGACTGTAGCTCAGTGCTTTCCAATAAAAAAAAAGTTTTCAAGGGCAAAGCAGCTTTAGGAGAAGTTAAAACAAAAGTCAAGTTGGTGGCTGCAATCAGGGTTGATCATAAAGTTGCAACTGCCATGTTGATGTTTTTTACTCTCTTGTAACCATCTTTGTTTATCACAATATTCATAGTATTTATATTTATAGTAAATATAAGCAGTACAGTTTTCAGTGGATTAAATGAAAAACATATTAAACATAGACAATAGTTTCTTCTTTTCTGACATTAGAATGCTATAACTCGTATCTGGTAATAATGATTCCATCACTACCAGTGAAAAACAACAACACTCAAACGTCTCATTGAAAACAAAAATGCAAAATTTACCACTATAATCTAAACCATTTAACTTTTGTTTGGGAGGTTCAAATATCTTTGGAACTGTTTGCCACTTGTTGGCTTGCTTGAATCACCATTGTTTTCTTCCGGCTAAACTTTTTCTTCTGTTGCTTAGATGTATCTAACATGAATCATGTTCACATATACGCCCACAGATCCAAAGTGCAGGTATTCAGTGTGCTGAAAATAAACAAGAGCCGTTATCTATATTTGCTCTAACCCAGTTCAAGTGCCACTACGTACAGCCATTCAGATATTGGCCTATGCCTCAGTAGAGTTTTAACATCAGGTTTCACATACTATGCTAAATTGTGATATATTGTGTTACAAAGCCACCATTTTTGAGATGAAATATGATGAGTTATTCTCACACCATATTGAGCAATATGATCCTGTTTAAAAATCACAATGGTTAAAGTCACAAAACATATTAAGCCAAAATCAAAATAGCTTACATTATGATTTAGAACAATGTGCAAACTCAAAGACAGGTGATTTCTGCTTGGAGGACATTAGTCTAGTGAAAGTCACTTTTCTCTCATGAAGCTCCAATGTTGTTTAAGATCACTGATTGTTGTCAGATAATTTCTTCTCACAGCACTTTCATTAGGGATACATTCAAAGGTTTTACTGGTGGTGGTATAGAGCCACTTCTCCTTAGGAAAAATTGGGTATTTGAGAATCTTTCAGTTGAAAGGTAGGTAATAAACTTTCTGACTAAAACTCCAGTGGTGGTACCAATCTGGAGGATTGTCCTATGGCTAAGGATGGGATTCATATATAGTGAGAAACACAATGTGTGTAGTTATATCCTAGTATGTTGTGTAAACCTTAATTTGTGCAATACATCATGGAGAAGTAAATTATAACAGTGTATTATTTGAACAAATAATGTCTGCTTCTTCACCGAATGATTAGACCATAGGGAATTTTCAGAGATGCTCTGTTATGCAAAAGAAACTCAGTTCAACTGCCAACAAAGATGCTGAAACAAATATATTATAAAAAGGTCAAGCCTTTTGTACCCCTTTAAAATTTGTTGTTGTATCTAGCAAAGCGGAAACGCTAAGAGCCACATGAGAGTATCGTGGTCCCTCCCAGCTATCAAAGGCACAGAGTTTCCTCCACATGCTGAACGAGTTTACAGTGTTTCCAAAGTACACAAGCAAAACCTTTCTCCATTCACGTTGTTCCCTGAAATGAATACTTCACAAAACTACAATTACTAACCTTTGCCTTCTAAATTGTCCTATTGTTGTAAATTGTTTTCATTATGTGTTCCAGTCATTATTTATATTAGTATCATTTTATTTTCACTGTTTTTTAAGGAGCTCAATCTTTGTTGCTTTTAGGAAAACCAGGTCAATAAAGTATTGGCATGTGCCAATATTTAGCTGAGATTACAAAATTGCTGCTTTATTGTTATAATATAGACGATTACAACAGAATCTTGAAAACGGTGACTTTCCTCCACCTCCTTTTATGCCAAACACAATCAAGGCAAGATTATTTCAATTTTTTTTCTGATAGCTTTCCCTTTCTCCAGATTTAATGTATACCTTTATCAAAGATTAGTCTACACCTAGTATTTCTACTTTGCAAATTATAATTCTACTGAAATTTGACTATTTGTTTGTTTATTTCATCATATTTATGTGACTGCATATCTCACAAGCAAGTGTTTCTGGATGGCATACAAGCAAAGCAAAGCAAAGCAAAGCAAAACAAAACAATATATATATATACACACACACACACACACACACACACATACATACACATACATACAAGTATTAATATTATTACTGTGTTTCCCCAAAAATAAGACCCTGTCTTACATGTTTTTGAACCCTGAAATAAGCGCTTGGCCTTATTACCATGCGCACAAAAGCCCGATTGGGCTTATTATTAGGGGATGTCTTATTTTAGGGAAAGCAGGGTAAAAATGGGTGTGTGTGTTTTAGTCTTGTGCCTTTTATAATTTTATAGCACATGTTTATTTTACTGGAGCTCCCTCAATATTTCATCAGTCCTCTGTTAATATTTAACAAACAATGGTTAGACAAATGTCTTAGTGTGGTAAATGAATCAGATCTATGTATCTTTACAATGATGCCATCAAAAATATTCATGTATATGTGTCTGTATACACACAGAGAGACTGATTAACTCCCCAGAAGAATACTGGCGTCTGCACAAAGTAATGATGTAGACAGAATGATCAGTTCTATTCATAGGTGGCTCAACAATTTTCTTAAGTCATTCTAATGCTTGGAATGTAAGAGCTATAGTGGGAAAGATGACTCATTCCTTCTTGCTTTTCCACCCCCACAGCAAAGGCTGAATTTGGGGTCTATGTGCAGAAAAAAAACAATAGGAGCATTTTTAGAAACAAAAGAAACTTTTGTAGAAAGGCTGAGAAAGAACTTTGGTACAGACTTCTCTGAATAGATCTTAGATGGAGAGTAAAATTCTTGCTTGTAGATGCATTGCTTCATATCTCCACCTACCTTCAGTAAATGAACTAAAATATTGTCATAATCTCCTAAATCTCCAGTGCTGATGTCACTGATGGAAGTTAAAGCCAAGTAAAAGATGTCTCTGAATTTGTTTACTTCTTGAAGAAAGCAATATGGGACATCAAAACTGAACCTGTTGTATATCTGGAAGATATCACTGATATTTCTATATGTACTTGACAGAAATTACAGTTGAACATTGATATGTCTATTTTTTATTTTATTTAAATTAACAAAATATATTTTACATGCAACTCTGAAATGAATTATTAGATATCAAGAGTAAATTGTAACTTTGGCTGAATTCTATTTATAAAGCTCACATTAATTGTTACAAAGATAAAGTATAAATTGTTAATGTTACACCTTATTCAGCTTAGTAAATACAAGACTGAACAAATAGCAGAATTCTATTCAACATAACATGGGCCTAATATAAATATTATATTTTAAATTACGCTTTCAAGATTTGCACCATCAGCTGCAAAATGGAACAGCACCATGAAGCAGTAAGATGTCAGAGATATCCCTGGGCAAATATTTCAACAGAATAAAGGGATGCAGAAATAGGAATCACCTAATTGCTGAGAAAAATTTTATATAGATATATAACTATCAAAATCTAATTAACTTATTTAATTCACTACGGTACCATTCTCCATAATACTTAATAGCGAAAATAAAATTGCAATCTTATGCTAGGCAATCAAAAAGATTTGATAGGAACTATCTTTCATATTATGCAGTAACTGGGAACTCTCTTTTTACCACTTTCCAAATATAACTGAGCTCTCCTAGGTCTGCCGTATTCAGGCCAATACCGTTTGTTAATTGATCATCATGCTGCTTGCTTCTGTTTCTTGTCTTAGTTATATCCACTTATAATGAGAGGCAATCAATATTTCTTTCCAATTTTTCACTTGCCTGCTCTGTACTGCTGCATCTTGCAGAATTCTATGCAGCTCCCCAGAATCCCTGTACCAAATACAGGTAATCCTTGAATTAGAATCACAGTTGAGCCAGAATTTTGGTTGTAAGTCATTGCAGTTGTAAGGTCAGCCACCATGTGACAGGACTTTATTTACAACCATGTTTATGACAGTTGTAAAGCAAGTCACTGCAGTCATTAAATGAATCCTGTGATCATAAGTCCAAATTCAGCTTATCCAATGGGCATTTTTTGCTAGAAAATGGCCAAAAAATATCACAAAATGAGATAATGTGACTGCAGGATGCTATAACCAGTTGTAAATGCAAGCCAGTTGCCAAGTGCCTGAAATATGATCATGTGACTGCAGGGGTGATGTCATAGTCATAATGTCAAGGACAGATCACAAATGATTTTTCCTGAGACCATGGTAACTTTGAATGGTCATTAAGCAACTTATCAGGTACTACTGGTACTGCTTGTTCTTAAATAAAGTATATTTATTTTTAGGGATACCTTTAAGATTTACTATAAAGAATACTGCAACTATAGCTTTGTGGATCTACTCCTGTTACAGAGTGCATGGAATCTACTCCTGTTACAGAGTGCATGGAAAACTATAATTACCAAGGATCAAAAGGAACATGACAAGAAAATTAGCCAAATTGAAATGTTAATGTAATGCTTTATGGAAAAAATCTTATGTAGATAGTGAGAGATCAACATGTCAAATTTATTTTGGCCTTTATTTGTCTTCTGCTTGTTATTAGAGAGCATATCCAAGCACAATGACTAAAGGTCAAATGCCATCTCCACTAAGCCATACAATCCTAATTGAACAGCTACATCTGAACATTCTCTTAGCCAATACAGATCTATACAATAAAGTTTTCAAACTTGTATCCAATGAAACACAAGAAGCATGCCTACTGTTTATTATTGACCTCTTCACATACAAGTTCTCATTTTAATATCAAAGTACTAGGATCCAATAAGATACAGATCATATTATTGCCATAAGCTAAACTAAGGCCATAATCATATGCACATAATGGCAGCAAGGCATACTGAACAAAGGAGCAAAGTTACCAATTTAAGAATTGTATTCTAACATTAATCTCATTTCTGTGCTTTCAAGCAAATGCCAAATTAGCCCTGATGCTAAATGTAGCATTACATATAAATACTATATAGATTTTTTAAAATGCAAACAGAATTGGGTGGATGAGTTGATGATTTTTAGGTTCATAAGATTAAACAGAGAAGAGGAATTTACCTTTCCTTGTCCTGTTGCCATTACCAGGGAAATCCTTTCTCTGAAGATATTTGAATGGGGAGGAAATGTATTAGCACCATATAATTTCTAGTTTGTCCCTAAGTCGACTGAACTCTGCATGACTTACTTTCCAAGACCTAATAGCCATAGAATCCTGTAATATCCTAAACATAGTGACACCTAAGTGATGAAATGTGTTCTGTGATATCATGTTGCACGTTCTATTCTTTCTAATTGCATTGTGATGTAATATGTAATAAGTATTCTAGGGGCAGAGTTTATAGCCTGACATACTACATACTCTGTCCCTTGCCCTCCTCTGGTTTACCTTTCAACCAAGATGCCTACGCTAACAGTATATGAATCAAATGCCTTGAGAATGCTAAATAGCTGAAGTGTTAGAGCGGAGTACATTGCAATCACTACAACAGCTCTCTCCAATCTTTCATAATTATGTTGCAGGAAGCCTTGCAAAATACTGTTCAAGGGAACTTCTTAAGATGGCTGCTATGGGCAATATATAAAGTTACAAACACCAAAGTACCATGAAGCTATCATCCCTTCTATACCATCCAATAAATTGCACCTTATTATGCCAAATTATCTTGGAGAGGGTCCACATGGGCACACTTCCAAATAATGCTGTGCCCAGCATTTTCATTTTCTAAAAAAAAAACTTACAAGACCAAATTTCTGATTCTACTGTTGCTGAAAATATTTCCAGACTAATTCAATCAATTACTGTAAAGGGGAAGAGAAAGTGTTAAATTCTTGAATTCCCTCATTATCTCCACCACTTGGAGATCATATTCTGACAGGATTGAATTATTACTAAGGAAGAGAAATGAGACCAGAGATTATAAGGACACTGGTAATGCACAATTTGAAAGAATGTGAAATTTCTACTTTCCACAGAGATCTGTGTGCAAGTTTCTCCTTGTTTGATATCTATAATCAGTCACCAAAAAAGTATAGAATTTCCTTCCTTCATATAATATGCATGAGATATTGTAAATTTAATAGTCCGGACATCCCTTAAATTATTTTAATGGGGGCAATGCTTTTGTGTATGTTTCTGTGTTATCTCTCTCACTATATTATTCTCCCCAGTATAGCCGTACAATGCATTTGAAACTGCTCTGCAAAGTACGCTAGCATGTATGATGCATCTCTTCTCAAAGTGTTATGGCAATTGCATCTTTTGGAAAGTTCGTGCAGCTGTTTTCAAGTCTGTCCCAGTTTTCTGCCACTTCCCTTCACTGGCAGTTCCATAGAAGTTGTCTGCACAGGTAACGCAAACTGTCAAGGACAATCTTCAATGCAGCTGTGGCAAACTTTCTAGAGGACAAATCTCCTTTAATTATTTGAATAGCGGTGCTTCGCTTGTACATTCATATGCTGCAAAAGGTCTGTTTTGTACATTTCCCATAGCTCTAGTGTCCAGCATAAAGTCCATGTAAAGTCATGGCACATTCAGTGATTTGAAACTTTGTAATGCAGATCTAGTCAATAGTTGCCTTGATAATATTTTTGAAGAGTGGAATAAGGTCTTTAGCAGATGTAGTTTAGACATGGGACACTTAAGGTTAACAAACCCATGCTGAGATTTTATTGTCCTTAATAACCTTAGTGTAAATATAGCATAGTCTACAAGTAAAGCAAACAGCTATAGAAATCATTAAAAGGGAAATTCAACCTCCTAGAACTGTGATGGAGAACCTATGGCACGCGTGCCAGAAGTGGCACGCGGCGCCCTCTTGGTGGGCATGCGAGCCGTTGCCCCAGTTCAGCTCCACCACACATGCACACATGCTTCCCACTGGCTAGCTGGTCTTCGGGTCTCTGCTGCTCATGCGCAGGGGGTGTATGTCGGGGGGGCTCGTGTGCATTGCATTTGGGGGGTTCGGGCATATGTGTGCACTTTGGACACTCGGTCCAGAAAAAGTTAGCCATCACTGTCCTAGAAGATGTTTTAGATACTTTTTCATATTACCCCACATGAAGAACAATGTAGTGATCTCCACATAAAAGAATCTATGGAAACATAAGGATCATCTCTGTATCACAAGATTATATAAAAATGCTTATTTTTGTTAATCTGTCAAGAAAATCTTTTGGGATGCATCTTTCAGTATGTAGAAAATAATCAAACTTTACTGCAATATAATAATTGGTTAATGCAAGGATACAGCGTTCTTCCATGGCTGCTTTTCTAGGTATGTCTGTCAATGAGTGGACTTGACTATTGTGAAGATATGGAATAGCACTCTAATCCATTTAAGTATTTATTGCAGCTATACAGAGAATTCTATAATATTGTGGTACTGGTTCAGACATCAAGCTAGAAACCAAGAGGCTGAATTTATTCCCACAGGCATGAAACCAAATGGGTGACAGTGGCAATGGCAAAGCAGTTTCAAAAATCTTGTAAGAAAACTTCAAGGACTTGTCCAGGCAGTTGCCAGGACTCAACACTGACTGAAAGGCCCATCCATGTCCCCACCAAAAGGCAAACAATACAAAACTGTATTATAATATATTTTTAAAAAAAATCCTGTCCAGAACTGAAATAAACTTCTTTCTCTCATGGCAGGGTATATTGATCTAGTAAAAGGGCAATTTTATAACTGATAGCTTTTGTATGAAAAGTAGGCTTTTAAGAGTTATCTGCAGAGTGCATGTGGTTATCTAGGTTATTAATCTAGACAGGTTATGGTGAAAGAGTTTGAAAAGATTAACTTCTATAATATTACTGTATAAAAACAGGAAACAAGAACAGATACCACCACAAAGAGACTAAGCCTATTATTTCAGTGTCTGGAATAAGAACCTGGGTTTTTTGTCATTTCTTATTGCTCAGGCAGAACTACTCAAGTTATTGGTTCTTGGCCTTGCCACAGTGTGACAGAATATTAAGAGCCTGGAACCGAGGCCTGGACTGAGCTACACAACTGGCAGAAGCAAATGGTAGTATCTTGAGTTAGAGACTGAACACTTCAGGTGGCTGCTTCACATGTGCTTTACTTCCTGCAAGCAAATTAAATATACAAACAAAAACAAGGATCGTGTAAAAAGTTGGAATGGGAAAAAACTTATCACATAAGGAAACATAAAAAAGATTATCTTGTATGCCTTCTATTATACTTACTACCTCAGGACTCTTCCACTTTGTTCTGTTGAACATGCAGACCTGGTCCAAATATTGGGACAAGGTATTGGGAAGAGAATGATATATTAAATTAATCTCTAAAATATTACTGTGTAAAAACAGAAAACCTGAAAAAACAAGTGAATATTTGTCTTAAATTATTTTTGCTAGGGGTTTTTTCTTGTTTATAATTTTTGCTATCATTTAACAGTCATTTACAATTTTATTGTTCATGTTAGCCCAAAACTCTGAAAACACTTCATTTCCCCAAAGATAAGTTTAATGATGTCCATTTAGATGCCCAGAAAAGCAGTTTGTGACTCCATTTTACTTTCCAGCAGCTCCTTCAAACTCTTGTTCCTATGTTGAAAGTACAAATAGTCAGATAGAGACTGAGTGAATCTATTACTTTCGAAGTGATATCCCTCGTTGTTATTCACAAAGTCTCTCTCTACCCGGCTTCGCTCCCTTTTGTTTTCTTGTTTGTCCTCAATGGTGTCTTTGAACTTTTTCTCTTTTGCATCACAGTATGACTCTCTGAAATCCTTAACCTCATTTTCTGTTTCGCTTGGAGGATCCTGCAGTCTGTTAGGGTTCTTGCCCTTGTCATGCATGCGAGGAGAATACTGCTCTGCCCTGTGGCAATTGTCTTCTTCATCATGGCTTGAATTTTCTTTTGCAGTCTCCCTGTCAGAATGAAAAGAAAATCCTTGCCTGTGGTTCTTTTGGGAAAGGTCAAAAGGTTCTTCCTGTTCTAGGTTTCTTGAGGCATCTGTTTGTGATAGTCTCAGTTGTTCCCTTGTAAAACCTAGGATATTTTTGAAGAAGACAAATGCATTAATGGATACAGTTACCATTCCATTTCAATTTTGTAATTACAGTGACTCATCTTCAGCTTTGTGCAGAATAATTCAACTGGTGTCTCATGATTATTTTGCAATTTATGGTAGGGAAGATAAAAAGGGGTTCTTTGAAATTTCACTTGGCATTCTTGACAATTTTGAATCGTTTTTATCGCAGAAATATTGGATTAGTTTGGCCTATTGTAGAAATTCTAGATGATACTTGATTTTATTATATTATTCATGGAGTCAACATTATTGGAAAATTCATTTGGCCCTCCAAATGTTAGTGAATTACAGGTAGTCTCTGACTTACAACCATTCGTTTAGTGATCATTCAAAGTTACAATGGCACTGAAAAAGTGACTTGTGACCATTTTTCACCTTTGCAACATCCCCATGATGGTCACATGATCAAAATTTGGACACTTGGCAACTGGCTCATATTTATGACAGTTGCAGTGTCCCAGGTCATGTGCTCACCTTTTGTGACCTTCTGACAAGCAAAGTCAATGGGAGAGCCAGACTCACTTTACAAACGTGTTATTAACTTATCAACTGCAGTGATTCACTTGGCAACTGTGGATTATTATTTTTTCTCATTAGAACTAATGTCTTTGCAGCTCCAATAACCATGGATGTGAGGCATTTGTTGTATGCACTGATTTCCAACAATGCTGAAAATCACCTGGGCATCTGAAAATTCAGAGCAAGTCATATTTAGGTCATTAACTGCTTTCAGTTCAGATATAATACTATACTAGATCTTAGCCAAAAGGCCAAGACATTATACTCATCTTTCATCTGTTCAACAGGTTACAATTGCTGGATTCAACCCGCTGCACTAAGCCTTACTGAATTTCGTTGGTTTTGTTTTAGCACAATGTGTGAATCAAGCCATTTCATTATAATTTGTAAATCATGGTTTATGACTTGGTGTAGTATGTGAAATCAGTCGATTTAACAAATGTGGTTAAGCTAACAATGGCTAATTTGTTAGTTTACCCAGTCAGTAGGATTTACCTTCCCACTTTGGACTTTGCTACCCCATAGAGCAGGGGTGTCATCCAGGCCAGATGCATCACGTGCTGGCCACACCCATTCCCATTTTAGCGAAGGGGGGAAGTCGCAATATGTCACATGACGACAATGTGACGATGTGAGTTTGACACCCACCATAGAGCCTCTTCTTATTTGGCAAAATCTGGTTCAACTAAAAACATGATTCTAATTGTGCTACACAAAACAAATTCAGCAACTTCTAGATGCAAAACAATGTCATTATATTATGAGATGTAATGTAAATAAGCCTAGTTACCAGTTTTTACCTTGAGAACGAAATCCTCTTTCCATGACTCCATGTTTGACTTTCATATGTCTGGTGAGGTTCCCCTTCAAGGTGAATTTGCTGGGACAGTAGAGGCATTTGAATGGTTTGCTGTCAGAATGCAAGTGCATGTGGCCCATTAAATTATGCATTCGATTAAATTCTTTTCCACACAGCTGTCAAAAGACCAATGAGAATCAAAGTGAGGCATCTTTTTTTCAAAGAGATTTTGTTTTGTTTTTTCAGATCTAGCCTGTTTACATCAAGTCAACTTCTCTACAGTTCTTTAGTTTCCCTTTCTGAATCATAAACCTACAACATTTCTTCTATTGCCTCCTTTTAAACTCAATCAAAAAATGAACAACTCTCTAAATTGTCAGATTAGGCTTTTCTAGTTCTGGAAATAAAATGAATTATTCAAAAATTATGTCCTTGAATTGGTGCCTGAGAGACTTGACAGAAATTATCCCAATATATATATATATATATATATATATATTTGCAATGTGTCAGAAAGGACACATTGAAGTCTGAGATATGAATCTAAGTGTTGACTATAGGATATAGATCCAAAATTTTTTGGGGGGGGAATCACTTAATTTCATTCTAAAATGAATGAAACTCAACCATCACAAATAGATAGGACTTCAAGGAAAAGGAATGTCTTTATAACTAAATTGTATATGCTTCTCTTTCATTCATTCAAATTTAATATTGTACTCGCTAAAATGGATAGAATAGGAGGCTTTGAAATTACTGAATGTTCTTTGAGCTGGAAACAAAATTATAGCCTAAAAATATAAGTATAGCAGGTAAGTATTTATATCAGAGGCTGGCTGTGGTAAATATAAGGACAAACTCAATTTATTGCAGAGTAGTTTCTGAATTGTCTTAGGCCTATTTGAGAAATTGTACAAGCTTATTCAGAAACTCAGATTGCTCTCATTCAAAAACAACTTTCTTGGAAGTTGTTCTTTCAAGGTTGAATGGACTGTCACTTCTAACCAGCCCAGTTGCCATTCCCTGGTGTGATGGGAATGCAATGTATCTGAATGTGTCAGATTGGGGGCTAACCATTCTAAGAGATGGTGTGTGTTTACAATTGGGATTCCTATTGTTTAAGGGAAAATGCATGGAATGCTACAGGAAAACTAAACAGATGAAGAGGAAGTTCTGTATTTCCTCTTCAAGCATGTTTCTGTTTCTTATTTAATCTTTGATTTGCTCGCGTTTCTTTCCAGCTAATATTTAATGGACTCTTTGTTCTCTCTAACAAACGTTTGGATTTACTGGGAAGGGAGAAAGGGAAGGGAGAAAAACTATTTTCATATTAAGCAGTCTAGCTCAGTGAGGAAAGTTGGCCACTGAAACTCATTTTGGCTTTTTCTGTTGGAATATTCTGAGAGTAGTTCACACAAAAGCTGTATACTTCATATGAATTGATTGCTTGTTAACTTTTGAGACATTTTAAATAGAAAACCACACTAAACTTGCTGGCATGACAGAGCAATTCTGTCATTTTAAAGGCTTGTTTTATTCCATCCCAAACAGGGGTGAAATGCTCCCAGTTCAGACCGGATCGCTCGATCCGGTAGCGATGGCGGCGGGTGGTTCGGAGAACCGGTAGCAAAAATCCCTCCCCACCCCCATGCTCAGCTGAGCTGAAGAGGTTGTAGAAAAAATGGTTTTAAAAGTGAAAAAAAAAGAAGTTGGCCATGCCCACTCAGTCATATTACCCCCACCCCACCAAGCCACACCCACAGAACCGATAATAACAAATTTTACATTTCACCACTGATCCCAAATATATGTTGACTGTTCCACTAGGCAAATTTATAGAAGATAAATTGATCAGCAGACATTTGTCAGTATAACAGTAGTGGGTTTTTTTGTTTGTTTGTTAATAATTAACAAATATGCACCGTTAATAAGATAATGGACGTGTGACCAAGGTCACTTTTTCTTTTTATGTATTGTCGTTAGTATTATATATGTATGTAATGTATATATATGTATACATTATATATATATAGGTATATATGTATCCTGTATATACATAGTATAGTATTTTAATTTTATATGTTTAATAAAGTTTTGTTTTTAAAATATAACAGTAGTATTTTAATTCTTTTTAGAACAATTCAAAGTCAACTATCATATTGGTACACATTTTGTAAAATGAAACAATGCACAACTAGATAATTTTATGCATCCTAAATATGATAGCAGTGTTCCAATATCTCAGGGGCTGCCACAAAGAAGAGGGAGCCAAGCTATTCTCCAAAGCACCTGAGGGTAGAACAAGAAGCAATGGGTGGAAACTAATCAAGGAGAGAAGCAACCTAGAACTAAGGAGAAATTTCCTGACAGTTAGAACAATTAATCAGTGGAACAACTTGCCTCCAGAAGTTGTGAATGCTCCAACTCTGGAGGTTTTTAAGAAGATGTTGGATAACCATTTGTCTGAAGTGGTGTAAGGTTTCCTGCCTAAGCAGGGGGTTGGACAAGAAGACCTCCAAGGTCCCTTCCAACTCTGTTTATTCTGTTCTATTCCATTCCATTCCATTCCATTCTATTCTATTCTATTCTATTCTATTCTATTCTATTCTATTCTATTCTATCTGTTCTATTCTATTCTATTCTATTCTATTCTATTCTATTCTATTCTATTCTATTTTCTATTCCTTATAGACAACTCTATAGGACCGATTCCACTCTAATCGGTCCTATTGCTATGAAATGTTGTTTAAAATGGAGGAAAGGGAAAAATGCTGTGCCAAGCAACATCAATCATGGTATAACTTGATCTATCTTTGTGAACATTGGCATCATTTTCTGCTGCTTTGCTGATTATTTACCATTCTCTTAAAGGTCATTTGGGGCCCTTCTTAAATGCTAAACCATGAGGTTTTCACTTTGCTTCACCATTGAAACTAGCCCAGGCACATTTTGGACAAATTAGTAGCTTATGGTGAAACACCATGGTTATTGTAAAAGTTGTCCCAAGTTGTTCAGTACATTTTGAGGGACATTGCTGAATATAATTCAGCATTCTATTTTAGAAAATATTACTCTAGCAATTATAAAATAAAGACTCGTTCTAGCATCAGTCTGAACAGGTTGGAACTATAATCCTTTTGCAAACAGCAAACAAAGAATCTCAAATGTTTGACAACAGTTGAGTCAACAGCAAAGGACAGGTGTGTGGGGGGGATGCGCGTGTGTGTATGTGTGTATTGATATGGATGTGGGACAGTTGTTTCAGTACATTCATGCATTAACTACATGGGTGCACTTGGAAATAAAATTTGTGTAATTATTTGTAAGCTAAACATTGCAATCTCTGGCTGGATTAGTATAAGATACTGCAGATAGCACTGCTCGTTGGAGAGGGAAAAAATCCCAGTAATGAGGAAATATTAGCGACAGAGTCTTTCTTCTGCCCTCAGGCCACATCTGGTCTTTGTGATCAGCTCTGTAGGAAAGCAGTCTGTTTTGTTTTGCTCTGAGAAACAAGTCCAAGAAAGCCTAAGCCTGCAGAGAGGTAGAAAGGCCACTGCTGTGCTCTCTTACCCTTGTTTTCTTTCTTCTTTTTTAAAAGACAGTTTAATAAGAAGGGTGTTCCTTTCCTGAAAGTAAGAGAGAGAGGGAGAGGGAGAAAGACTGCAAAGTGTCCAAAAGGGCCGTGAGAAAACAGGAAGCTCCGAAAAGTACAAGAGAAAGCAAGATGAAATCTATTTGCAGGCCATTCCCTAGGGACATGCAAGCCATTGTTAAGCAAGCAGCTCATACAGCGATATCCTTCCTTCTGTTCAGGAGGAGCATGGTGCCAAAAAGCGGCTATCTGGTCACTGCCTGAACTTGCTGAAGGCCAGCCAAACAGCACCAATTCTCCAGGGTTCTCCTGAACTTGCAAGCAGGCTGATCCCCTTCTCCAACAGCCTCTGCCTGTTGAAACCCTTCAGGAACAAAACTGTCAGGGTTTAAAATCAGTCCATTGGATTTCCTTCCCTCTATCGACTATCTTAGTTTCTCTCCATCTGACCATTCAGTGCAACAAAGATCAGATGGCTGATTCTATGCTTTTTTTCCCTCCTGCAAAAAAGTAAAGGTCCAGTTGTGTTTGACTCTAGGGGGCGGTCCTCATCTCCATTTTTTAGCTGAGGGAGCCAGGGTTGTCCAAAGACACTTCCATGGTCACGTGACTAGCATGACTATATGTCAAGATGCACGGAACGCTGTTACCCTCTCACCAAAGTGGTACCTACTTGCATATGCATATGCTTTCAAACTACTAGGTGGGCAGGAGCTGGTGCATAATGGGAGCTCACCCTGTCGCTCAGTGCTCAAACCTGGACTGTCAACTTTCCGGTCAACAAACCCAGTATCTTAACTACTGAGTCATTGCGCATCGCCCTCTTCCCTCCTGCACAGATATCTTTAGCCAATGCATGATCCACAAGGATATAAGTACCTTGCATAAGAAGTAATAAAAAGAATATTGTTTTTAAAGTGATAGAATTATACTTTTAAAAACATTAGTCCAAATCCAGGATTGAGGATGTTCTAGATAAGAATCGATATGATATGATAAGTGTAATTCATTCTATTGCCTGAATTCCCTATGTAAAACTTAAAAGAGTTTTTTTTTTAAAAAAAATTGATTTATATGCCGCCCTTCTCCGGAGACTCAGGGCGGCTTACAATGCGTTAAGCAATAGCCTTCATACTTTTGTATATTTATACAAAGTCAGCTTATTGTCCCCACAAACTGGGTCCTCAATTTACCTACCTTAGAAAGGATGGAAGGCTGAGTCAACCTTGAGCCTGGGGAGATTCGAATTTACAGTAATTGCAGACAGCTGGTGTTAATCACAATGCTATCAGTCTGCTGAGCCACCAGGCCAGAGTGATTTGTTTTGACAGGACTATAAGTAATGGGTGTCTTTAGAGCACCAGTATGGATGAGGGGCAAATGATGCATTCATGATGATAATCATATCAATGACACAAATATATAATTGCAGTATTTGCACAATTAAATTGTCACATATCTTTCATTTTTGGGTGAGCCCACTTTGCTAACAAAACAGCCCACTATTTTGAATTAGTAAATATACCTGTCAAAGCTACCACGCTAGAAAACTCCACTAAAGTTTGCTTTGTTCTGCTTTGCTCTGCTTCACTTCACTTCTGGGGCCTCCCAAAGCAAGTCCAGTTTAAAAAGGCTCATCCAGAAAGCATTTTCAGGACCTCCAGGAACAAACCAGAGGCCTCCCGTCAACAGACGAGACTGGGGAGAAGACAGAAATGAAGCAACAAGATGATTGTTGGCATTGAAATAGTGTTGTCTCTGGAGCCAAAGATGGCTTCATATGACAAAGTATGGCTTGCTCACAAAAGCCTAATGAGAATTCCATTCCTGCAATGTATTTCCCCTTTTCCTGAGGGAGAGAAATGATGAAAGTGAGTCACCAATGCCCTAGTTCATATTTACTTCTTCTTGCAGCCATGTGCTCATCCTGGGCACATGGCCACAAGGGCAAGAAAAGGTAAAGCAATTCTAACCTGAACTCAGTTAAGGTAAAAGGAAATTTTGTCTCGTTCAATAAATAGGGGATTCGGGGGCACTGGAGGACTTTAGAAACAGCTGCCATCCAAGAGGGTGCTGATGATGAAAGATGAAGACAGAGATAGTACCCACTGACTGTATTCTTCTGCAGCTTGCCAGAAGGTTCAGCTATTTCCTTGAAAAGTTAATGGCATTTTCAGTAGAGTCATTTTGACACGGTTATGCGAGTTATGCTGGAATTCAATTAATATTATCCTACTTAAAATGTGACATTGTGTCCTCTGGTGTTTCTAATATATCTTCTGTCTTTAGGTATAGGCATAATTGATATTTTGTATTGATAAAAAAGGCAACACGCACAGACTGATTCATGTGTTTAGCCACTATATCAAATTGTTAAATATCCTTGACCTCCCTTTGGAATGAAATGTACAATACAAATGTCAGATATATTTATCATCAGCAGACTAGCAATTACACTAAGTGCTACAAAATGCAATCTCAAGATGAAGAATAAAACCAAATTCGAAGACAAAGTCTACATTCCAGTTTTAATGCTTCTTCATTTCAGTCCGTGTTCTCCTATTTGATATCTGATAAATATATTGTAACTGTAGCTCCCAGAATACCTAGCAAGCATGGCCTTAACGCTTAGAATTCTGGGAACAGCAAACCCAACACTGCACAAGAGTGGATAAAGCTGATTTAGTACAGCAACTGAAGAGTCAAAGAATGACACAATGAAATTTTGGCACTATTTTGTCAGTCCAAGTATCCCATGCCCAGAAAAGGGGGGAAATGAACAATTATCAGGGGTTTCCAACTTTGGCAACTTTTAAGACTTGTGGACTTCAACTCCCAGAGTTCCTCAGCCAGCTTTGTTGAAGTCCACAAGTCTTAAAGTTGCCAAGGTTGGAGACCCCTGAACTACATAACAGATTAACGTATCTATTAATCATGCTAAGTAGCATATAATCTTTCTCTTTGCCTATGTATTCCAGAAATGAATATCATTTGGAAATCCAAATTAATAGTATAACCATTTTATAGGCCCATGTCTATGTAGGTTTCATTTCTTGTATTGTAGATTTGAATGTCAGGCCACAGTCCAGATAGGAGTGGGGCTTTACCTGGCAAATTATGCATGGCAGCTGTTTGCAACTTCATCAAATGCCCCAAAGAAACCACTGCTTGTTCTATTGAGCCTTAGTTGTGGATTGGCACTGAATGACAACAATCATAACAAGTAGATCACCCTGGTCTGGTATAAGTACTTATTTTGTTATTAGTAAAATAGTAGTTCTGCTTCTGCTCCCAACCTCTTGATGTGAGAAATTGCTCAGATTTGTTTCTTTTAAATACTACCTTAAAGATCACTCATACCAGGTGATATTGAAGAAAGTTCATAAATATGTTAGCTTAAGATCCATTGATGTCTCTTTTGAAGAAAACTCCCATGCTGGATGGGGAATTCTGGAAGTTGAAGTCTTATAGTTGCTAAAGTTGAGAAGCATTGCACTGATTTTCTCCTGCTTCTGTTGCTTTATAGATCTCTATCCTGTCACACAATGTTAACAGCAAACCAGCAATGATTTGCTACCTACCGTAGTTCTATTTCCACGGTGCTGGGGGGGGGGAGGAAGCTTTTTTATGTCATCTACAGATGAATCTAATTCTGTTTTAGTAAATCCATTTTGGGAAAAGATTTCAAATGCAGTGTATCGCTAAATGTCTATGGAGATTCTCAGTCATCCAGGTCAGGGTTGCCCCAAAGGTGCTTTTTCAAGCGGCAACTGGACTTTCTGGTTTTTCTTTGAAACGTCTTCAAAAAAAACCCCAGAAAGTTCAGTTGCCACTTGAAAAAGCACCTTTGGGATTTCAAATGCAGCTTTTATGACTTGATCCATAACCAGGACTTTCTTGGACAAAGCATTTTTCAGGGCTTGCTAGAATAATATCACTGTAATATACCAAATGCATATTTGTTTTCATTTTTGTGAAAAAGAGGGAGGGGCTGTTTGTTGATTGGCGTGCTGGAAGTGGTTGGGAAGGGAGGATGCTCGGGCATGGACAAAAAGTGAACAATGACTGTCTAGCTTTTTTAGCTTTCTCTGAACAATGGTTGGTTGAAAGTACAGTGGTTCCTGTAAACTCCACATTCATACTAAAGTGGAGGACTTATTGGTTAGATTTAACGCATCTTGGGAATTATTGGAAACAAATGCTGTTGTGATACTGCTCAACAAAGTATTTGCACTCTAATTTTCTTAAACATGAATTTATTTCCTTTCTTTTAAAAGTAAAGAAGGGTCAAACTTACCAGCAAGCATAGGAAAGCAGATATGGAGCATCATGAAAATGAATCATACTGGTTTGTATGATGATGTATGAAAAGAGCTATTTTGAGGTCTTATTAAATAATCCATGTGCTCTGAATTCAATAATATCGATATTTACATATATCTATTAGTGCCAATGTCAGCTAGCCACAGACATAATACTATTTATGACAAATTGTCTTTGTTGTTTATCGTGCAACTTATAATGAATGTCTCAGCTCCTTCTCCACCAGTGACTTAAAAAAAAATAGTCTGATAATGTTTATGTTCATTTGACTATGTACCTAGGGTAAGAAATACTCACCTTACATTTGAAAGGTTTGACATCTGAATGGACAATCATATGGGCTTTGAGAGTTTGTTTCTGCACAAAACTTTTAAAGCAGAGGTGGCATTGGTAGGCTCTGATATTGGTGTGAATTAAGACATGTCTTTTCATATTGGCAAGTAGCGTAAACTCCCGGCCACAGATTCCACACTTGTGCTCTTTCACACCCTTGAAAAACATAAGAATGAAGTAAGTGATGATTCCTAACCCCCTTTTTTCTTTTTTCTATTTTAAATTTGATCTTGGTTTTTATTGAGGTTGCTTTTTATTTCAGTTCTGTGATCATGATTGTCCTTTAGTTTGCAATAATAATACCTTGTGGGGGACAACGGCTAAGAAATATGTCTACTCCAGCCAATGATGTGCTAATTTCAACTTTTTAATAACTCACTTCGTTACATATATCAAGATGTTGCTTCTTTTGCATGACTTCTTATTAACATGTTTCTAGTTCTGGTGGTAGTATTTGGTGTCCTGTGTACCCTGAAGCATTGTTTAGGAAATGCATCCAAAGGGCTGCCCAGTCTTAATTTGAAATCAAGACTTTAATGATTTTTATATATCCGTGGAACAGCTTTTCTAAACTTGGTACCTTTAAGAAATTTAAACCACATAAACCTGTACATGTAAAGCAACTATGCCTGATTGGCTAGGGATGTTGGGAGTTGTAATTCAACTATGGAGGGCAGATCAGGAAAGACTGCTATCTATTATGCTGGCTGGTTTTTTTTTTTTTTTAGTTTCTGAAAAATAAACATATTAAATAAATAAGTAGAGTGTTCTCAAAAGAATAATGTGGGGTTTCAGTTTAAACTGGGGTTGCCACAAGAATAAATAAAAATAAAATTCCAAAAACTGTGAGGAAAGAGAATTATTTATTCCCAAAAGCAAAGAGGTTTGCCTATGGGGGAAGCTGCAGAAAACAGAAGAGCTGTTTTATTGGGGAGCTTGTTCTGGGTGTGTACATGCTGATTCTAAAGTGACATTTGACAGATGTGGGTGTGTGTAAGGTACATGTCATGTATGATGTTTATTCTTGTGAACATGCAGTTCCTCAGGGAGACCATTTTAATTAACTCTGTGTTTACAGACTTTCTCCTTTGATATGTGGATTAGGTCTGGATAATTTATATGGGGGTTTAAGGAAGTCTGAGTAAAAGATTTTCCCCCATTTGCTATTTTTACAAGCTGATTAGTTTCAGCTTGACTATCAATTATCCAGCGGAGACGCTGATTCCCAGTAACATGAATTCTGCTAATGTTTAAGGGAAAATGGAGACAGTGTAAGGAATAAAGTATAAAGCTTCCCACAGTACTGACAAATGTCACATATCTTTGTGCTAAAATAGCTCAAATTCTGCTCGTTTTTGTTTGCTATTATTATTATTATGAGTGCAAAGGATATGATATAAAGAAATAAAGTTTTTACTTTGGCTCAAAAGTATTTTCTAGAGTTAGAAAATAATACTGACTAATGAGAATTATTATATTATTGTCCCTAAGCTTTCGTACTTTTTTCACATGAATCCATCAATTCTACTTTAAAATTATTCTATAAACCAAAAAGAGGAGCAATTTAATTATCACTCACAATTACCTGTTTCTATAATGAATATTTATTTTAATTCAATTATTACAGAACACATTTGGAATATTATCATATCCTATGCCTGATACTCTCAAATAATTATTGTTGTTTTAATTCACAGGATCACCAATAGGAAGTACTATACAAATAGACTCACTTCTGGTGGTCAGAGCTATAATTTTTAAAATATTGTTTTCTTCTCTCTCCCTCCCTCCCTCCTTCTCCCCCTCTCCCTCTTTCCCTCTTTCCCTCCCTCCCCCCCTCCCCCTCTCTCTCCCAGATGTGACCTTGGGCAGTGTACAACTATCAAATAAATCCAAAAGATAAAAGCAATTATTATAAAAATATAGACAATCATTATAAAAAATATTTTAAAATTACAGTATACAAACCAGAGAGAAAGAAAGAAGTATAGACACTATATATCACCCATAATAGGAGAGCCACTTTAAAATGTTACCAGTTGTCAGGTCCTCCCAAGCCTAGTGACAAAATTAGATCTTGAGGGACTTTCTGAACATTAATAGGGATGGAGCTAACCTAGCTTCAGGAGGGAGAATGTTCTATAAGGCAGAGAAGGTCCACATCCTGACACCTATCAAAAGTAGGTCATTTATTATTTTATGTATTTATATCCCACCTTTATTATTTTTACAAATAACTCAAGGGAGAAAACATATGCAACACACCCTCTTTCTATTTTTCTCACAAAACCCCTGTGAGGTGAGATGGGCTAAAAGAGAGTGACTGGCTCAAGATCACACAGCTGGTTTTCATGGCCAAGGCAGAACTTGAGCTCATGGTCTTTGCAAATGGAACTTGTGAAGCATGTCCTCTCTGCTGGATCTAATGAGACATGCTCAGATCTTTTGGGTTCTGTGAGGCTTCCTACCAGAAAAGTGGGCAAAGTTGTAGCCTCAAGTGTCTTCCACATGTGATATTTATGCCACACCTGGATTGGCTGTGTTTGTGATCCAGATCATTTCTCCTGTTGGATAGCTGAGATTCACTGTGGCTCAACCACAGTGAAAAAGGAATCTATCTTTGCAAACCTTGGAATTTGGGGTCAGATGTCTTCCCTTTAAGGGAACTCTTATTTTATCTACCTTTGAGCTCCTTCACTCTCTTCCTTCCCCATAGTGGGCATGTTGCTGTGATGTTGTGCTGTGGTTTGGGGGTTTTTTGAGTTTAGGTGGCTTCTCTTTCATGAAACAATTAAAAGTACAGTCAGGTGTTTCAAAAAAATTGTCAAATAAGTGGTCTGGCATATAAAGACAGAGGATGATACTGGCCAGATGTCAACTTGTGGACATCTATTGGACAGCAGTGGCAGCAAATATGGTGTTCTTGAAATTTCAAGACTGGTTGCAGTGAGGATCATTGCTACAGAGATTGAAAGTGTTTCTGAGGTTAAGGGAGAAGTAAACATGGTAGTAATCTGGAATTGACTTCTCTGTTACTTTCAGTTTAGAAGTGCTTAAAAATATTTGCATTTTAGCAGGTTGTCAAAAAAGCATCCTGCCCCCTCCCCCAGCACAACTATTGGAGAATCCCTGGCATTAGCTTACCTTATGAGTCAAGGAATGCTGCTTCAGGTGATGTGGCTGCACAAATTCCATGCCACATTCAGTGCAAATATATGGGCGAATATCCTTGTGCTTCATCATGTGATTCTGCAGCTGACTTGGGTACTGGAATATCTTGTCACACTCGGTGCAAGTGTATTGAACAGGACCTCGGTGGGTGGTTAGGTGCCTCTTCAGTTGAGACAAAGTTGGGAAGTCAAGGCCACACTCAATGCAGATATTTTCTCTGCCGCTCTCATGCTTGGATTCATGAGCTTTCAATTCACTGGGATAGGCAAAACCCTTTCCACAAATTCTGCAGCTGTAAGGTTTAATGTCACTGTGCTGCATCATGTGTCTCTTTAGGTGGCTAGTTTGGGTGAAGGCCTTGTGACACACTTGGCACTTATGAGGTCGAGTGCCTTGATGAGTCAGCATATGGGTGTGCAGATGACTCAGCTGCTTGAAAAGCTTCCCACACCGGGAGCAAGCATGGGGCTTGATGCCACTGTGCCCCAAGATGTGAGTGACCAAGTTGTATTTGGATGTGTAAGACTTGTCACACATAGGGCACTGCCAACGTTTCTGCTCTCCTCCTACATCAATGTAATAGCTGTCATCGATCTGAATATTGACATCGACTCTTTCCACCTTTTGCTTTTGTTCAGCTTGCTCATTTAACTCAACCTTTTTGAAGGGAGGCTCCGGGGGCCTTTTCAATGGGAAAGGATTTCTAAAATGCAAATCTGAGGGCATCATAAAAGGAAACATTAAAGTAGGATGAATTTTGGGATAGTATGAATAGGGAGCCTGCAGAAAAGCAGTGGGGCCAGGCCATAGAACCTTGGGTTTTATTGGTTCTTCTTTGATGGGCTGTGTCCCAAAGTGCTCCAGAGTCCTGTAAAAGTGATAGCCAAGGTTGCAAAGGTCGATCATGTGAGCATTGTACTTTGGCTGTGTGGATTCATGCTGAAATATTGAAGGGAGGCTGGGAGAACCTCCATCAACATTTTCTTCAGGGTTCTCCAATGGAGATGTGGGATCTCCTGGAGAGACAGTGGAAGGTACTTTCATTGGCATACTTTTACGTTTACGAGATCCCCCTTCAAAAGAACTTTTGAAGTTTTCTAAGTCTGTGGGAGGGCTGTATCGAAATTGGGCAAGCTGTGTCCTGAATCCCTCACTGAGGGGCGAAGCTATATTGGCATTTACAATAGGATCCAAGCAATGAGCAAAGGAAAAGGTTTGTACATTATCCATCTTGCAATATGTGTCCTCTTTCTTCATTGCACTGAAGTTCTCCTGGATGATCTAGCTTCCTTCAAATAATAAATAACATTTTTAAAAATCAATCCTTTTCCTGCGTGCTGTTATTTGATATGACGTGTAACTGAGTGGAAACTCTTAAATAACAGTTTAACACAAAATATGGTGTTCTATCCTGTTTTGTTTGCTTTCTCTTTTTAGCCCCAGGTTTATTCTTCTAGGCCAGAAACCTGGGTTCTGTCATTTGTCAGTTTTTGTGGTTTTTTAAATGAAAAATCTGGTCAACTTTATGCAGTTGTTTATTATAGCTACTCTATGTACCATGTAACCCCACATAAAAGGATTTGGTGAACTCTTCATTAAAAATGAGAATGAGCCATGGTTGATAAGGGCTACTTCTGCTGTTCCACAATGGCAGCATTTAGACATGCTTTTCAATGTCAAAAGAGTTCATACATGCTCAACTTCCTGTTCATTAAGATAATAGAATTGGAAATAACTGTTTAGGCCACCACTCTGCTCCTAAATCCATGCTGTATATTCCTTTTGGGTCAAGAACCACTCTTAGGCTCTGACTACTATCCTAGGGACACGGTGGAAAGGGTGTGGCAGTCCTAAACAAAATGCCCAAATGCCATTTGATTGAATTAAATGTCAATTGCAATTAAGTTAATTAAATATAGTTCATATGGCTATTAGCAAGCACTTGATACTTTGTCTTACCCCATCAGTTAAAACTCAGTATTCAATGGCAAAATATTGCTTAGCACATTGTAAGGCGCCCTGAGTCTCCGGAGAAGGGTGGCATATAAATCAATTTTTTTTTAAAAAATGTCTCTGGGGAGGTGGGGGGAGTCATACTCAAAATATCCTAGGTGGTCAGTTGCAATTTGCCTTAATTACTAAGCTGTTTAACTGGTTTGTTAGCTGGTGGATTAGTTAGTAATGCTAGTTTCAGAGAAAGTAAGGCATGTCCTGGAACCTGTTAAGTTTAATACTTAGCCAGTTATTTGCTTTGCATGCAGAACATTTTAAGATCTGCAATCTCCAGATAAAACTTGGGGAAACCTCTCTTGGAACCCCCTTAAGATCTGCCATTACATTAAGTGGGTTGCTTTTGGTCTTTGAGTGGTAGAAGAGTAGAAGGTCACAGTCCCAAAAAATAGGAATGATCAAAATTAAAAATTGGGCCGAGCAGGGAAGAAACAATACTGTCAAATAAATGGCATTCATACCATGTGTTTATTCCCCATGTATGTCATTATTTCTACTTTTTTTCTATCACTGTAACATTTACAATTTAGTGATTTTGGGAAGGACCATATGTACCAAAAGTTTGATTCAGTGAAAGGTAATTTCCTACGTGCCTAAGTATTGATTTTGCAGGCTCTTACCAACTGCAGAAACTAGCAAGCAGACAATGAAAGATTGGTGCTGTGTGCTTCTACTGGTGCCCTGAATTTAGGACCTTTGGGTATTCTTTTCAGTGCTATTCTCTGCCCAACAAATTAATTCAGGCCTTTTTATCCATTAGTTATTTAGTCTCTTTTATAATGTTTGTTCAATAAATGTGCAACAAATACATAACCCTTAGATTTAAAGATCAATAATGCAGCATCTGTACTCACATTAAATCATCACCTTTGGGCCAAATGGGCTTTGAATGCATCTGCATGAGCTCTAGACATCTGTGCATAAGAGACAGAGAAAAGAATGATCATTCTTTAAATATGTCATGGTAGAGATAGAAATGTATACATTCAAGATTCCATACTGGTTTCTAGTGCATAACTGTGGGGGGAAAGATTTGAGGTCACTGTTGTTTAGAGATGACAGACAGATGAGGTACATAGCTACCTAACTAAAATAGCTAGTTAATTAACTAGTTAGAGACAGGGACGGGAGAGGGGGAGAGGGAGATTGGGAGGAAGGGAGGGAGAGAGAGAGATTAAAATGTTAAACAACCTTACAAAGGTAGTGTACCATATGGATGCCCTTTGTTGAATTGGAAGTTATAATATGTAAACCTGCTCTACTATGTATATAACTTCTTATGCCAAGGAACAAACCTGATGTGATTACCGCAACCAAAGATTCTCACCATTGTACCATGATTCTGAAATAGATACTGTATTTGCTTCCACTTAGTATACGTCCATACTAAATTGGTGCTTTTATAGAAGAGAGCATATTATTTTTCTTACTCTTTATTATGTTATTATCTACCCCAATATACAGCTAGAGGACAAAGTCTGAGAAATTTTATGGGCTCTCGGCATACTTGTCATTAATTCTATTCTTTACACAGTATTAGAAAATAGAGACTAAAAACAGTTTGGTGTAGTAGTTAAGGCATCAAGATAGACACCGGGAGACTGGAATTTTAGTCCTGTCTTAGGCACAAAGCCAGACAGATGTCCTTGGGTAACCCTAGGAAAAAAGCAATGGCAAAACATCCAAAAATCTTGACAAGAAAATGGCGGGACTTGTCCCAGCAGTCACCAGGATTTGGTGAGTTTGTTAGCATATTTTCTCTGCCATGTTAACTTTGGGGCAAACCCTTAAGTTCTGTCCTTTGGGCTGACAGGCCCCCACCCCCCATCCAAATCAATGTTTTCTACAGTTGCTTTCTGAGATGGAAAGAGAAAGAAAGAGATGGCAATCTCCACTCAAAGTGAAGTCCCTAATAGTATATAGTTTAGCCCAGGGGTGGGTTCTAAAATTTTTTACTACCAGTTCTGTAGGCGTGGCTTATTTTGTGGGCGTGGCTTGATGGTCATGTGACAATTCTTTAGGATTTAGCAGAGGTACTGGTCTACCAGGCTTTTAACTGCTTGCAGAGCTGTACCGGTCTACCCATTTATTTTTGCAGGCACTGATCTACTCATTTATTTTTGCAGGCACTGGTCTACTCATTTATTTTTGCAGGCACTGGTCTACTCATATATTTTTGCAGGCTCTGGTCTATTCATTTGTTTTTGGAGGCACTGGTCTACCACCAAACTGCCTTTTACCACTGATCAGCTGTAGGGCGGCCCTTTGAAGCCCCGCAGCAAGAGTTTAAACATTTTTTTTCTTTATAGCCCATTAGCTGGGACTCAGGAGGCAGCAATAGATTGGGGGTGGGGCCAAATAAAAGATAAGAATAACGCGGGGGGCAGGGGGCAGAACCGGTCCGGTGACATCATATCGTCACCACTATCAGCTCAGCAGAATCAGGCCGAACCAAGAGGAACCCACCACTGGTTTAACCCTTCAAGACTGCAGGTTAATGTGTTTATCTCTGCATGTTGCATATTGTTAGAGAGAAGTGCAAAATGAGGAATGGCTTTTGTGAATTTTGAGCTGTTTTTAACTTTGTGTGGTTTGTCATACTTTTAAAAAAATAGCATCATCCACATTAAACTTTAATTTATTCTAAACTATGCGCAACGGAACAGAAGTGGGAATAGCAGTTGACTTCAGCATGAATCACATTTACCTTGGATGACAAGAAGTAAATGTTGTTACATCTACACTGGTTCCCAGTTATCTTAACTGCTGCCAGTTTAATGTTTTATTATGCTTTTTCAAAAGAAAAGGTAATTATTTATCATCTTTAGAGGATTGGAACTCCATTCTCTCCTTCTGTACACAACGTTCTTATTTCTAAGTGTAGGAAGTAAGCGTTAAATACTAAAAATGCTGCCAAGTGCAATAGCAAGAGAAGACCAGCTTCCTGTACCTTGAATAGTGAGCAGTGCGATCAACAGCTTTTCTTACGCTTCTTGATAAGATCATATCTCCAAAATCTTTATCTGCACTAGAACGATTTAAAGTACAAGAGTCCATGCTGTGATCTTTTGTTTCAAGTTTTTTGAAGTATACAGAAGAGGAATCTTTTTTCTATATTACTTACTACTATGAGAAATCAAACATTATGTGACATTGCAATCCTGCTGTCCATTTCGCACGAAATTCAGTGTCATTTAATTCTAAAGCCATCACTCAATACACTTTAGCCTAAACCAAGCATAAAGGAGATATCAATTGTAGTAAATTATTTCCATGAAGGCAAAGTCAATACTGAATCACTGTGACTTTTGACAAATGAAGGCATATATATGTGTCCCATGATAATGTTGCAGGACCCAATCTGGATCAGTCATAGGAACAAGAGGTTTAGTTTTCCAAGCTTTCAGGCTTGTGTTAGAGCCATCCTCAGAGAACTTCTCTCTACCAGAATGCGCCACACACATTCCGGTAGAGAGAAGTTCTCTGAGGATGGGCTCCAGCATGAGTCCAAAAGCTCGAAAGACTAAACCAGAGGTCTTCAAATTTGGCAGCTTTAAGACTTGTGGACTTCAACTCCCAAAATTCTCCAGCCAGCCTAGCTGAAGTCCACAAGTCTTAAAGCTGCCAAGTTTGAAGACCTCTAGACTAAACCTCTGGTTCCGGTAATGGACCCAGATTGAGTCCTGCAAGCATGACATTTTTTGAGGATGTTTTAAGGGTGATAGATGTGAGGATCTTGAGTAGACTCCTCTTTTTGCTGCCTTGAGCTTCCAGACAAACAGCAGAACACAAATAGCATTGCACAAATAACATTAAGTGTATGCTACCACAATCTGTACATTTGTTTAATATAAAATAAAAGAAAAAAAAGAGACAGTTCGGTGTAGCGTACCAGGCTAGAAACCAGGAGACCATGAGTTCTAGTCATGACTTAAGCACAAAGCCAGCTGGGTGATCTTGGGCCATTCACATATTGTTAGCACTAGCAGGCAGGCAATAGCGAACTGTTTCTGAAAATCTTGCCAAGAAAACCACAGGGCCTTATCCAGGCAGTTGCTAGGAGTCAAGACTGATTTATCCTCAAATAAACAAATAAACTGCATTATGGTTTAATAGGGGGTGAAAGCAGGGGTGGGTTCTACTAACCTTTACTACCGGTTTCCAGTGGGGCCGCGCAAGCGCAGAAGCTTCTGCGCATGCACAGAAGCATTTTGATGATGTTGGGGTCGGTGGGCGGAGCCTCCTGACGCTTTTACTACCGGGTCTATAGAACCAGTGAGAACCGGAGGCAACCCACCACTTGGTGAAAGAGATCTGAATCTGGAGATTCATGCTCTCATTTCTGTTGCTGAACTTAACATTCTCTATTCATTTGTATTTGACATTGCATAAAATAACATACATCCTCTATCTTCTTTCTGCGGCTGTTGTTTGAAACAGATTAAATCATGCACTAAATACATAATTCAAAATAAATAGCTGCTGGACAGGGAATGGAGCCTTTCTGTATCTCCCTCAAATTTCAGGAAATAAAAAAATGCATTCTTTATTATTAAGTAATAAATATCATAATGTAAATTATTAAACTAATATTTTGCTACATATTCAAATCTGACAAATATACAAAATTTAAGCAGAACCTTCCTTTTTTCCCCCCCATCTCATCTATTTGCATAAAAGTAATGGCACTGTTCCTAAAACATGCTTCCTTAAAAAAACGAATTTGTATTGTAAATTGTGTAAAGCATGATGAACAAGGGAAACTAATGTGACCAAAGTGGCAGGGATGACAAATAGCTTGATATTGGTAGCATTGTTTCATAAGAGAAATTGTTAATCCCTTTCCCAGCAGAATCGAATGGAACAAGAGGGTGGGCTAATGTGGGGTGATGGTGAAAATAGCTAATGTTGTGGTACCATGTGCAATCAATCACGTAAAGGAGTATAGCTTTGATTATGTGGTCACAGCTGCCATCTTGACTTTTTGTACCCCCACCTTCCATTCTGACATAGGGGATGTATTTTTTTGTTTGGAAATCCTTTTCAATTTTGAAAATATCTCTGCCAGTCTCCAAAAAGAATCTCAGTCATTTTGTGCAAGATACGGACAAATGATGTAACGCTCTTAACTGTAAGGGCAAAATAGTTCCAGAATTGGAACTGAGACACTAGCTACCTATTTCAAAGAGATTTCTACTCTCCACAGCCCCTGGAACGTTTGTCAGGAGTTCTAGGTTTACAGAAATTAATAGTAATATTAGCACTGCTAATAAGAACCTGTCAGGCGCAAAGAACCAGAACAACTTAGTGAATAGGCCAAAGTAGTTTCTTTATTGTTATTCTTCTATTTACAAGAATCTCACCAGGCTAACTGCATTCTTTTGGGAACAGGCAGATAAAGGCTTCAAGCGTCTGGCCTCTGTCACTTCCTCCCATGGAGCAACTCCAAGCTAGATTGCCTTTTTACATTGCCCCTCTTGTCTGGCTATAAATTCCACCACAGAACCCATAATCCTGAATGGACATATCCTGCATCCATTTAAACAAATTAAAATTTCTATTCTTGTTTCACCTCAACTCAGCCTGCGAATGTATGAACCTAAGAATTCTATTTTCTTTTCAATAATCCAGATGTTGCTGCGCCACCAAGAGCCTTGGTGGCACAGCAGACTAAAGCACTGTTAAGTAACACCAGCTGCCTGCAATTACTGCAAGTTCAAATCTCACCAGGCTCAAGGTTGACTCAGCCTTCCATCCTTTCGAGGTAGGTAAAATGAGGACCCGGTTTGTGGGGGCAATAAGCTGACTTTGTATAAAAAAGAACACCGCTTAGAGGGGGCCCGAAAGCCCTACTAAGCAGGTATATACAAAAGTATGAAGGCTATTGCTTAACGCATTGTAAGCCGCCCTGAGTCTCTAGAAAAGGGCGGCATATAAATCGAACCAATAAAATAAATAAATAAATAAATAAATAAATAAATAAATAAATAAATAAATAAATAAATGTGGTCTGCTCAAGTTTTCCAACTTCTGACTGTAGCCCAGTGTTAGAATTCCTGATGTCTTCCCATCCTAATATTAATGAAGTCTGAAGCTGCTTTACTTCACAACATAGGCCAAGTTAGCCAGATGTTGTCCTGAGCTTTTCTTTAAAAAATAGAAAATTCTTCCAGCAAGGGCTAGGTGGTAAAGATGACAGCAAAGTTACTATTTTACCTAAAGAAATAAGAATAATTGCAAATATGTACATTCATTAGGTATGTGTTATCATATTGAAGTGTGTTCTGCATTAGCAGCCATAACAATATTGGCACCAGTCACTAGGATGCCCCAAAAGTTCAAGGCTTAACTTACTGCTGTTAGATAAGAAATATTACTAGATGACAGTTATACTGCATTCTTCCTACTAGTAATTCTAAATCTGATTTGATCAGAAACTTAACTCTTTTTAGCCATTTAGCTACTGTACATAAGGGCTGAAAAAGTCAAAAGGAGGGGGATGTACAGGTAATCCTTGTTTAGTGACCCTAATTGGGACCAGCAACTCAGTCATTAAATGGAGCAGTATCTATCCTGATTGTACTTATAATTTTATTTCAGCTTGCTTTGCTTTATAGAGCTATGAAAATTGTAACAGCAAAGATTCATCATAAAATTATTTTTTCATAACTGTGAACAGTCAATAAACAAGGCAGTTGGTAAATAAGGACCACCTGTAATCCTAAATGCTTTGTAAGTCAGTTGACCAAACATCCTTTATTATGACAAACCTGATACACTGGAGTTCCTGATTATGGCAAAATCTCAGGTGAATTTGCACCCAATGTATGAACATCCGTGGAGGACATGGGCCTTATCATTGCCTCTCCCGTATACTTTATACTTTAATGCATGCATGGATCTTATAGCAAGACAAGAAAAACGGACAAAGTAATAACTCAACAATGTGTCTAAATCTCTGAAAAGTATTTACATGAAGCATTATAAGCCTATTTGAGCCCCCATGGCAACTTAGTCTGTATTGTCTTAAACTGCAGGTAAGGTAGTCCTTATTCAGTGACCATAAATGGGATTAGCAACTTGATTGTTAAGCAAAGCAGTGGCTAAGTGAATCAGCTGCTATGCTTATGATTTTACTTCAACTTTCCTTTGCTTTAAAAGCTGCCAATAATCATTATCTTGAATGAATTGAAAGTAGCAACAGAGTCAACCTCTCAGCCATGTCTTAGATGTGCACGTAGGAAGGCTAACATCTCAGTTCTCTATGGGAAATTACCCTCAGGTATTGATTCGGCTATAGCATAAAGTATTTTCCCAGCATAAATCACTTCCTTTTTTCTTTTACTTTATATATGTTACTAAACTGGAAGTGAAAATCTGACAACCCTTTTAAAGTTTGACATAGAACACGGTCAAATTTATATGAGATGTATAACTACTTTGGCAATTCAATAATCACATGAATTTGGGCTCTGCAGAGCTTCAAATTTAGAGGGGAAAAGGATGTTTTAGAACAGGGGACCTCAACCCTGGGTCCATGACCGGCATGCCAGAAACCGGTCCATGGAAACAAGCGAAACCCCATCTGCAGAATGCAGGCAGCACATGATACCATGCTCCCTCTGGTCCTCGGAAAAACCTCTCTCCATGGAACCGGTCCCTGGTGCCAAAAGACTGGGGGCCACTGTTTTAGAACATATTGAGCATATTAGGACTCCCAGACCATCTGTCTGCAACTCTTTAAATTAGTTGCTTCTTTTTCTGGAATTGCCTGGTGACCCTCAACAAATAGACTATTTCCTATTCATACAATGTATTTTGGTCATCTATGAAGAATGAATTATAGGCAGACACAGAAATGATTCATCTCTAACCACAATTCAAAGCAAAGGAATGTTTCTAATGTTTCCTTGAAGTAGAATTTATTTTTTGTGATGATTCCATATAGCCAAGTTCAAGAGATGGAAAATTACTGCTCTCACTCTCAACCAACTTCATCCTATCCTTATATAGCCATAGTTATGAAGACAATTCCGAGTAAGGACAATAGATACTGTCCTCATTTGACACTTCAATATCATATATCAAGGACATGATCCCCACTGTGTTGCTTGCAAGTATTATCCCAGCTAAGGGGATAAAAAGAGTTACCTTTTAGGAAATCAGGGAAATTCCAAATTTAAAAAAGTATAAAACCATGACAGGAAAACAAACAATCATAAACAGATAGTAAACAGAAACTTGGAAATATGAACAACAAAATATTCATTATTCCTCCACCCATCCGGTGTCCCTTTTATATGGAAGATTTTTGCCTATGTTTTACAGTATACGTTTCATTTCTACAAGGAGCTCGTGTACTGTGTGATGTAATTTCCAGATTTATGTAGCAACTTGGGAAACTCTGAGGAAGACTAAAGCCACATCCACAGAACTCTTCTGCTGTGGCATAAGGACAGCTCACTTAACATTCGCGGAAAGCATGACTGTACTTCACACTGCAGCAGCCATCCTGTACCAGCTAGGCACTCAGGGTGCGCCAAAGTCTAGCTGAGGCACTCCAATTATGAAAACAGTTTTTTCCCTCTTGCTATGGCATAGTGTCAGCTATGTCAACACTGAGATGCACATGGAAGCAGAGGTTAGCCTTGTGGCCATGTCACTCCACACACCAGGTCTGTTATAAGACTACTCCTTCTCACGTAGACCATATATATCACTTTTGTCCATCATTCGCTGATTATAATTGTGACTTGATTGCCTATCTCTGATCTCCATGTATCATCATTGCCAATGTTTAAGAAAGCTCCTCCTCTTAAATATTTCTGGATCGGGACTCTTTACGCACGGTCACTCATGCCCTTGTCACCTCCCGCCTGGACTATTGCAACGCTCTCTACATGGGGCTCCCCTTGAGGAGCACCCGGAGGCTCCAACTGGCGCAGAGTGCGGCCGCGCGGGTGGTAATGGGAGCGACATGGCGTTCCCATGTAACACCTCTCCTGCGCGAGCTGCACTGGCTCCCGGTGGTCTTCCGGGTGCGCTTCAAGGTTTTGGTTACCACCTTTAAAGCGCTCCATGGCTTAGGACCCGGGTACTTGCGGGACCGCCTACTACCACCAATAGCCTCCCACCGGCCGGTACGCTCCCATAGAGAGGGGCTCCTCCGGGTGCCGTCAGCCAAACAATGCCGACTGGCGGCCCCCAGGGGGAGAGCCTTCTCTGTGGGGGCACCTACTATCTGGAACGAGCTCCCCCCAGAGATACGGAGGATCCCGGATCTGCGCACCTTCCGCCGCGCCTTAAAGACCTTACCATTTCACCAGGCCGGCCTGGCCTAATTTTCCCCCTCTTTTATAAAAGATTTTTAAAATTTTAAATATTTTTTAGTATTTATATATTCAATTTTAAATTGGTTTTAAAAGTTTGGGGTTTTAAATTTGTCGGGGCCAAAATTATTTAATTTGATTTTATTCTATTTTTTAAATTTTGTATTGTATGTGTTTTTATTGTTTGGCTGTGCACCGCCCTGAGTCCTTCGGGAGTAGGGCGGTATAGAAATCTAATAAATAATAATAAAATAATTATTATTATTCACAATCAGGATTTGTCTGAATTTTTGCAGTCCAGATTTGGTAACCCTAAAGAAGACTCCAATGATATAATGATATAGTCTCTTCATACTCTGATGCAGATCTATCGCTCACCAACATGACTAATTCAGGGGAAGTGAAACCTAGAGGAGAAGGTAATTACTTACATGGATCTTCAGAGAATTTACTAAAACATCTGCCAATTTAACCCCAAATGTGGTTCTCCCTTTTATGAAAATTCATCTACTTCTTGGTTTATCTTCCTCTTCCTTTAAGCAGTATCTTCTTCTTTCTGTTTAATGGATTCATTTCAGGGTTGACTCAAGGCCAAATTATTTAAAATAGACTCTTTACTACAGTTCTGCATAGGTCCAGGAATACACTAGCTGATCATGATTTTAAATAGGAGGATTGTTAGAGGTTTTATCATTAACAGTGTGAGTTTTCAGAGAATTGTCACCATCATCTTCTTGTAATCATTTTAAGAATGCTTTATTGTGTTATTTTTCAAACTGTTCATTACTTTATGACTCGTTAACAAGGAATATGCGGGCTAGAAATTGTATTGATAAATAACCATAATCAAGGACATTGGGAATTACCACTGCTCTGGTTTATACATTGTGCTAAACTGTATTTTGCTTAAGCCTAATTTACTGAATAAGTTTTAATCAGCTGGGTTCATCCAATATGTAAAGACCAACTCTCCAAGCAGCATTAACTATAGTGTGCAAATCCAAGAAAGCACTACCTTTCAAAATTACTATAAATTAACTGCAAGGTAACATTGTTTCAAAGAGCCTTTCCAATTTGCTGAATGATTAAATATTGCATATAATACTGAACATTCTCTCTCTCTGCTATTTGACATGGCTTGGTATTTTGGACTTTATTTTAATTAATATTTATATACTGTATTTTTATCGCTCATTTAATACTTTTCAATGTTTGCTCATTATTTGACTTATAATTTTGCATTTTTGAGCTGTTAAAGGTACGAAGGCATGATAGCACATCTTTAAGCAAAGAAGCACACCAAACTGCCTGAAGAAGTTACTTTTTTCCTTATAACATAGTAATTGAACGTTTTATTTTATTTCTATTCTGATTGTCATTAAATTATCAATTCTCATTCTAAAACAACCTTCAGAATGAATCACTTGAAGCACTAACTACAAGAATATTTTTTTTACTTTATATTTAAATATGACAAATATAAAATATGATCTAAAAATTAACATTACTCTTTACAGATTAAGCACTGACCCATATATGAACTTTTCCAAAAATTACTGTTATTTTGAATTATGCTTCAGGTCGTAATATTTCTGAGAATGTTAACTTCTCCTGTATCGCTTACCTCAACCAGAGGAAATTTCATTAGAAAGACAGCGAATAAGTCCATCAATTAGATAGGCATACATACCTTTGAAAATTCCAACAAATATGTTAAAGCATTGTAGATAATAGAAAGTTGCATATGATGTCATATGTGAAAAAAACCCTCCCACTTTGCCATGGACTTGATTTTAGTCCCAAACTTCAGGGAGGTTTATTTATTTATTTTAAAATATTTCTATATTTGCTCATGGAAGAGCAAAACTCTTCTATGGGGTATGAAATAAAAGAAACAAAGAATTAATAAAACTAACATTAAAACAAACATCCAGCAAAGCCCTTGTTAAAAATGCACAGAAGTCACAGTTCAGATAAAATTTCAGTCAGAACAATCAGATGCATTCTTGTTGTGAATAAAATGTTTTTAAAGTCTTTCTTGAAAATTGGCAGTTACGAATGCTTGACAAACTTCAGACAACAAAATATGAAAAGGATTCTGGAAAAGGACTAATTTTAGTAGCACAGGTTTAGTTAAGACCAGAAAGTCTGGGCTATAAAAATCTAGACAATCACTAAGTAGTAAGTGTGGAGTTAAAGTTTTCTTGTCTCTCTTTGCTTAGTGGCAATTCAGACTTTTGCAGCCCAATTCTGATATCCCCAAATATCATAGTACATAGTGCACAGTACAATTCTATGTATGTTTCTTCAGAATTGTTGCAATTGGTTCAACAATGCTTAACCTATACAGGATTGGAGCTTGAGGAAGAGGGCTCTTCACTTAAAATATTGAGGCTGGTAACAACATGTCCTTATTGAGAAATAACCCCAATTTTGTAGAATGGAATGCATTTCTAAAATGTCTAAATATTATATAATTCCCAGACAGCTTAGATGTGAGAAAAACTTGGTCTTCGGTATACGATTAATACTTCACATTTAAACCACCAATGCTCTGCCTGCAGAATGAGGGAAAGGAAAGGAAAGGAAAGGAAAGGAAAGGAAAGGAAAGGAAAGGAAAGGAAAGGAAAGGAAAGGAAAGGAAAGGAAAGGAAAGGAAAGGAAAGGAAGTTACTGCACCTCAGTGTGAAAGTAAGGCTTACTCCTAGGTGTCTCGGCGTATAACTAAAACTTAAAATACAGCTAAAATTGCAGTCAGCAAGATACTGGGAGGATACAATACATGACTCAACAGAACAAACCTTGTAACTAGAATTTACTTAACAGAAATGTTGCCTAGATTTTGGTGTGTTTGTTTATAAAACAGCTCCCAGAATCTTTTGCTGCTTATGATGCAAAGTGGTTGGTCCATTGGTATTGTACACTTTCAGGAAAGAGAGCACTTGAGATATTAACAGTTTATACACAAGGCACTGTTCATATAATTATAGTCTCCACCTTCTGCTTAAAAATAGAAGATTTTAAAGAGATCATTCAGGCCCCTGTGCAGCCCAGGCTAAATGAATTAGCTACTAAGGGCCACAAGCAAGTGCATTTCTCGGATGAATTATTTTGAGATTTCATGAGGATCTGAAGCATGTCATTCGCATCAGGAAATGCACTAAAACAAAAAGGATCGCAGCTTTTAGGATGCACTAAAAATGTTTACTACAGTTGTAAAAATTGTCACCTCTTTCTTAAATTTCAGACTGTTTGATCTGGCATCTAGAAAATGGAGTACTGCATAGTTAATTGTAGAATGCACACATGCATACATAAACACGCATACTAAGCTCTTGCCAAATTGAATTGCTTGGGACCCACAAAGAAGCATGTATTTGATCTTTCAACTTTCATTTATTAATAGTTTACATGCTGCCTTAAGAAATTGTGGAAGGTTAACTTACCAGGTGCTGACCCGACAGTGGTAGTGACCCAATGCTTGTAATTGCTGCCTAATTGGCAAAGTTGTCACTTCTCGTGTGGCAGCTGCAGTGCATTTAGAAAACGTGGAGGGACAGTGTTCCAAATGACTTAAGAAAGAGAACAGGAACAATCACTTCATTCTGTTTTTTTTCTTCTTTTCTCAGATGAGTTCTGTACCTTCAGAAAGAAGGAAGGAAGGGAGGGGAGAGGAAGTCAACAACCCTTAGCTTTCCTGCAAAAAAATAAGGAAACGGCAGATAGCCATCTCGTTTTCTCAAAATGTTTGGAAAAATAAACCAAAGGAAAAGAAATTCCTCAAGTATTATATCTTTATGATGGATTTCATAGGGTGAAATTTATAATTCAATGGGTGGAATGTCATCAAAACAAACACAATGTTCCGAATACAGAGCCTTGTTTTGGGAGTCAGATGCCCGTATCTGCAAAATGCTGCTTGCTTAAGAATATAAACAACGAGAAAGAGAGAGATGCGTCAGCCCCTCCACCTTTCCTACACACAGTTGGAATACCATTCTCAGTATCCCTTAAAGTGTACATAAATGTATATAAAGAGATAAAAGGAGCCTGGATAGCTCAGCAGACTAATGCATTGTAATTTGTAACTCCAGCTGTCTGCAATTAGTAAGTTCGAATCTTGCCAGGCTCAAGGTTGACTCAGCCTTCCATCCTTTCTAAGGTAGGTAAATTGAGGACCCAGTTTGTGGGGGCAATAAGCTGACTTTGTAAAAAATATACAAAAGTATGAAGGCTATTGCTTAACGCATTGTAAGCCGCCCTGAGTCTCCGGAGAAGGGCGGCATATAAATCAAAAAAAATTTTTAAATGTATGTATAGAACGAAAGAGGGGTTTTGTGAAAATTAGATATGTTATCATTCAGTAATTTCCTGTTAATTTTTCTGGTCTGGACCTTCCAGAAGTGCCAATTAGATTGAAAAACTGAAATGCAATTCAGACAACACTGAAAAGTATCTATTGGAAAGAAAGTGTGGGTCTAGAAATTCAGATTATTCCCTATCAAGGTCTACTTCTCTTAAAAGAGAAATTGACAGTGCTAGATATCACCTACAAAGCCTTATAGTATATGACTCAGCCCTAGAAAGCCTCTTGAAGTTCTAACTGCAAGTCTTTCTGTAACACATACTGTAGATGATGCATCTGTCAAAGGACAGATACTTGCTGAAGATCAGGAGATGTGATAGCCGGGAGCCAAAAGAAGACATTCTGTATGGAGGCTCCCTTGCTTTGAAACAAGTGGCCACCCAACTGGCCTGCTAGGAGCTTGTAAACACTTGGCTATTGTAGAAAGCCTTTGGGCCTTAGGTGCTATAGAACTCCCAGTTGCAGGAATAGTATACAACTTGTAATTTTTACCATAACTTTATTGTGCATTTCTATTTTGTGTGTTATTATATTGTTGATTTAGAGCAGCATTGACCGAAATGCTTTTAAAATTCATTACTAAATGAATGGATAGTTGACTATGGTCTATACATAACCTTTGAACTGCAACTATTTCTGGATCTCCAGATGATGGTGATAGCATGAAGTACATTTTCAAAACTATATTTAGAGTTTTAGCTGTTTCCATTCATAGATATTGCAATTCACCTTGATGAAAGTACAGAAACTTTAGATAACGCAAAGTCAGCAATCAAAAGAAAGTACAGTGATGAGATCCAATCATGCTTTGATGAAAAATCTGCTTTGGTTGCTCATTGTTGTCTTAGCCTAAATCACAGGATTGTAGCCTTCAGAATTTAGATTATGTAGGGATTGACTCAGTGGTGGGTTCCTCCTGGTTCGGCCCGCTTCCACCGAGCCAGTAGCAGTGACGATATGATGTCACCGAACTGGTTCTGCCCCCTCGCCCCCCACCCACCCCCCGAGTTATTCTTACCTTTTATTTGGCCCCACCCCCAATCTATTGCTGCCTCCTGAGTTCCAGCTGATCGGCTAGAAGAAAAAAAACTGTTCAAACTCTTGCCGCGGGGCTTCAAAGGGCCGCCCTACAGCTGATCAGTGTTAAAAGGCAGTGTGGTGGTAGACCGGTGCCTGCAAAAATAAATGAGTAGATCAGTGCCTGCAAAAACAAATGAGTAGACCGGTAGCAGCTCTGCAAGCAGTTAAAATTAGTTGATGGGTTGAAGCTGAAGCCATGTAACCAGTATTTAAATTGCAATATTTGTAATCAGCAAAAGAGCAGAACACTCCCTGCCAACAGGTTTGATGGATTTAAAACAAAGAGACCACTGGAAGTGGTATTCGCTGATCTAATAGGGCCAATGAAAGCTAGTCTAGGGGGTGCTTGTTATGTCCTAAGCATAGTTGAACATTACTCCAGGTATGGTTTTTACTACCTATTGAGGAATAAGACAGATACATTTCGGTATATTGTTCAGTGGATCAAGTTTGTCGAGAGAAAAACAAAGCAAAAAATAGTTACCATTGTAACTGATAACGGTACTGAGTTTGTAAACACAAGGTTTAAATCAATGTTGGACAATGCTGGTATAAAACATGACCATCAAGCCACGACCGCAAAATAAGCCACACCCACAGAACCGGTAGTAAAAAAATTTAGAACCCACCCCTGGATTGACTAGCTGATAGATTGCTTCTCCAATTATAATCTTGTCTGGGCACTTAAATACTCAGTGAAAATATCTCTCTCTCTCTCTCTCTCTCTCTCTCTCTCTTTTTAAAGGTCTTTGTTAAGCACATGGTAGACATTTCACCTACCTTCCTTCCAAATTACAAAACATATTCTTGTGATCTTTCTAAACTCTGTTAATATTAGCAATAGCAATAACACTTAGACATATACCATTCCATAGAGCTTTAGAGCGCTCTCTTGAGCAGTTTACAATGTTAGCATATTGCCCCCAACAATCTGAGTCCTCATTTTACCTCATTTACCTTTCTTCTGGGAAATGAATTAAATTTTACTTCTTTAGCTGGGGATTTTAATATGTTTTGATTTAATTTTAATATTGATATATTTGTATTGTGGTCGTGTGTGTGTGTATGTGTGTGCATATTGGATGGAAAGGTGGAATATAAATGAAATAAATACAAATGATATGAATCTAAAAATATATTTCATATAGTCAAGACTGTGGGATATGCAAGAATGACTACTAGGAGTAGTTTCATATTCCTGATAGTCCAGTGAGGTGCCACGGCTTTAAAGTTAGTTCACTTTCACTTACACATTGAGTAACCAACTTCAAAGCAGTTATAGGCCCTCAGGCAGAACAATCACATAGGTGAATATCAGCAAAGTCTTCAGACTGTAGCATTTCCTCAAAATATACAAAAGGAGAAAACAAGTTTAAAGGGTTTTATTTTTTTAGCACAGTTTGCTTAACTTGCATTGTTGAATGGAAGAACATTTTCCTGAATCACATGTGGGATGGATGGAGCAGAAAGAATAGAGCCTGAATTAGGGATACTTAACACAGGGTTTTTTAAGTGAATTTTTTCTCCATAATGATTAAGATGATTGTGAATAAATATAGCACATATTTATTTTATACCAGGCAGCTCTAACTCTTTAGATATGGTAAATCTTTAGAAATAGTGAAGGAAAGGAAAGGAAACAGAGCCTTCAGGAAGTAGCTTGGGCTATCATTTTTTTCCTTGATAAACTAGCTTTCCAGAGGTAGCAGGATTCTTGTAAAAAAGGAATATTTAATCTCATGATTTTGTCACGTTTCTTTACAAGACTACTGAATAGGTGATGGTTTTCATCTTTAAAGCCATACATGGCATGGGACTAGGATTAGAATATAAATACTAGAACATGAAAAAAATGTGGATTATAAAACAGAGATGACAGTTAAAGTGGAAATACAAATGATAAACCAAGAGAATGACCTGGATAGTGACTGCTTACTGGTTTTATGAAAGAAGTTTGTGCCTTGAAGAAACTTCTGAGATGGAAAAAAATGTGAAGAGAGATCAAATCCTATGACAATATCTGAATGAAATAAACATTAAAATTCCTGGAAGCAAAGGAAGGAATACAATATTGGTTTATTTGACCAATGCTAAAATAAGACAAGTTTCTATAGAATTCTGAGAACTCTTTATGAACTTTTGCAGACACCAGGAATAAAAATGTTAATGATGTATAGATTGACATATGGATAAAGGATGGTTTATGGGAAGAAGAAATATTTGCATGTAACCTTATAAAGGATGAAGAATTACCAAGTTTTTTCTAGTTGTGATGAAGATCACTTTAAATATTTTGCTTGCTTATTTTTTGCTTTTTCTTCTTTTCTTTTCCTCCCCCCCCCCTCTTTTCCTGGAATTTCTGTTCTCTTTTCTTTTTATTTTCTGAATTTTGTTTGCAGTTTCTTTTATTACTGTCTTTTTAAAAACTTGAATAAACGTTGTTAAATTTGCCTCCTCTAATGACTGTCACAGCACTTTCACACCCCAAGTGTTCTTTAACCATTCAAACAAAAATAATCGCAGGAACTAGAGCTGAGCCACTCAATTTTGATTGCCAGTTGTTAAGCGAATCACTGCAGTTGTTAAATGAATCATGCGGTCAGTAAGTAAATCTGGCTTCCCCCATTGATTTTGCTAGTCAGAAGTCAGTTGGGAAGGTTACAAATGATGATCACATGAGTTTTGATTTCATCTGGGTTGTTACTTGGAACCCTGACACCTAGAAAAGTGCAACTGTCATAAATATAAGGTGTCCTCAACTTATGACCACTGTTGACCCCAACATTTCTGTTATTAAGTGAGATGTTTGTTAAGTGAGTTTGCCCCATGTTATAACCTTTCTTGCCACAGTTGTTAAGTGAATCAAGTTGTTTTGATTCACTTTGATTCATTCAGTTGTTAAGTTAGTAACATAGTTGTTAAGTGAATCTGGCTTCCCCATTGACTTTGCTTGTCAGACGGTCGCAAAAGGTAATCACATGACCCTGGAACACTGCAACCAGCAGAAATATGAACCAGTTGCCAAGCATCTGAATTTTGATGATGTGACTATAGGATGCTGCCACAGTCATAAACCGTGCAAAACAGTCAAAAAATGGCCAAAAAATGGTCCGAAAAACAGCCAAAAAACACCCCCAAAAACAGCCGAAAACAGCCCAAAAATGGGTGGGGGCGAGGCCAGTCAGTGGTGGGATTAGCCAGTTCACCAAACTGGGCAGAATTCTAACAACTGGTTGGCCTGAACCAGCCGCCCAGAGTCCCTTGAGAGTGGGGTGGCATAGAAATGCGACAAAATAAATAAATAAAATAAATCTGAACTGGCTGAATCTTACCTCTGGTCATAAGTCACTTTTTTCAGTGACATTGTAACTTCAAACAATTACTAAATGAACTGTTGTAAGTTGAGGACTACCTGTACAAGTCAGTTGCCAACTGCCCAAATTTTGATCACGTGACCATGCAGATGCTGCAATAGTTGTGAGTGGGAAAACTGGTGATAAGTCTCTTTTCTTTCCAGTACCATTGTAACTTTGAATGGTCACTAAACGAATGATTGTAAGTCAAGGACTACCTATTTGAAGACCTCCATGGAAATAATCCTTCAGGTACTTACTAATTTCAAACGCTGAAGAGAGGGAAAGAGATCCAGGCTGGTTTAGTGATTAAAGGAAGCAGACTGGAAACCAGGAGACTGTGAGTTCTAGTCATGCTTTAAACATGAAGCCAGTGGAGTGGCTTTGTGCCATTCTCTCTCTCTCTCCGCCCCAGAAAGAAGCCCAGGGCTAACTCGGTCTAATAATCTTTCCAAGAAAATTATATGGGTTGTCCAGGTAGTTGCAAGAATTCAGGAGTGATTTGAAGGTACGTATGCATGAGGACACACAAACACTAGAGCAGGGGTGGGCAAATGTGGCCCTTTTACAACCTGTGGATTTCAACTCCCAGAATTCCTGAGACAGCTTGGATGTCTCAGGAATTCTGGGAGTTGAAGTCCACAGGTTGTAAAAGTCCACAGGTTGTAAAAGTCCACAGGTTGTAAAAAGTTGTAAAAGTCCACAGGTTGTAAAAGATTGTAAAAAGGTTGTAACAGGTTGTAAAAGGTCCACAAGTTGTAAAAGTCCACAGGTTGTAAAAGGTTGTAAAAGGGCCACATTTGCCCACCCCTGCACTAGAGAATTAATAGGACATTTTGCACTTGAATAGGTTCACCCCATACTCATTTTTTTCACCTTAAGTATTGGAGACATGTAGGAAAATGAATACATATATAAATAAGCCATTTATGAAAATGCTGCACATCTTCAGTGACAGGTAAATTAATTGTCAGAGAGTTGTTACTCCATTCATAGAGCAACAATGTTCAGGCTGTGATGTATTTCCTTGACGGCAGTTGTGTTCACGAAAGGAGTGTTCAGTTGTGGGTTTAATAAATTATGCTGATATATTTTATACTTCACAATTGGGCTTTAGATGGGCAGAACTAAAAAATCACCATCATGCTGAATCTGAGAAAAAAAAAAAGATCAAGGCAACTGAATGTGAATGATTAGGCTAGAACTGTGATGGCAAACCTATGGCACGCGTGCTGGAGGTGGCATGCAGCGCCCTCTCTGATGGCATGCAAGCCGTTGCCCCAGTTCAGTTCTGCTGTGCATGCGCACCAGTGGTGGGTTCCTCCCGGTTCTGCCCAGTTCCCCTGAGCCAGTAGCGGTGACAATATGATGTCACCGAACCGGTTCTGCCCCCCGCCCCCCTATGTTATTCTTACCTTTTATTTGGCCCCACCCCCAATCTAGTGCTGCCTCCTGAGTCCCAGCTGATCCGCTAGAAGGAAAAAAGCTGTTTAAACTCTTGCCACGGGGCTTCAAAGGGCCACCCTACAGCTGATCAGTGTTAAAAGGCAGTGTGCTGGTAGTCCGGTGCCTGAAAAAACAAATGAGTAGACCGGTACAGCTCTGCAAGCAGTTAAAAGCCTGGTAGACCAGTACCTCTGCTAAATACTAAAGAATTGTCAGATGACCATCAAGCCACGCCCACAAAATAAGCCACGCCCACAGAGCCGGTAGTAAAAAAAATTAGAATCCACCCCTGAGGCGCACACACCTCCTGCCCAGCCAGCTGGTCTCTGCCATGCATGCATGGACGGTGGGGTATGTGCGGGGGCGGTGCATGCATGCACGTGGGGGGGCATGCGCATGCACAGGACCAGGGGCATGCACGGGGGTGCACATTGTATTTTGGGGGTTCAGGTGCATGCGTGCACTCACACACGCGCTTTGGCACTCGGTCCAGAAAAGGTTAGACATCACTGGGCTAGAAGATTCAGATGAATTGGGCAAGTCTACTTCTGTCTACTCAGAAATAACTCCTGTTATGTTCAGAGGGATTTGTCTCAGGGAAATGTCTATAAGGTGGCAAACTTAGATAGAGACTTAACCTTAAAAAGTATTGGCTACATTTTACATTTCCTCAATTTTCAATTCAGTTAAATAATTCACTGGGAAGAAAACCCATCTGATTTAAAAGTGGTTTTCTTCTGCTTTGTATTCCACACGAGCAGCACTAAGAAGTGATATATCCAAACAAAAAAAGTGTCTTTAGCATTTCTTATGAAAAGAATAATTCTCATGTAAGAAGACAATGCTAATAAGGTCACAGCTTAGTAGTTCAAGGACAGAGTGCCATCTATTGACTTTAAATTTAGCAAGCACTTAGTAGAATCACAATAGGATGCATATTTCAAGTCAGTTTAAGATAAAAATGACTGTAGGATTATTTTGATTGTCCTTAAATAGCAGACGAATGTAGGAATGTAGCAGCTTCCTTTTTCAATATTCAACATTGAGGGGCATAAAGTTATGATACTGAGGGTAACCTATGGCCGCAATAATGAATAATAATAATGACTGATAAGTTTTATTCCTAATGAATTTGCCCATTGAAAATGTGTCCCAGTAGATGGCCATCTGGTGGTAGTAGTGCATTTCACAAGTTAAGCATATGAAGTACTTCCTTTTTCTCTGTTCTGAAATCCCCTGCCGATCAGATGAATGACATTGGGTTCTGGTGTTATGAGAATGTTTTTTTCCATATCTGCTTTTTCAAGTTCATGCATTATTTTATATGCCTCTATTGGCACCTCCCCCCAAAAATGCTCATTTGATTTTATAGGGAAAAATCCCTAAATGTTATAGTCTTTCTCTGTAACAGAAATCAATTTATCAATTTCAGTTACTCATTTAGGCGTCTGTCCTTTTTGAGGAACACAACATATACATACCCGTGTTTCTCAGAGAATAAGACCAAGTCTTATTTTCTTTTAGACTTGTAAATAAGCACTTGGGCTTATTTTCGAGGCGGTCTTACTTTTTTTGAGGTGCAGCAGGCCAGACTTGATGAGCTGGCCGCGCCATGGATGCACCGTCGCCTCCATTCTGAACCTTCAGCGTTCGGAATGGAGGCTTTTTGGTGAACGGGAGGAAAATGGGGAGGGGAATTTCCTGCCTTCCTCACGCTCAGCAGAGACTGTGGGAAGGATGGCAAGCAGGAAAATCCCCCTCCCCATTTTCCTCCTGTGAGCCTCCCAAAAAGAGGGAAAAAGCAAAGCAGCTGGCCACAGAGCTGCCGACTTCGGGGAAGCGGCCCAACAAGCAGAAGCGCTGCGCCCAGAAAGAGAAGGGCAAAAGCGGTATTTGCACTGCCCCAAGGGGTCAGCAGGCTGCAGCTACAGCCCAACAATTGTTCACCCGTGCCCGTGCCGCCACTAATGCTGGCCACGCCCATCTCCCCAAGCTTATTTTTGGGGTAGGGGTAATATTAGACCCACCCCCAAAAACTAGGGTTGGGCTTATTATTGGGGTGGGTCGTGTTTTCAGAGAAACACAGTATATAATGTGTGATCATTGATATAAAGACATCATGAAATTGGCAGTATGGCCATCTATTTTAATATATTTTAATAGCAGTTATACACTGAGTAGATATTATCCATTAGAAATTCAAAATCTGTAAATAAATATATGCAGGCAACAGGAACGAATAGATATGGACTCCTTGGCTGGTAAATGTTTATCAAGATGTCTTGAATAACCCTAGGTAAGTTCATTGTGCTAACTGGTTATCTAAATGTGACACCTAGTGTTCAACTTTAGAGATAATGATTTAAAAAAATAGAAATTTATGGAACATCTAATCATTTCTAGAGCAAACCTACACTCCACATGTGACAAGTTATATTACTATAGTGTATGACAGGTAGTCCTCGACTTATGACCACAATTAAGCCCAAAATTTCTGTTGCTAAACAGAACAGTTGTTAAGCGAATTTTGCCCCATTTTACGACTTTTCTTGCCACAGTTTATTAAGTGAATCACTGCAGTTGTTAAATTATTAACACGGTTGTTAAGTGAATCTGGCTTCCCCATTGACTTTATTTGTCAGAAGGTCACAAAAGAGGATCGTGTGACCCAAGGACACTGAAACCGTCATAAATATGAGTCAACCACCAAACGCGTGAATTTTGATTATGGAGATGCTGCAATGGTTGTAAGTGTGAAAAAACCATCATGTCACTTTTTTCAGTATCATCATAACTTCGAAGGGTCACTAAATGAACTGTTATAAGTCAAGGACTACCTGTACTACCATATGACTATTTGTTTTCTATTTCACTAATGGAATAATTCCTATTTTGAAGAGAAAAAGTGGCACTGCAGAAATAACTGATACAAAGCAGAAAAAGCAAGGGAAATATGAGCTTTAATAAAAAGGCTTGTTTTTAGTCTAGGCAGGATGTTTTATCATCTTGTAGGACTGGCATTTGGCAAGACAGAGAACTGAGAGATCTCTGATCCAAAGTGACTATGTTCTGAAAACAGATGAAAAGTAGAAGAGAGAAGTAGAGTGTAAGTGTAATTAGACAATTATGCAATTATTTCAGATATATAGAATTTGGTTTAATTAGGAGATTATTTCAGATGCAACTTTGAATATGTGAATTATAAACCAGAATCTGAAGTAAGAATGAATCAAATGATGATGATGAACAGAGTGATACTTTGCCTGACAGCAGACTTATGGACTAATAGTTTTATTTTGGAATATGATAAATGTTTAAGGCATCACATTTGTCTGTTGCTTTTTTTCAGAGTGATGTATGATGGGAATCCAGTGATAGAAAAATAAAATGTAGTTCAGTGAATTCTTGACAATAAGATAAAATAAAGCAGATCCTTATTTTCTTCTTTACCCATTGGTTGAACAATGTGAAATTGGATTCGTAGGTCCCAACTCTGGTACTGGGGAATTATTTCATTTATTTGAAGGACTCCATCTCTCTGCTTACATATATACTACCTGACCCATCAGATCTGGCAGGAGAGAAATGCCTCCCTTGTCCTCCTGAAGTGCTTTGGCAAACTCATATTTTGCATTTTTTTTTACCTTTTTAAAAAAGGCTATGTTGTGGATCCCATCTGTTCAGGAGTGTCATCTGATGGAGCCCAGGAAGAGACCTTTCTCTGCCATGGCACCCGCCCTTTGGAACATCAAAAATACAAATATGTATATGCGTATTTGTATAATACTCTATTGATATTAGACCTTCAAGAAGAGCAGTCTATAAAAGGCTACCTACAAATACTGCAATACATATATGTAATAAAACTCTACATTATTATGCTTTTCCACCAGGTAGTGAAATTATATCCTTAAGTATACAGTTTTGTTTTATATCATAAATCAGTCCATAATCTGAAAGGAGTAATCATATTTCCTTTCTATGTAAAAAGCCACAATGGCTTTGCCATGCAACATTTAATCCTTAAGATTACACACTGCCAAAGTTTAATAAAGCCTAACTCTAGATCTGAAGTCACCCTTTTCCTCCTGAAGTGTTTTGCCAAACTCCATATTTTTCATTTTTTTATCTTTTTAAGGAAAAGACCGAGAGCCTACATTTGCTATGGAATTCAAAGATTGTTCATATGATGCATTAATTAATTAATCAGCCATATTTTAACCTAGTATATTGGGAAAATTTTGGCAGTTAATTTAAAGTTTAGTGAACCATGGAAACCTCCAAAAAATCATGGTTAATGAAGGGAAAATGTATCATAACAACTGAATCAACATTTCCCAGTGAGGACACTATATTCCCAAAGCAGGGTCCGTGACTTTCTAGTGATAATAGATAACAAATCACATGTTGTAATAAAGGACACTCCATGATTGCCAAATCACAATGGCTAAGCCCAGAGAACATATAAAGCTAAAATGAAACAAACCATGGAAATTTAGTATCAGTAATATTGCACTAAAACGAACAATTTCCCAACATTTCCATTGGCTAAATCTGGAATCATTAATTCTTCTCTGTCAACCACACCTTAAAATTATGCTATGCACACATTTTATTGATTTGAGATGACAAATGTTAATAGACAGCAATTTATAATGTTAGACTAAGTTATAAAAGCTAAAGTTTAGAGCTCTTCACCCGTGAACGACATGGTTAAATTACAAGTAGCCTTCCACTTACAACCATTTGTTTAATGATTGTTTGAAGTTATAACAGCATTGAAAAAAAGTGACTTATGGTTTGTTTTTCACATTTATGATGTTGCAGCACCCCCATAGTCACTTAATCAAAATCCAGATGCTTGGCAGCTGGTATGCATTTATGATGTTTGCAATGTCCTGGGGTCATGTGATCACCATTTGAGACCTTCTGACCAGCAAAGGGGGAAGCCAGATTCACTTAAGAACTGTGTTATTAACAATTAAGGCAAGAAAGGTTGTAAAATGTAAGAGGTCCCTAAGGGGGCGTGCATAAGCGCACCAGTGTGCCTACCGTCCCTGTCCTACTGTCCCAATTTATATGTAATCATTTTATGTGTTTATGGCTAAGTTTTGCCTATTTATATCCATTTATTTGTGCCATTTTTTTCATATGTCCATGTCTATGTCTATACTGATACTTGTTTCCTTGTACTTGTTGACAAACAATTAAATAAATAAATAAATAAAATGGGGCAAAATTCACTTAACAACTATCTTGCTTAGTAACAGAAATTTTGGGTTTAATTGTGGTCATACTGTAAGTAGAGAGCTATCTGTACTATTTTCATCCTACTTACTTTAGAGCAGGAGTGTCAAACTCAAGGCCCAGGGACCGGATACATCCTGCAGGATGCTTAGATCTGGCCAGCAGGCCGCCCTGGAAACAGCGAAGGACCAGTACCTCTGCCAGTGAAAACGGAGCTCACAAGGGTTGCGCACGGCCCTCCTGATCTCCGTTTTCATTGGCAGAGGGATGCAGGAGGTCGTCCCAGACAAAAACAGAATTTGAGAGCCTGTTTTCGCTGGCAGGGCGCTCGGGCCACCACAGGCACCCCCCAACATGAATGATGTTATGCTGGCCACGCCCACCTTGGCCATGCCCCCTACTACCCCAGATCAAATACAACCCTGATCCAACCCTCAATGAAATTGAGTTTGATACCCCTGCTTTAGAGTCTTTTCTGAGAATAAATGAGAACTCTTTGCACAGCTTTGAAATCTGAGAAGAAATAATGGCAACAATAATGATAATAAAATATTTATAAAATAGTTGAGACAAATAAGGATTCTATAAACCTTGGATGACATGAAAAGAATTACTAAATTTGAAAATATGAAAAAGCACATTTGAAATTCATTTTGCATGTTCAGTATATGCTTTTCATATATTCTAAGCAATGTTCTTATTATGTTACCCTATTCCCAGGTTACTCTCATCTTTAAATATGGCAAAATATTAATGGTCCATGATGGTTCGTGTTTTTTTTTTTAAACAAACGAAGGAAAGATTTTCCTCTCCAGTTCTTTTGGAGGCTAGAATGACATATTATAATTCAGAAGTGTTTCAGAACTACTGGGTGGTAAATGGTTCACTGAGAAATTAAGCTGTGCTATAAGGCTGACTCATTCAGGTTTGCATAGTAACAGTTGCTCATCACAGCTAGTGAGTGCAAAATATGCATGTTTATCATTACCAAAAGAGAACACAAAACAAAACCTAATGATTTGAAGCACCAGGTACAATGCTTGCCAGAATCAATCAACAACACCTTAATAAATTAATGAAACCAGTAGGCAGCTTGTACTGCCTTATGCATAGTAATGGAATAGTTGTTTCTCTTGTCACCTCTATGTGCATTGGTTAAATGTTCTGTTTGCATGAATCATCTAGCTGAGCTGAACATTTTGTTCTCTAAAATCATCTCCCCCAGTGCCACATTGTTAAGGCTGAACCATAAAATAACATGGAAAAAGCACAGTAAAGTGAACCTAAGCCAAGTGAGATTTGAGATGAAACCTGTAAAGGAGAGAAGCCCGATTTTGACTGATGGGTAGAAGAAAATGAAAAGTATGATGTCTGAGTAAATTGAAGATCTGGAAGACTTTATCAGATACTTTGCGGTCCAAAAAGAAACTTTTCACATTCCTACGACATTCCATTTTTAAAATTTTATTCAAAGTTAGGGAAGAATGCTTTTAGGAATTAATTCACAGGTTGCTGCAACAGTATGCCACTTTCCTGACTATTCCTGACGTTTCCTGACTATTAAATGAAAGAGTACAAAGAGTGTAACAAACTATTTTATAGAGGGGGGAGAAAGAGAGGGAGAGAGAGAGAGAGAAAGGAGGAGGAGAGAGAGGGAGGGAGGAGGAAGAGAGAGAGAGAATAGGTTGCAAATGCTAATGACTTTGAAAAATTAAATTAGATAGGTAGAATCCCCAAATTTGATTTTTGAAAGAGAAGCTTTACTGGGTTATTTCATTCAGTACATATTAGACTATAGTGGCCAGCGTCAACAACTAGCATTTTCTTAGCATCAGCACAGACATGTTCCTTCCACTAGGGAAGCACATTTAAAATAAAAGGAGAATTGCACCCTTGGAAATTCATCTGTTTCTAAAGTACTTTGCACCAAGAGGAGAGACAGCAAAGATCAAGGGACCTTTCCAGTGGTGGGATTCAAATAATTTAACAACCTGTTCTCTGCCCTAATGACCAGCTGGGTAGGTGTGGCTCGGTGGTCATGTGACTGTGTGGGTGTGGCCAACTCAATGTCACTCACGTTGATGGGCGCTTTGCCTTAGGTATTACAATGTAATAAGGGTTAACCAGAGAAGCAGTTTCTGTAGGCAGGGCAATAAAAATTAGGTTAAGAACAACACCAGAATGTTTCCTTCCTGCCTTCCTTACAGGATTAGCCCTGTAAAGTTGAAAAAAACAAAATAAGATTTCTTCCGAACTGCTTAGAAAGTTAACAATCGGTTTTCCCGAATAGGTGCGAAGTGGCTGAATCCCACCACTGGACCTTTCCCTTCTGCTTATTTACAGTAGGATCTCTCATAGCTCCTGTGCTCCCTGCTCTTTGTCAAACTTCTCCAGTTCCTCTAGTATCTAAATTAGAAATCCTTCTACCCCAGAAAAGAAATCCCACCATTTCCTCTCCAGATTTCTGCTTCCATGTTCTTCTACCCAGGGGTGAAATTGAATGCATCAATTTCACCCCCATCCATTCCAATCTCTTAAATTGGAATAGTTCACAAGATTTTGAAATTCTAACCATTTGGGCAATTGAAGATTTAAAATAATGTTAGTCTGTAAAATGGTTGGCTGGTCAAGCTAGTTGATAGAAGCACTTATCACACGTTATTCTGAATGGCATATAAAGAAAAAAAAACCTCAAAAACAAAACAAAAAATAAAAAATCATAACAAAAAGCATTAACAAATCAATAAAAACTATTTAAAAACATAAAAAAAAATAATTTGTGGGAGACTACATTCAATTTTCCTAAAAGTTAACTTACTGTATTACATAAAATGAGGGACAACATTTCAACAAAATGAGCCCATCAGAAGCTTGTTTACAAATGGAAATGAAAGAAGATGTTAATGTTTTTAAAATGTTTTTATAATGTTTTTAATAATTTTTCTATGTTCATTGTTCGCATTATTTTTGCTGTAAGCCGCCCGGAGTCCCTTGGGAGTTGGTGGCATAGAAATGCGATAAATTAAATTAAATTAAATTAAATATTCCAAATTGTTTCTAACCATAAATACACATGAAGGATCTTAATAGCATCTGCACCAGAGCCTTGGCAAAGAGCCCTGGACCAAGTGCAACAAGGCTATCTAGACACACAGTGCTATTTAGATGGCTTCACTGTCACCTGAAAAAATAATGGAGTTCATGTCTATGGAAATTCTCAGGCATCCAGGTCATGGTTGTCCCAAAGGTGCTTTTTCAAGAGGCAACTGGTCTTCCTTTGCTTTTTCCTTGAAAACATTTTGCTTTTCATCCAAGGAGTTTCTTCAGTTCTGGCTGAATGGTGGGGAATGGAAGGATTTATACCACCACCTACCTCCTGTTTACAACACAGTCCTTTCAGTAGTTCCAAAACGTTCTGCACCCATTTTCACAATTCACATGACCATAAACCTCCAAGTGGCCTCAACAACTCTCAGAAAAAAGTGCTAACAACCAGATGACTGCAAAACCTTCCATTTCCCATCATTCAGTCAGAACTTTGGGACAATAATGGAGGTTGTCTACAAAATTTCAAGATAGTATTACAGAGATGTGGACTACGGTCTTTGAGCATGACATAATTGATGTGAATTTTTTAAAACTATTACATATTGCCTTGACACATAAGACCTACACAAGTGTACAGAGAAAGCTCTCATGAAGACTCGAAGGCTATAAGATTTGTCAAGACAATTATCTTTTTTAGGATTTGTTAACTATCTTAACAGACTTCTATCAAATTTAACTAGAGTCTCATACATTTTGAATACCTTACTACAAATGGGGAGGGAATAGAGGTTGATAAAACAGCATGAAGAAGCTTTTACAGCAGCAAAAAAAATAGCGTGCTCAAACACAGTGCTCAGAGAATATAACCTACACTTACCAAGGAAAAGAGCTTTTCCATCATAATTATGACACTTTTCACCTAGCAAATTCTGCTAGTGAGAGACTATAGAGGAAATTATAATGGGCAACAGAAAAAATAAAGGATCACTCTTATATTGCAGAGATTGCTCCTGATTACACATTGACTAGTTAAAAAGAGCCACATGGGCAATGTAGAAATTCGATGAATAAATAAAGCAGATACATAGCAAGTAGTCACTCCACACTCACTGGTACTTTTGGGGTGACAAATGTTATTGATTTGCATAACAAATACATAGAGTCTACATTTGTGAATATAATACGGGTTTGCATCTTAATGGAGAAAGGGGCAGAGATTGTATTATTATTATTGTTGTTATTTATTTAGCATGCCTCTTATCTAGAACTCGTTCAGTTATCAGGAGCAGTGCTTCCCAACAGGGATGGGTTCTACTTACCTTTACTACTGGTTCGCAACGGGGCCATCCGCACGCTCGCTTCGCTCGTGGGCGTAGGCGCTCTTCATTTTGATGACATCAGTGTCAGTGGGCGGAGCCTCCCACCAGTTTTACTACCGGTTCTATAGAACCGGTGCGAACCGGGGGCAACCCACCACTGCTTCCCAGCCTTGACAATTTTATTCTGGGAGTTAAAGTCCACATATCTTAAAGTTGTTGAGTTTAAGAAATATTACACTGGAGTTACTTCCTTTATGAACTTCAATAAAGCAGACCACAGGGGGAAAAAACACCCTAACTCTTCTTTTTTAAAAAAAACAAACCAAACCCTTACTCTAGTTAGAATCTTTTATCCCAAAAGAGGCAACTGGACTTTCTGGTTTTTCTTTGAAGACATTTTGCTTATCATCCAAGAAGCTTCTTCAGCTCTTCATGACAACCATGACCTGGATGACTGAGAATCTCCATAAACATCTAATATCGTTAGTTTAAGCATAGAATAAACACAACAAAATTTATTAGAATTGTCTTAAAAGATTAAAGGCAAACTCTCATATAATAGCAACCAACATACTCATTTCCAGCAGTGATGAGGATAATTCCCACCTCCTACTTATACATTTACTTCTAAAAGGGACAATTACTGAAAAGGCAGATTTGAAAGAAAAGTACACCTACACAAAATGAAATGTGCTTTATCACCTATATTCCCCTGAATTGAGAATAAAAGCACAAAAAAGTCTGGACTGAATCACTACTGTTAATTAGCCCATTCCTTCTTATACCCCCTGGGTCTGCAAGGCTCCACACATTGTGCAAGAACCATCTTTAAAACATTCTTTTATGCTTTTCTGCCATGGCTTATAGCATCTTTGGGGAGTTTTTTCATGACAATTATTTGGCAGCATAATTGTGTTTATTGGTATTATAGGACTCATGGTACCTTAGGAACAAGTGACAATCTTCTTGAGTTGGTAGCATGATTGGAATTTGGGAATTAGAGGGTAGGCATAGCCAGTGGTGGGATTCTAATAATTTAACAACCGGTTCTCTAGCCTAATGATCAGCTGGGTAGGCGTGGCTTAGTGGTCATATGACCGTGTGGGTGGATGGATGCTTCACCTTAGCTGTTACAATATAATAAGGGTTAGCAGTTTCTGTAAACAGGGCAATAAAGATTAGACTAGAAACAACACCAGAATGTTTCCTTCCTGCCTTCCTTACAGGATTAGTCCTGTAAAGTGGAAAAAACAAAATAAGATTTCTTCCAACAACCGGTTCTCCGAACTGCTTAGAAAGTTAAGAACCGGTTCTCCCGAACAGGTGCAAACTGGCTGAATCCCACCACTGGGCATAGCTACTCACAAAATATCTATATTGTAGAAGATTAAATTTCCCCCAGGATGCTTTCCACTTTCCCAGTGAAGTTTGTAGCTTAAAGGCATTCCTACAAACAAATATATTAGAAACTAGCATTTTGTTTTGCAGCATAGCAGTTTTCTTTTTTTTTTTTTTTTTTTTTTAAATTTTTATTATAGTCCAACATACACAGACAAACACAAACATTTAAACAAACTATACATAAACTAACTATACAATGAAATCAAGTCCTGAGACTTGAGCTTTGAAGTGGAGATACTTCGGTAATTGTATATCAATATATCTGTACATATTATACTTCATCATATATCAATATTTATATAACGGTATTTCATTTTGTTTCTGTATTTGGATATAGTTGGATGGTATTTCCTTAATTCGTGTCCTTTTTTTCTAACCAGTTATACCATTTTTGCCAAATTAGATAATAGTCTGAGTCTTCTTTTCCCTGAATTTCTTTGGTCAGTTTATCCATTTCCGCACATTCCATTGTTTTTTGTATTACTTTTTCCTGTGTTGGCGTATTTTCCAATTTCCACATCTGTGCAAAAGCGATTCTGGCAGCGGTTAGGATGTGTATAATTAAGTATTGTATCTCTTTTTTATAATCTTTTGTGAGTATTCCTAATAAGTATGTTTCCGGTCTAAGGGGTACTTTTTGGGTGGTGATTTCTTCTAATTGGCTTTGAATTGTTTTCCAAAATTTTTTAACTTTTGGACATGACCACCACATGTGGTAGTAAGTCCCCTTCTGTGTTTTACATTTCCAGCAATTTTGATTGGTGTTGGGGAACATCTTTGCCAGCCGTGCAGGGGGGAGATGCCATCTGTAAAACATCTTGTATGTATTTTCCTTGTAGGGCACGGACATTGTCAGTTTAGTATTGATTTTCCACATTTTTCCCATTTTTCTAGATTAATATTATATCCAAAATTTTTAGCCCAAATAATCATATTTTCCTTCACCACTTCTTCTTCCAGTTTGTATTTAAGCAAATAATTGTATATTTTAGTTATTAATTTGTCATCTGATTGCATTATAATTTTGTCTAATTCATTTCTTTCTTTTTGGATTCCAAATTTTTTCATATCACTTTTATATCTTGATTTTATCTGTAAATACGTCCACCAATCAATGTCCGTGCCCTGTTGTCTCAGTTCCTCTGTTGTTTTTATATCTCCCTCTGTATTCAGCAATTCGTCGTAGGTCTTCATTTTATTCATATCCATTGTATTCGGGTAGATTTGTGCTTCCATGGTTGATATCCATCTTGGAATTTTATCGTAATGTTTCCTTCTTATTTCAATCCAAATTTTTGCCAGTGCTCCTCTAATGTAGTGTCTCCTAAAGTGTTCATGCTGTCTGGGCTTTTCCTCCCATAGGAATGCGTGCCAACCTTTGAACAGATCGAATCCTTCTAGAGCTAATATTCGTTTATCTTTGAGTGTCATCCAATCCTTAATCCAGGTTAGGGCTGTTGCAATGTAATAGGTTTGCCAATCTGGTAATCCCAGGCCGCCTCTTTCTTTGGTATCTTGCAAGTGTTTCAGTTTAATCCTGGCTCTCTTCCCTTGCCATATATATTTGGATATCATTTTGTCGAGGTCTTTAAAATATGTTTTCCCCGGATTTATCGGTATTGTTCTAAATAAATATAACATTTTTGGTAGAATAGTCATTTTAATTGACGCAATTTTGCCTAATAATGATAGTTTTAATTTACTCCATGCCTCTAAGTCCTTCTGTATCTGTTTAACCAATTTGATGTAGTTATCTTCTTTTAATGATGATACTTTATTGGTGAGCCAAATTCCTAAGTATTTTATTTTAGTTGTTGTTTGTATTCCTAGTGCCTCTTCCAGCTCTTCCTCCTGGGGTTTTGTCAAATTTTTGGTTAGTAATTTAGTTTTTTGTCTATTAATTTTCAAACCTGCCACTTCGCCATATTGTTCTAGCTTCCTTAATAAATTCAGTCCTGATTGTTTCGGTTGCTCTAATATAAATACTACGTCATCCGCGAATGCTTGAAGTTTATATTCCTGGTTTTTTGTTCTTAATCCTTTTATTTCATTATCATTCCTAATTTCGTTCAATAGGGGCTCCAGTGCTAGTATATATAGTATGGGAGAGAGGGGACATCCTTGTCTCACTCCTTTGGATATTTTAAATTGGTCTGTTGTCTCTCCATTTATCCATATTCTTGCAATTTGATCTGAGTATATTGTTTTAATCATATTAAGGAATTTCTCGCCAGCTCCCATTTTTTCTAGTTGCAATGTTAAAAACCCCCAGTTAAGGTTGTCGAAGGCTTTCTGTGCGTCGAGGAAGAGTAAGGCCATCTTTTCATCTGATTTTTGTTCATAGTATTCCAGTATATTAATTATTGTTCTTGTGTTTTTGTTGATTTGCCTATTTGGAATAAAACCATTTTGGTCTGGATGAATATAATTCACAATTATTCTCTTCATTCTCTGAGCCATGATCGATGTAAATAATTTATAGTCTGCGTTTAGAAGTGATATGGGTCTGTAGTTTTTGGTTTGAGTTAGGTCTGAGTCTTCTTTAGGTATCAGTGTAATGATTGTCTCTACCCATGATTTGGGAATTTTAGCTTCTAAAATCGCTTCGTTCAGGACTTGTAATAGAATGTCATCCATTGGTTGATTCTCGATTTTGTAGAATTCTGCCGGGATGCCATCTGGGCCTGGTGTTTTATTGTTGTTCTGCTTCTTCTTCGCTTCAATTAATTCTAACATCGATATTGGTCTGTTCAAGATTTCTCTTTGAGTTTCTTTTATTTCTTGGATATTGGCTTTGTTTATATATTCTTTTACTTTCTCCAATTGGATTTCTTCCTGCGTATATAATTCCTGATAGAAATTTCTTACAATTCGCTTTTTTGCCTCATTCATATGCTGTAGTTGCCCTTGTTCGTCTTGTAGTTGGTGTATTAGTCTTTTCTCCTTTTCTTTCTTTAGTTTATATGCCAACCAACGTCCTGTTTTATTAGCGAATTCAAATTGGTTTTGCTTTGCCATTCTAATCTTTCTAGCTATTTCTGTTGTTGTTATTAAGTTTATTTCATGTTTGATATGATTTATTTTTTCCTTAATCTCTTTCCCATCTGGTCTGTTCTGTAATTCTACTTCTTGTTTTCCAAGCTCAGTCATTAGGTTATTCCTTCTTTGCTGTTTCTCTCTGTTTTTCTTCACCTTGAATGAAATTGTTAATCCTCTTATATATGCTTTTGTGGCATCCCATAGAATTTGTAATGATGTATGTTCCTTTTTGTTTATTTGAAAAAATATCTCCATCTCTTTCTTTATCATCTCTATGTATTCTTTATCTTTGGTAATTTCTCTATCCATCATCCATCTTCCTCTTTTTGACCGGCCTTTCCAGACTATTGTTATAGGACTGTGGTCTGCCCATATGTTCGGTGTGATTTCAATTTCTTTTATGCTTTCTCTTAGTTCTGCCGTCATCCAGGCCATGTCTAGTCTGGACCAAGACTGATGGGGATTTGAATAATATGTATACTGTTTTTTGGTTTTATTCAATTCTCTCCAGGCATCTTTCAGTTGTAACTCTTGAGTCATGTCCTTGAAAGTATCCGGTAGTGTCTTTTTCTTAGATTTGTTTTTTTTGTTACTTTGGTAGTCATAGTCCATATCTACAATTGCATTATAGTCCCCTATTATACATATGTGTTCGTAGTCTAATTCTTTAATTTTGTCGTGTAGCTTTTTGAAATATTCTTTTTGGTTCCCGTTTGGGGCATATATTGATACTAGTAGCATGTTTCGGGCCTCCGTCTTAATATTGACCATTAATATCCTACCATCTCCGTCTGTGTAAATTTGTTTTGCCTGAATATGATTTTTAGTGTATATTGCAATGCCTCTTTTTTTTTGTTCTGATAGTGAGGTAAATAGTGATCCAAGTTTTCTGTTTTCTAATAATTGTTTGTGTTGTTTTTTAATATGTACTTCTTGTAAAATGATAATGTCTGTATCTAATTTTTGAAGTTTTTTAAAGGTGTGTGTTCTTTTGGTTGGTAGATTAAGGCCATTTATGTTAATTGAAATTAATTTCAACTCTTGTCCCATTTCTTTTAGTTTTTCTTTGTTAGTTTGAGTTTACTTGTGTTTCTTGTTACCATTTGTGTTTTCCCCCTAGCCCCTTCTCTTTCACTCCTCTCCTTTTCCCTAGACTCCTTTTCTTCCTTTCCTTTTTTTGTTTCCCCCGTAAGGTGTTCCTGGTTTGTATTATCTGGGTCACACCTAGATTCCTGTTCTTCTTCTATTATGAAATGCGTGTCAAAAAATTCCTGTGCCTTCTCTATCGTGTCTATTTTATATTTTTTGTCATCCCAGGATATTAGAATTCCCTCTGGCACCAGCCAGCGAAACATTATTTTATGTTGGTTCAGTAGGGTTGTCAAGAAATTGTAGTTTTTCCTATATTCTCTTATTCTTCTTGGAACTTGTTTTAAAGTTATTATTTCTTTCCCTTTGTAGCATGGTTTCTCCTCTCTCATTAGTGTATAAATCTCTTCTCTTACAGTTTTACGTGCGAATCTGACATGTATTTCTCCAGGTAGTTTGTGCCTACGAGCGTAATTCGTATGCACTCTATAAATTTCGTCAATTTCCCTACTAATATCGTTTTTTTCCTTTTGGGTAGCCTCAACTAATATATCTGTCATCAGGTCTCTTAGATCTTCTCCCTTTATTTCTGCAATATTTTGAAACCGTAAAAAGAAAGATGCCTTTTCTAATTCTAAATGGGTAATTGATTCTTCAAGTTCTCTGTTTACCTCCATTTGATTTTGTTCGATGTTATCCATCTTCTTCTCCGATTGGACCATTTTGGCTTCCATATTTTGAATTCGCTCTTCGTTTTTAACTATGTTTTGTTGTATTCTTTCAATCTTATCGTCCATTTTTTTTATATTGTCGTTTATTTGTCCTACTTCTAATTTCAATTCCTCATGATTCTTTTTTGTTTCTTCGTGGTTATTCGCTATTGTTTCTTGGGTCTTGTTCATCCCCTCCTGTATCATAGCCAATATAGACTGTATATTCTGTATGTTGTGTGTGGTAGCAGCTTTATCTTTGTCTGTAGTTAGCATCGTGTCTATGGTTTTTTGTTGTGCAGGTGAAGATTGTATGGGTGCTGGTTTTTTCCCTTGTTTAGTTATTGTTATTGAGGATGTTGCCATCGTTTTTTGTATTATTTTTTCCCAAATTTTCATACACTGATTGGGGGTATTTGAAATATCGTTATATAGAAGTCAAATTGATTAATTCAGTGGGGTTAAGGGGAAATACAGTGTTTTAGCAATTCATTTTCCTGTTCTTATTCCTAAACAGTGTAATATAATCAATATTTAAATGCCAAGTTATATTAATACTAAATCACATTAATGATCATACTTATTCCAATACTTAAATTCACTTTAAGCCTAAACAATTCATATATACCTTTATGTAATAAACTTATATAGTCTAAGATTCCCTATGAGTCATATAAGATATTCTATTAAGTTCTATATGTATTTAGGTTATATCACAGTTACCAATATGTAGTACTTATATTAATTATCACAATTATTGTTCCTTATTATTCCTTAATATTATCTATAACAGTCTCTTTACAATGTCTATGTTAATATCTAAATTTCCAATCAATACACAATATAATTCCCTTAATCAATATATTACTATAGAATCTATTATCTTATTTCATTGGGGTGGGAGACCATAGGACAATAAAGAAGGGAAAAAGGAAATGAAAAGAAAAAAAAAATTAATCTTAAGTCAATTTGATATATATTATAGAGGAAAAACCCAAGTAAGGAGTGTCTTCACAGCGAGTATATATATATATTATAATAACTTCGAAATTGGTATTAATATTATTTAGGCAAAGTTAATTAAACTGTAGTTGGATTTTATAATATAAATAGAATAACTATATTTGATAATTGGATGTTAAGAGTTCTCCATTAAATCACTTTCAGACCAATTGGAATTACTTCTTTCTCCTTCTTCCTTCGTTATTCAGTTCGTCTTCAGTTCGCCCAGCTTTCACAGTTCTGTTGCAGCAACTTCCGTTGAAACAGTAAAATAATTGTTCCGATTTGTAGCAAGTTATATCTCCTCCGCCGACAGCATCAATGTGTCCAATGTCTTATTACAAGCCCTTTATCTGTGGTTTGGATTTATTATTACTGCTGGATACAAAGTAAAAACTCCTTCTCCAAGTCCTCGATCCTCAGTCCACCTTTCACTCCGTTCCGCTGATTCCCTTTTGCCCGCAACAGTCTTAAAGAGTCTTAATTCTTAAGCTTCACTTTCTACTGTCACTTTCTCAAATAGTCTTTATTCTTTGTGAAATCAAAACACGTTATTTATAAAATTATAATCCACCGCTTGCTTGTAATCCTTTCCTTCCGTCTCTCGTCCTTTCGCCAGTCAAATTTGCGCTGTCACTGTGAGTGTTAGTTTCCGCTCCGATCACTGTCTCTCGCCGCTTGCCTGGCGATCTTACCGCCGCTTTTAGGAGTCCTCTTTTCGCCGATGTTTTAAGTCCTTGAATCCTTATAAATATACCTTCACTTTTCAGATGATTTAGTCCAATTACCGATGTTTCTCTCTGCAATCTTCGCTTCCACACTTATCGGTTGACAGCGCTCCGGCCAGCCAAAATGGCTGGTTTTTTCCCGGTTGGAATTAGGGGGTTTTTCTCTGAACCTTCGGGGTGATTGCTGTCACTCCGAGGTCCTAGGGAATCCTCCTTTTTCTATCGACCTCTCCGTGGTCGATAGTGCCAAGAACGGCTTCCAATCAAGAAATTTGGAACTTCGGGGACAGAGCCTCGTTCCCCTCGTTCCTTACACGCTGACGTCACCGCCGGAAGTCCGCAGCATAGCAGTTTTCTATGTATTCATTTTTTAAAATAATATTTAAATCGAAGTTACGTGAGTCAAAAGACTATAATCCAAGGTCTACAATCCATAATTTACTAATCACAATGTTTGGATTCACATTTTATGCTAAGAGCAGTCTAGCAGATACAAAGATATCTACAGGCACCAGAGTGCTTACCTCTGTCTTGGGAATCTGGCCCAAATAAAGTAGAGTTTAACACTTTAAGTTTGTTTTCTTAAATCATAAATAATCTTGGAGGATGGCTGTGTTCATATTCCCTATTTATTTACCCATTACTTAACTATGGTTTATTTAAGGGGATAATTTTCCCAAGGTCAGGGACTCAATGGAAGAGTGGTGATATCATCGAAAAGGACAAGATTAATATTTTTTGTTTTCAATTTTTTAAAAAAAGGTTTTAAGGATGGGAATAGAGCTAAGAAGATTTTAGATGAAAAGTGATTTTATTTTTCCCCTTAAAATTAGTCCGTCCTCCCCAAATAGCTTGATACTGCAAAACTGTGAAATATGTACAGTGTTGGGCTGTTAAAATTTGATATTGCCTTCCAGACTAGTTTGCTCTATCCACCTCTAAATTTAGATAAGGGAAGAAAAAGAAAAGAAAATTGCATTACTGAAAATTGGCCATTTTGCTGCTGAGTATCAGTGATACAATTTTGGGGTATGTGCGGACTATGGGCTGCCATCCCTGGTTATTCAGCCTATTTTTTTTTTCCTCCTGGGTTTATATAACAAAATATGATTAATTTGTAGCCCAGCCTGTTATGGAAACATAATGGGAACATAATGGGTAAGAATGACTGAAAAGTCCATTTGGCAAGACTAAGTTACAGAGCATAGACTAATACTTATACTAAGACTATAATGTAGAGCTGAGAGAATGGGGAATTAACTCTTATCTCTGGCTTCACTCCTGACAATCTGTCTCCTCCAATTCAAATTGCAATTTTGTACTTACTCTGCTTGGCATTTTGGGCTTTAAAGTGCTGTTCTAGATTGGTGAAACAGAAAGTGAGAAAGAGAAGTTGAAAAAGACAGGAAAGGAGAGAAGGAGCTAAAGATGTCCAGGTTCTCCGCATAAGACTTGATGCAATTCCATGTGCTTTTTACAAAGACAGTGTACTTTGAAGACCCTGAGATTCTACCTAGGTTCACCAAGTTAAATACAAAGCTAAATACACCAAGTTAAATACAAAAAGCAAGGAGTATATATGTATTTCATACTGAATAATTTGCATGTCAGTGCGTATTTCATCTATATATGTATTTTTGAACTTTGCTAGGATGAGTTGCCAACCACAGCACTTTTGCCAGTGATACTTTTAGTTATCCCTAAAACTTCAGTTTTGTGTGCCAAATACTTTTAACTATTAAATAAAATATTAACATAGACTTTGCAACAATATTTATGGAAGTTGCTATAAATCTAATTTCATTCCTGGGTATTTTTGTTTTAAATAATCAATGCACCTTATAGCAGAGCTTCCAGACTAGTGATTTGGAGTGGCTCCAATGTGGGGATAATGTACTAATGGAACTGCATCAAGTTTCAAAGTTCCATTAGGTTTCATAGACTGGTATTGGATGTCCCAGCTTCTATCTGAATCTCATTTCAATGAGCTAGGACACTATTAAAGCCCCAGGCATGCTTTGATTGCTGCCTGTCAAATCTACATGCTGTCCGGAATTCTTGCACCTGTTAAAAATAGTCAAAATCCAATATGCTATACTGCCACAGTATATAACATTTCAGACAAGCAAAGCATATAGAGGCTCACAAAGCCCCATGCTTATATGGGGGAGTTGTATTTGTTTTGCATTCATACTGTAATCTTTCTGATTTCACAGCATCCTTATATTTAAAGTGTCATAAGATTGTGAAAGAGAGACTGACTTCATTCTACCAATCTAACCCATTGTTGCTGGGATAGAGAGCACATAGTCCATACCTGCAACAGGAAGAAGGAGGAGGAGAAGATGAAGGATAATAATAGCCTTATTGTCTATGTAAAACAGTATGTTTCAAAGATCTAAAATATTGAGCAACCCTCCATAGTTTGGGGGGCTCTGTTATGCTTTTTTTTTTTTTTTACATGACCTAGTCTGACTCAATCTAGGATAGCTTCCCTTTAGATACTATTATTCAGATTTTAAAAGTTTTATCTGCTCTCTTAACATCACTTGACACTTGACACCCAGCTATTAGAGTAACCTAACAGCAGGTTAGGCAACTAAATGAAATAACTCTAAAAGTGAGAAGCAGAGGTTAATTATGTGTTGGAGTTACAAATCAGGATGTTCTTTATCTGATTCTTGTCTCTGCTTTTGACAAGCTGTTTAAACTGCAGCTATTACATATTGAGATATTCACCAGGAATTTAAGTCTAATAATCTATAGAACAATATGTAGTGATATCAGTCACGTCATTTGCCTGTTAAAAATTAAACAGATACGTTGTACGCACTATTTCCTGGTCCTTATATTGTTTACAAGTATCAGTATTTAAAGGAAAAGCTGATTTTGATGGTTGCAAATAACTTTTTCAAAGTGTTATTTTTCCTTTTAGCAAACTATTTCCCAGAACAACATTATTTGAGGGTTGTCTAAATGAAAAGTGCATAGTTGTTCCCATATAGCAATACAAATCAATCATCCAATAGAAAATAGTTCACTAGAACAGAAGGATAGGGATTGGGGTAATTCAGGGTGAAAAGGAGATGATTAATTGTTGAAATATGAATCAGTACAATAAATATCTTTCAGTGGAAACAGTAATCTTGCTGATGCAACTTGATGGCTTTTGGTTCTGGTGTGCTGCCAGATTTGCAGCAGTGCCTACATAAAACTCCCGAGTGATTTCAAGTGACAATAGCACTGATTTCTCTGGATCCCATCCAGAAGTGAAACTTAAACTATTTTATGGGGAAGAAAACAAATTCCACAGACCAATAATTAAAGACAGGCAAAATGCTGATCATGTGAGTGTTGACATGTTTAAGAGATTTGTAAATATGTCTATTTTATTTTAATTTGCCCAAAGCTTTAGCAGAATTCAAGATTATAAATGCTTCTATATCAAGACTTAGTCTAAAGTTTAGATGAATGGCTGCTTTTTCAGCATTTAATTTTTATGTAATATATTACTTACAGTGGAAATAACCATAATTTGACATAAATCTATTTAAGCCCTAGAAATTCTATTATTTTCATGTTCATCCAATCACATTTGGAATAAAACAATTTACCTTCTATTAGCTGTTTTTGAATATAATGTAATGCAGTATATAGATTATTTAGAATGGATTCCCTGTGAGACTTGAACGTCTCTTAGTTTTACACTGCTTATGATACAGGGTTATAACACAGAACAAATAACAGTATTTTTAAATTATTTTTTTAAGATGGGCTTCATAAATGTTAAGTTGATGCATATAAGTATACTAAACAATATAGTATATATACATTCTTTCCATTATAATACGTGGAATATGCAAAACAAGTAGAAGATTTATAAATTACTTATGCCTAGTATTGTCTTATAATGCTTGGTATCATTTTTAAAAATAATTTTATTGAAGTTGTTAGCAAACATATTGAAAACAAATACAAACGAACAGCTCTTATGTTTGACAGCAGAAGAGTTCATCAAATTTTGGGGTTGTATAATCTCCCACAACTTGAAATGGACACTTAACATTAGAACCATCATTTAAAAAGCACAGCAATGAATGTTCTTCCTTACTAATATAGTAACTCTTCACCCTCTTAAAATTACAACTAAAAAAACTGGCTTATTTGATGTCATGAGGAAATCTTGTTTGAGCTATGATTCTCAAAACAACGTAATTACTTAATTCCTGTATTTTCATTTAGTAGGTATATAATCATGTTTTAGGGATCAACATTTTATTTTCTTAAGCAACAGAGTTCCAGAGATCCTTATTCTAAATATATGGCACATCTTATTGTTACACACAATGGTTAAAAAAAATATTGAAACAGGGCTTAATAGTAGCTTTTCCCAATCTGATATCTTCCCTATCAGTTGGACTTAAATCTCCATAAATCTGGAGATTATGGATCCTAAAGTTCAGTGTATATGAGGCTTGACTACAAGATCGAAAAAGCTGCCTTACAATGAATTAGAATTCTGGTTAACATTTGTTTTGTGGAATGATGGGAGTTACTTTCCCTTTATTTTATTAGAACTTTGCTATGGTATATAATTATTGTTAATTGTTTTAGAGAGGTTCTTTCTATTTCCTAAAGTAGAACAGTTAGCATATAAATGTTTAAAGACATCTTCTATCTAAATGCATTAACTAAATGTATTCTAAACATGTTTACTACTTTTAAAAAGCTGTACAAAAAGACGGTGCAAGTTATTTTTTCCCTAGCAAATATCTGTTTGAATTCCTGGTTTTTAAAACGTTTTTAGAAATGTCTTATCTTTGATGAAGGTGTAGTGATAAATGCTTTGGTTGTCTTTGGATTTTTTTTTCCTCATAAAGTCCCTCCTGAAATCTGTAGTAATTAATAATCCTATCATCTACATTGACATAAATACTAAAATCTTTGCAAGAGATTGTAAATGCATAGGTTGGATCTGGCAATGTTGTCTACTGAGCAATGGAAACTGAATAGTATCTGTTAGATTTTATTATTCATCTCAATTATTTTTTAATCAAAAATTATACAAGCAAGGTTTTGTGGTACACACAGGAAACTGAAATTTGTATAAATCTAGTGGGGGGGAAAAACAAATCATGTTATTCATATGTAAATTCTAAGACAGGTTAAAGTGAAAGAACAAGTCAATCAATTACCACAATATGATATTGAGCATATACCCACCATTTTCATGGAAGCCATCAAGAATCACTGTCCTAAATCCCAGGTTTATATTCTTTTTTATATTTCAGTTATCTTGATTTTCCTCCCAAATTAAAGATTTCTGGGTATTATTGAGCTAAACTCCAATGTTCCATGCTGGATCTTGCACCGGCAGAGAAGGGCAACTCACAGCTCAGTCTATGTAATTCCCACAGCCCCAAAGTAGCCAAGGTGGATATTTCTGTTTTTTGCTACAGTGGGGTGGATTAGGAGAATTTAAGGATAAATCAAGTTCTTCAAAGCCTTATGGAGGTTTAAACAGCATTTCACTTGTTAAAATTTTATCATCCCAAATCAAGTTGCTTTTTGTCATTGGGGAGACTTCAGGAGCAAAGTAAGTGATACCAGATGGAATCACAATTGGCTGATGAACCACACTCAGCGTGTGGAAATACATCTACATGGAGGGAAGAAGGTTCTGTACTTCAACATCTTCATAAATAACTCTAGATGAGGGATTAGAAGGGGTACTCATTAAATTCGCAGACAACATTTAGCTGGAGGGAATAGCTAACACCTTGGAAAATAGATTCAAGATTCCAAAGGATCTTAACAAACTTGAACACAGGGCCCTATCCAGGTTGGGTTCTATTTAACTTTACTAGTGGTTTGCAACGGGATCGCGCGCGCGCCTTGCTTCTGCACATGTGCAGATCGCCGATGATGACATCTGGGGCAGTGGGCGGGACCTCCCACCAGTTTTACTACCTGTTCTTGTGAACCAGTCCAAACAGGGGGCAACCCACCACTGGCCCTATCCAACAAAATGCAATTCAGTGGTCAGAAAAATAAGGTAATACACGTAGGCAAGAAAATTGACTTAACAACTGTCTTGCTTAGCAATGGAAATTTCAGACTGAATTGTGGTTATAAGTCAAGGACTACCTGTACACAATCAGGAACTTGACAACATCCATACATTTAACAAGGAGCTCCTATGAGGGCCTTGTGCTCCTGTAGGATATGAGAAAATTCAAAAATAAAATAGTATGTAGGTATATAGGTTAGAAATGCATATAAGTGAAGATTCAATTTTGCTCAGGCAGAGGGTTGGACTGGATGACCTGCAGGATCCCTTACAGCTCTGCTACTCTGTTAAATTTGTTAGACATTATTCTGCTTTAAGATAGTTGGAGAACATGCTGAAGCATACCAATATGTAACAATGTTGTGTTAGAATAGATCTTCTTTCGTTTGAGGCCTGTTAGAAAGAGGCCCACTCTTTAATGCCAAGGCAATAGAGATAAGAAAGAACTATGCTTGCAAAATATTGTATGGGTATAGGGAGGTGTTGATGAACATATAATTAGAGAAAGATATGATGTTCTCTCTAAAAGGCGCTTTGGATTAGCTGTGATCGGTCACTGGATGCGATGTAGGAGGGGCATGGGGGGGCATCGGGATAGGGAACTATAAAATATAATGCTTTTGAAACTTTAGGTGTGGCTTCCTGGCTCAAACTCCTTGTTGAGGTCTGCTGGGATACCACCTATTTTGCAAAATTGTTTTTATTATTTTCTTTTAATAAAGTCTCTTTGTTTTCATCGACCCATGCTTGTTGGTTGAATTCATTTCCAATACTCCCTCCAGCAAACCCCTGAAAACAATTGTCAAAATGTGAGAGTTGTATAGCTCCATACAATTGATTTTTATAGTATTAGGAAATTTATGCTCCTTTGGTTTGGACAAGGTTTCTAGTCCTGTCTGAGGGACCATCTCCTCTCATATCTACTTGCCTGTCTGAGCAGATCAAATAGGGTCAGTCAGCTCCTTCCAGGTCTTGTCCCTTTATAATTGCCAGCTGACAGGATTTCAGAAGGGGCTTTTTTAATAGCTACCCCCATAATTTGAAGCTCCTTTACTAGGATATTTGTTGGTCTCTCTCTCTTCCCCACCAGGCCTTAGAAGCACTGTTAAGATCCACCTATTTCATTAGGCACAAGAGAATGGTTACTTTTACTGGAAATGGAATTGTGAATGGGAGACTGCTGTAATGTTCTGGTTTTATTTTTTGACTTTGATTAATTTCTTTGTATTCCAGGGTTATTTCTTTTCTTCTTTTTGTTTTAATCAATGATGGATTTTATTGTGAGATTATTAGCTGCCTGCAGCCTTTTGGGATTGGGTGACACGTTAATTAAGAAAATACATAAACAACAGCTGAAAGTTCTTTTTGAAAATGTGATCTCCTGCCACCGAAGTCCTGCATTTAACTGGGACTTTTCCTCTCAAGATGACCAGAAAATGATACAATCCAACCCCACCCGACCCCCACAAACTAAACACATATATTTTAATACATCTTTTATATTGCTTTACTACGATGAAATAGAGCTTTGATTTCTTGGCTGCTATTTTTATTTATTTATTAGCTTTATATCTAATTCAGGAGCTCAGGAAAATTATTTCTCCTCTTATTTTGTCCCCTAGTGTCCAAAGTCTACAGCGTTTTGCTCCAAGGTCCATTGGAGTTGGGCAGCCAATACATTTAAATAAATAAAATCTCTGTGAGGTAGGTTTGATTGACAGCCAGCTTCCATGATTGAAGTGGATTAGCTCATGGATCTCCCTGCTCCTAATCCAACACCTTAATCATTGCACCAAACTGTGTTATATTAGTAAAGTACATATGCTTTAGTACACATGTCTCTGGGAAAACCATCTGTCCAGTGACTTTGACTAAAAAAAACTATAATGTGCAAGATTGTTCAGTACAAAGAGTACAGCAACATGACTAAAGCTTAAAGCAAGTACAATTTATTGCATGTGTTATTTATTCATTAGATATTGAGCTTTTCTCAACACTAAAATGTAGGGCAGATCTTCCACCTTGTGTATATATGTGACTTCTGCAGTTTTAGACTACTATATTCTACAATAGAAAACACCTACAGAAATATCTTCTGTATTATTTATGGTAGGGAATGATGATTACACCCTAGAATTTTATTTCCTATCTCCTGGAGTATTTATTATTTCTGTTTGTTTATTAAATTGATATGACTGCTCACTAACCATGTGATGCTAACATCCAATTAAAATTATACAAAAATGACCAACAAAAATCAAAACACATCATGCCTGAGGCAATTCATATAGCTACATAGATATAACACACACACACATACACACACACTAAAATGTTGGGATCTGTAATGAGCTGTGAGAATAATCTTGAGGAACAGAAAGAAAAGCCGCAACCAAGAAAACTGTCAGATAAAAGAAAACTGAGTCCAAAGCAGGATTGTAATTTGAGAAAGTATCTCAGACCTGACCCTCCATAGTTCTCTTGAATGTAAAGGCAGAGGTGGAAGTGGCACATTTAGATTTCCAAGTCTCTGTTACTGAAACTTATAAAAAAGAAGTATTAGCATTCATAACTTTGACTTCCTGGTTTGACTACTTTGAAGGGGTAATAACATCTAACTTTATGGCCCAAGGGGAAAAAACAGGCTGCTATTGTAAAGTGCCTGATCTGAGCAGCAGAAATAAACTATATTAGCCCCAGGGAGAGTAGCTGGTCTAGCTCATTCTGGAGCTTTCCAAAGTTAAATTCATTGTTGGTTATTCCAACAATTTCCCCTTCTATTTAATGATTAACTTTCTGCCAATAGGATCTGACTATTTATCCTCAGAGTATTAATTAAAACCGGTAATTCTTTAAAATCTACCAGTCCACCTGCTATGATGCCACTCGAAATTTCACTTCACTATCCTGCAAAGAAGAATAGCCTCTATCTACGTCTTGGTTATCTGTGGGGTTCTTTTGGATCAAGAATCAATCAGAATCTATCAGGAATCAAAGATAGGGAAGGACAACCGTCAGGCAGGTATGTTCAAAACAATATATGGATAAACCCAGAGGAAAGAACATAGTTATACATTGATTTTCTCCTTTAGTACACTATGTAAGAGTTGTTTCTCATCCTGATAAATGTTCAATAAGCGCTCTCTAAACAACCCAAAGTACAGTTCATTCCAGTGTATCCAAAACAAACAAGAACACATCAAAAGAGAGAGAGGGGGAGGGAGGGAGGGAGGGAGAGAGAGAGAGAGAGAGAGAGAGAGAGAGAGAGAGAGAGAGAGAGAGGGAGAAATGAAACAAAAGGGGAAAAAACTCTAGCTTCTTCTCTGTTATATTAGGAGTTTTGTGAGAATCTGAAAGAGAATATATTCTCCTAAGATACATAGATATGCAGTATGCTAGCTCTAATAGAAGACTGTTGGGATTCTTGTATCATTCCTACTTTCATTATAATGAAACTGGCTACTGAAAATGCTGTGAAATTTGGCCTGGAGAAAAATATTTACATAGGATTCAGGCAGCTGTTAATAGCCTAACATGCTGTCTCCCACCATGTCAACTAAACCACTTAAAACCACTAATGCTATTTTCCATAGTAAGCAAAAGGATAACAGCTAATGGTATAGCTTCATCCTTCCTCAGCGTATCAAGTTGTACAAAGATCCACTTAATTAGCTTTTAAAGGTTCTAAAACTGGGCAGAATAAGAATCACAAAAGGATTGTTCTTAGACATAATTGAACCTTTTAATTATAAAAAGATACCTTTTAAAAGGCTTGGCCTATCGCCAAAGGATTTATATTGACACCAATATCTGAGTGCTGAAGTATTAAAAATGATTGAAATCAGGTATTGACTGTTATGTTTCCTTATAGTAGGTACAATACTGTGTAGTATATTATATTTAATGTGACAATATTATATATCTTTACATCTGTTGTACAAACAGCAGCTTGGGCCCAAGAATGTATGAGATTAAAACAATGTCTGCTTTTTTATATCCTGCAGCATTCATTGACTTAATAAAGCTTATATAAAATCAGTGCATAACAAGTATGAAAAACATATTTTCAATGTGATATTTATAATCACGGGCAAAGATACCAAATTGCACAGAAACTAGTGTAATCCTATTAATGTCTGTATTTTTCAATGTGGGGACTTCCAGATATATTGGAATTTTCAACTAGTTTGGTATCTGGCAAAATGATAATGCCAATGACTGAAATTGAGATCATCAGAATGCAAAGTGTGTGTTCTACCACTCAGCTCCATTCTGCCTTCAAAAAAAAGGGGGGGCGATGTCTTCGTACATCTAAAATGAGACTCTTACACATGTTACTTACATGTGACTCTTACATGTGTTAGTTACATGTGACTCTTACAACTCCCTCTGGAGCTCCGGGTGGCCCCCGACCTTCGCTCCTTCCGCCGTGGCCTGAAAACGTGGCTATTTCACCTGGCCGCCCTGGACTGATGGTGGTTTTAATAGAATTTTAACTGGGTTTTATTGATTTTTTGTTAATTTTAACCTGGATTTTTGTTTCAATGGTTTGTTTGCTTTGTTTTAATTGTTGTGAGCCACCTTGAATCCATCGGAGATAGGGCAGCATACAAGTACCATAAATAAATAAATAAATAAATAAATAAATAAATAAATAAATAAATAAATAAATAAATAAATAAATAAATGTGTTACTGCAAAAAAAAACCTGAGGGGCTGAATTGGCACAATAGCAAATCTCCTTTTTTATCATATTAGAAAGATAGGCCAGGTGCTTACATCAGCTAATACATCAGCTAATTTTATCTGTTAATTAGGTAATGAGCCAAATTCATTTTACACCTGTAATACCAGCATCAGAATTAGAATTACACAATGAAGGTACTGATAGCTTCAGCCTTTTAGGATCAATAGTAAAGTAAATTGTAAAGGAATAAGCAGCCAAGAAATATGCGATAGGTTTGCATTTGGCAGATCAGTAATGAAGGCATTGGAAAAGATATTCAAGTGCTGTGATATGTCTATACCTACAAAGAACAGATTGTGCCAGTCATAATATTTCCTGAGATACTCTGTGAAAATGAAAGTTGGATTTTAAAGAAGCAGGATAGGAAGAATATTGATGCCTCTGAACTTTGTTGAAAAAGATTCCTGAGAATATTATGGACAGCCCAAAAAACCAAAACTGATGGATCACTGAACAAATCAACCCAGAGTTCTCATATGAGGCACAAATGACCATGCTCAAATGATCCTATTTCAGACACATTATTCAGGGTCTCTGAAAAAGGCTCTAATGCTGAGAAAGGTGGAAGGAAAGAGAAGCAGAGCAAATGAATGGATGGATTCATTTACAGCGGCAATGAGTGCACTGATGGGAGACTTGAAAGAACAGGTTAGGGACAGTCATGTAGAAAATCCATTTATATGATTGCTGGGAGTAAAAAAATGACTTAATGGTACATAATCAATTAATCAAATACCAACAAATGGTAGGCATTTACATTCTTCCTCAACCTGTCCACAAGTTCAAGTGGAAAATATATGTATACACACACACATACACACACACACACATCTATCTTACAAAAATAACAAACATGGGGCAGTGAGTTTATGGCATACCCACTTAAGAACAGGATTGCTAATAGGAATTTCAAGATAGCATACCCAAACAATACATACCACACTAGTCCACCAGGCCCCAGGTTCTCCTTATATCTCCTAAGGTCAGTCAGTCAGCATCCTCAACATCATCCTCTGGAAGTCTTGCTGGACTTATGTGATGGTCTCCAGTTATATGTTGAACAATCCTTTGAGATTGTAACTAAGTCCTGTTACCTATTATCTCCATGGCTAAATCTCAGTCTTCTCAGTCTTCTCAGTCCTAAAATGACCCCTTGAATCACTACAATTACTCTTAGGCAATATGGAAAAAATAGAAATTGTGATTTTGTTGATTTACGATTAGTTATTCCCTAGTTTTTGTATGCCTGATAGAAGCTAGGTACAAATTATTAATATGTTTTAAAGCTATTCTTTACATCCCTTGTGTTAAGAGCTCCATTTATTCCTTAATAAAAATGGTTATATGAGTTTTTTCCCCCCCAGTAGTTGCCTTGAAAAAGATACCATTGTATTTTATATCCTTTGTAGTTTTCCAGTAGAAATAAGCTCTGTAAAAGACATTACTTTCCCCCAATTACACTGATACTCAAAGCAGGACAAATAAATTCATTTTGTAGATTTGTTTCATGCTACTTTTGAACCCTGAAATAAGCGCTTGGCCTTATTGCCATGTGCTCAAAAGCCCGATTGGGTTTATTATCAGGGGATGTCTTATTTTGAGGGAAACAGGGTAGTTGTTAGGGGAAGAAAATGTTTAGTTGAATGGAATTCTTGCATACCAAACAATAGGTTGTATATTTAAAGGAAGAATTATTAATTATTAAAGAATTGATTTATTTGGTTAAATCAAGTGATAGCACTCTGACATGTAACTAATGTACTTGTGGCTTGCAATTTATACAATATATGAAATGTATCATAGGGCTATTATGAATTTCAGTTTTGGTATTACACAGATGTAGCTGTGAAAGCTATTCTATTTTTTCATTTAAGAACTTAGTGGAGAGATTAGGAAAAATATAACATTTTATTTATAAAATTTATTGGCTGTCCATCTTACCATAGGGTAACTCTGGGTGACTTACAATTACACACACACTCACACACAAATAGGTTAATGCCAACCATTAAAATTCAATTATAAATGGGGAAGGTGGGAGCAGGATGGTGGGGGGAGGCAGGTAGGATCTAACATCCATAATAGGATTGTAACAGTTTTAAACTTTGCACTCACAACAGAATATTCTTATAATCCACATATTGCTTTGATTATTTATGGAAGAGAAAAGAAGTTTGTAAAATACAACAGAGACCTAGCTGATCTGCTACAATTGCTGGCAATATTGCAATTGCAATATAGAAATTAACAGGATTTGGCAACTTGGATTTTTAGAGGCCCTTGATCCTTTTTTATGGATCTTGGAACTCTCTCCAATATCTAGCAGTGTAATTGTTGAAAATAAACAGTTTGAAATGAGAAATGCATGAAAACTGTATCATAATCCCTAAAAAGTTGTGACATAACTTTAAAAAGTCAACTGCTTAAAAAAAAAGTGAGAAAAGAAAGAAAAATTCTAGCTCCTGCCATGCATATATTGTGACAATTCAAAATTTTGTGACATCACTGTACCTACCACGGCTTTTGTTCCTTTCAATTACTTTATGCACAGCCTCTGGTCTCTAAAAAGCTGCTCATCCAGAAACTGAAAATAGAAGAAGACACAAGCAGTGGCTGTGTTGGCACTACATGCTAGGCTAGATTAAAATGGACTTGCCTCGTTCATGATTCAGTACAGCATAGAAACTCTGATGTTGTCCTAGCTGCATGTGAACAAGGTCATCATATAAAGTCATTATTTATACGATTGGTTGGTTTTTGGCACATCATGTTATGCAACCATAGCAACTGTGTCTTGTTAACTCAGGTTTAAGATTTAATGTGTTATATGAGCCCAGAATTAAAGTGTCTTGAATTTCATTAGCACGATATCAGTGATACAATGACATGCTAAAGAGCAAAGGTCTCACCATGACAGAACAGAAATCTACAAATACAATACAATTCTAGGGAACCAATCTGCCAAGGAGGAGTGGAGCTACCAGTATATGCCTTCTAAGTGAGCCAGGCAATCCAGAAGGTCAATGGTATAAAAGGTTATTGAGAGATCCCGGAAAATTAACAAGCCTGAATCCTCTGCCCTTTCTTCATTATATCTAATCCACTAGAACAATTAAAGCTGGTTTAGTCCCCAAATTGAGAGATTCTGGAAAATTAACAAGTTTGTATCCCATGTCCTTTCTTCGTTGTATGCAATCCACCAGGTGACAAGAACAATCAAAACTGGTTTAGTCCCAAAACCAGACATGTACTCCAAAGGAATAAATGAGTTACAGTATTTTTCGGAGTATAAGATGCACCTTTTCCCCCCCTAAAAGAGGGTGAAAATTTGGGTGCATCTTATACACCAAATGTAGCCCTGCCCAGCCTCTCAAATGGAGGTTTCAGAGGCTGAAAAAAAAGCAAGGCACAGAGCTCACAACCAACGAATCTGTTGCTAAAGTTCACCTCTGGGAACAGCTGATTGGGGGTATTCCGGGAGGCCGATCCACCCCCAATCAACTTTTTTCTTATTTTCCTCCCTAAAAACTAAGGTGCGTCTTATACTCCAGTGTGTCTGATAGTCCGAAAAATACGGTAAATAAATTAATGACTTCCAAAGCTAGGTGAAATTCATAAATGACTATCTGGTTCAAAATCTGGTTCAAGAATGGAAAATTAAACATAGATAATTCTTCTAAAATATATATAGTAATATGTATTATTTTGGCTGTGAAAGTTGGACCATAAGAAAGGTTGAGCGCCAAAGAATTGAGGCCTTTGAACTATGGTGCTGGAGAAGACTCCTGCGAGTCCCTTGGACTGCAAGGCGATCAAACCAGTCAGTCCTAGAGGAGATCAACCCTGACTGCTCTTTAGAAGATGAAGATGAAACTCAAATACTTTGGCCACCTAATGAGAAGGAAGGACTCACTGGAGAAGAGCCTAATGCTGGGAAAAATTGAGGGCAAAAGAAGAAAGGGACGACAGAGAACAAGGTGGCTGGATGGAGTCGCTGAAGCAGTAGGCGTGAGCTTAAATGAACTCCAGAGGATGGTAGAGGACAGGAAGGCCCGGAAGAACATTGTCCATGAGATCGCGATGGGTTGGACATGATTTTGCAACTAACAACAACAAGAACAAATGTATTATTTTGTGCATTGATCTTTTAAAAAGGTTGTGCCTTACTTTTACCAACCTACATGATTCCGTTTAAGCCTTCCTTCTTATTTCACATTCATTAATTTATATAATGTCCAAAAATTAATACACTTTATTCATAGGACAGCATTTTTGGCACAAAGCAAAATACACTAATTTGAACTTAATACCTTTTTCAAAAGATGGTTTGGGAGCGTTTAGGGACATTTAATATTGAACACTTGATTGCTTTTTAAAAATAATTTTAAAATAATGAAGCAAAAAAGCAGTTAGTAACTTTTTAGGATCTCTCTCTGTTGTGCTTTGTATGTAACTATAGATACCATAAGAAATCATTTTGTCGTACCACCAGTATACATATTTGTTGGATTTATTACTGAGTCCATGCCAACTGAATTATGCATGTCAGCCAAGAGATGTTTGAGCTCAGAACTCTTGGAATGTCTCCCTTGTGCTGGTTCAGAGGCAATGCACTACATTAGGATATAACATTGGCACCAAGCAAAACAGCAACTGCTCCATTCCTGAACACTTTACTTTAGTGCGGAATAATTTTTAAAGGTAGATTCTTCACTAAACTTATGGTTTTCATTTATTTTATTTTTATTTAGATTTATAAGGTTGCCCAACTCAGTGCAGATTTTATCTACATGCTGCAAAATTGTTGCAGTATTGGAAGAATGGATATTGCCAATTTTCTAAGTGGATTAATGTGCTTTTGAGACTACCAAAAACTACTCAATCAGAAAGTCATTCTTTCATAATCTTTAGGAAAAGAGCCAAATATGGAAATCAGGGTTGTTCCCTTTCCCCTCTTAGAAATTTACAGTTCAGTTGGAGATAATCACAGTACCACAATCAACTTCTGTTTCCTGAGAATGAGCAATTGATGAAAGGAGGTATTTTCATTCTGCTACCCTTCAGCTCCTCAGTCTCTCAAAATCAATTTGAAAATAGTCAACAATTAGCTAAGAAACCACTTGACCTCAAATTGCAGAAAACAAGAAGCAAGAAACATTTCTCCACCATGAGCTGCCTGCCACAAATCCTACCAGAAAACATGATTACTTCCCCTCTTAATAAGGAAGAATTAAATTGCCAGTTATCCCACTATCTTCATATTGATTTTAAAAATATATATTTGCAGTAGAAAAAGTATGTACTTCATTGGTTACTATGAAGGGAAGTCACCTTTCCTTTTGAAGTACCTGCTAAGGCAGCTAAAGTCCCTGGATTCTGGAAGTAGATCCAACAATTTGTGAAACTAGGAAAATGGGTGACCATAAGCTTCTATAACTTTTGAAAGAAAATACTAGTTTTATTGCTGTTTCAAATATAGCTGAGCCAGAAGTAAACCAGCTTAGGAAATGAATGCAACTGAATTGTAGAATTAAGGAAGTCTGCATATAGCACATGCCTCCCTCCCTCCTTAGACTCAGATTATGGCTAGAATTAAATAAGATCTTAAAGGCATAAGTGGCTAAGGTTATTCAGGTTAAGGGTCAGAGTTCACAAGTATTTTTATCCCTCTTTCCAATCTGAGATCAGCACACTGAGAGAAGAAAAATAAGGGAATAAATTGTTTGCAGTGAAGATAGTGTAGTCTGGAAAATATTATTTTGAAGACTATAATCTACAGTGCCACTACAAAGGATTAGGAGTTCACCTCACAAAATAAGAAAGTAATGTGCTTAGCTGGTATCTCATAATCCTTGGCAAGTCAGCTTTCAACCTGATACCAATGGAGAGTAGGATGACTACGTGCTGAGATATTTGGACAAAAATCACAATCAAGAGTTGCCTGAAGTATAGCAGCACTAGAGTTCAAGAATATACAGAAATATATTGAAGGGAATAGGAAAGGTGCATAAGTGTCTTTAATGTCTAAATATGGAGCATAAGAAATAACCAAGATATAATTAAATTCTAATTTTGCATGGTAAATATTATTTAATAGGTATCATAGATATTTCATGAGGTGACATTTGGATTCCTAACATGTTACTCAAAAGGAGTAAGACAACAAAAAAGAAGGTAAAATATCTGAAGAATTGATGCACCAGTAGAGAAATCGATGAATCAGTACAAGAAGCAAGCACCTTGGGTAAGGACAGGAGTGAGAAACAATTGTTGTGAAAATATGCTATAGATTGTATAGCCATCAAAAGACATACAGTAGGTGGCACTTTCTTGGAGCAGATGACAAAGCTTTTACAGAAATAACCGTAAATTGCAGGAAACAGCAGGAAATGGAAGTTTCAATTATATTGATGGAAATGTAACTTTACCCAAAAATAATCTCCTTCTAAATATATGCAGAAGATTGAATTGTCCTTAACTCATTTCTGACCAACAGGGAAGAAATGCTTAATGAGGTCTGTGGAGATTCTCAGTCATCTAGGTCATAATTGTCTCAAAGGCGCTTTTTCAAAAGCCAACAGAAAAAAACTGATAGTTGTGACTGGATAGTGGGGGATGGAAATATAAGTTCTGACAGGATGGAGGTGCTTAATGAGGTGAAAGTAGCAGAAATACAGATAGTTCTCAAGTGACTTATGATAATTTTTTACCCTTACAACTGTTGTAGCATTCCCGCAACTGACTCATATTTATCATGATTGCAGTGTCACAGGGTCATGTGATCCCCTTTTGTGACCTTCTGACAAGCAAAGACAAGCCTCTCTTGCGGGAGCTGCATTGGTTGCTGATTTGCTTCTGGGTGCAATTCAAGTTGCTGGTTGTTTAAAGCCCTTCATGGCTTGGGACCAGGTTATCCGAGAGACCATCTCATGCCGGTCACATCTACCCGACCCACCAGAACGGGGAGGCAAGGAATGTTGTGAGTTCCATCCCCCAGGGAGATACACCTGGTAGGAACCAGAAGAAGGACCTTCTCCGTGGTGGTTCCCTCTCTCTGGAACATCATTCCCCCAGAGATTAGAATGGCCCCCACTCTAACACTCTTCTGGAAGGTGCTGAAGACCTAGTTCTGCCAGCGGGACTGGGGAATACAGAGTGGGATGGAGCCCATTAAATGGCTCATGTGATATGTTGTTGCCAGGACAGGGGGTGGGGGGGCGTGTTATTTTATTATGTTATTTTATTAATGTATTCTTGATTCTCTTCTTTATTAGTTGTATTGTTTTTTATATTGTTATATATATATATATATATATATATATATATATATATATATATATATATATATATATATATATATATATATATATATATATATTCTTGTAAACCGCCTTGAGTCGCCATGTGCAAATAGGCGGCAATATAAATTTCCAAATAAATAAATAAAATAAAAGTCAATGGGGAAGCCAGATTCACTTAACCAGATTACTAATTTAACAACTGCAGTGGTTCACTTAACAACTGTGACAAGAAAGGTCATAAAATAGAGCAAAACTCACTCAATAACTGTCTCGCTTAGCAACAGCAATTTTAGGCTCAATTGTCATAAGTCAAGAACTACCTGTAAATAGTTTTAAAAGTTAATGCAGTCTTAAGTTACTTTAACCAAGCAATTATATCCTGGTCTCAAGAAATAATACAGTAGTTCTGCTCTGTCTTGCTTTAATCAGAGCAATTTGGAATATTTGGTCCAGATTTCAGCAATATATTTTTAACTGGACATTAACAGATTGCAGCAAAATTGCAGTCCAGAGAAGAGTGACTAGATTGATAATGATTCTATTTAGCCTGGAGATGACTATAAGTCTTCAGATACCCAAAATGTAGTTCTAGAGCAGATGAATCAGAGTTCTCTATTTCACCAGAGGACAGGGTTAATAGATGGAAATTGTAAGGAATCAGACTACAGATGGTTTGCAACTTACAACCATTAATTTAGTGACTGTTCAAAGTTACAACGGCATTGAAAAAAGTGACTTATGACTGGTTTCCACACTTACAACTGTTGCAGCTCCCCATGGTCATGTGATAAAAATTTGGATGCTAGGCAACCAGCATGTATTTATGACAATTGCACTGTCACAGGTTCCTGGGATCATCATGTGTAACCAGCCGGCTTCCGACAAGCAAAGTCAATGGGGGAAGCCAGAATCACTTAACGACTGAATGATTCATTGTGGCAAGAAAGATTGTAAAATGGGGCAAAATTCACTTAACTGTCTTGCTTAGCAATAGAAATGTTGGGCTCTATTGTGGTCATAAGTCAAGGACTCTCTGCATAGATTTCAGCTGAAATAGATTGATTTTTGTGTTCACAACTGCATGTCCATTTTTAAAGAAAGGTACAAGTATTACAGAAAATCACTACTATCTTGCTGGTAAATAATCATTTCTTTTGGGTACCAGCTCTTCATGACATATGGTTATGGCCCAACCATCTGAGGGATTGCTTACTTTCAATTGCTTCTTCTCATCTGTTATGATCAAACTGAGTACTCCAGGTTCTCTCAATTACATAATGTCAAGTACCTTTCCTCTTGCTTTTCTTTTTATCTGTAAGCTGCCCAGAATTGTTAAGGAGTTGAGTAGCCTTGAAACTGAATAAATAAAAGTAAATAAATCTATTTTTCATTTGTGATGAAACATTTAAATATTTAATTAAAAACTAAAGTGCTACAGAAGAGAAGGCAGCTTGCTAAATTGGTGTTCACTGAGTTTGGTTGTTTGCAGATATTTCATTGCCTGACTAGGTAACATCATCACCACTGGTGATGTGGAGTTTGCTCTGTGATTATATACTGTGCTTTGCCCTGCCATGTTGGTGGTAATGTGATGTTCCCCTTGCTACTTCCTTGATTAAGATATTGTTTTCTGCTTATTTGTGTAAAGAAAGTGTGGGATTTTTTTTTTGTTTATTCTTAGCTTTTTGTCTCTTTTAAGTGGTGTATAAATATGATCTATCTCTGTGTTTCTTCAGGGCTTATTTTTCTAAGTGCCTAGCTTCCAGGAATGCCCTAGTATTTTTGGATTTAATTTGGTCTACAATGTTCAGTTTCCCTGTGGAAACTATGGTTGTCTGTCCATGTGTTGTGAGATTAAGGAATTTTCATCATGTCTTCTGACTGCTAGTTGATACTCATGAATAACCTCTGCTAGTTTGATGCTTATCTGTCCTATGTAGTGAAAGTTGCAGTCCTTACAAACGTTAATGAAACATGCAAACAAACAACCAAATTCAGAGAACACTAAGGACTCCACAGTTGAATCCTGAGCTTCAGGCATGCCCTTTTATTGATAGTTTACTAATTTCATGACACTATCTTTTGATAGCAAGATAGCCAGAAAGATTAATCCTGCATGCAAAAATATGGCCTGATAGCATCCTTTTTCTGCCCTTCCATGTGGGATCAAAATATCTTCCTAATTTTTTTGCTGGACGGCGGAGGTTAGTGAAAGGAATGTAAAGGACATAGTCATTCCTTAAATTGTGCAAATGCTTAAAACTCATGAAACCCCCCCCCATCAAAAGGGGGAACTATGCTTGTTGAAATGTGCCCTTTACATTTATTTATTCATTTACCACACCAATCAAAATATTTTGGATGGGTTACAAAAGAGAAAGCTATAAAAGAATACAAACAACTTATGAATTTTAAGTATTTCCCTCAATACAGATATTTCTTGTAAAAACCTAGGGATAGAAATGGGAATATAGGGCCATTTTGGTTGCTTTTTCAAATCCCGTGAAAGAGGGCGTTGCAGACCTCCAGATTTGAGAGTTCCAAAGTATCTGCCATTGAGTGCTCATTCCTCTAATACTGGTTGGTGGAGAACTCTTACTTGGAAGAAGTTATGCATCTATAGAAAAATAGATGCATAAAACATACTGCCTTCATAAAAACAGAAGGCAGTAAATCTCTGTTGTCCAGACCTTTAATCCCTTATTCAACAAATGGTGTAAACTTGGTAGAAGACTCTAAGGCATGACTCAATTACAATATTTATTCCGAACAAAAATGAAGAATATTTTGGCCACTCATTTTACCATTTGTTCAAGCTTCTCAGATATCAAATCTGTGTAAAAGTTAAGAAAGCAATTTTTACAATTCCCAAAGTTTCACTCTCTGCCAGATTCTTTACACACACACACACACACACACACACACACACACACACACACACACACACGGAATGGCAGTGGTATCTGTGACTCCTTATCTTACCTGGCAACTGCCAGTTACTTCCCTTAACTAGGCAGCAACAGGTCTACTCTGCTTCATAAGTATTAGTAAAATTATTGGATAATAGTTTAAGAAAATAAAACAACAGTAAACAAAGAAAAAAGAGGGAAGGAATTTACTCAGATGTGAAGCACTGGAACAACATAACTAAACCCAGCTGTGTAAAGAGTGTAAAATATGCAAAAAAAAAAAAAAAAGAGTGTAAAATATGCAAATCCAAATTGGATTATTTTCTCTGGTGCAGAGGCCCAGGACCACACCCAGTTCTCTGGCACAGAGAAAACACTTGTTTTCGGAGCCTAGTGAACTCTCTGTACAGTAAGGCAGGAATACATTTCTTGCATTTTTCAGCGGCACAAATTGTTTAGAATTAAGCTAAGTATAGTAAAGGATAATATGCACTGTTTTCACCTCTGATAAGGTACCATATTAGCCTCTCAATATTGAGCAAGACAGTGGACACTAATTGTACTGTATCTCAGTTACAAACAGAAATTAGATGTGGGATTATAGCCATTCTGTTCATTGAATTTGATCTGAATTCTGTTTGTAACTGAGATACAGTACAATTAGTGTCCACTGTCTTGTTCAATATTGAGAGGCTAATATTATGGTTTAAATTCTGTATACAGCAAATACACTTTGAAGATTATTTCTCTATACCCGCAAGCCATGGGGTGCAGCGCGCGAGACTGCCCTGGAAAAAGCGAAGTGCCTCTGTCAGTAAAAATGGAACCCGCGGCCCTCCCGAGCTCCGTTTTCACTGGCAGAGGGTTGCAGGAAGCCGTCGCAGCCAAAAACAGAGCTCGGGAGCCCATTTTCGCTAGCAGAGCACTCAGGCTACCACAGGCATCCCTGACACAAATGATGTCTTGCTGTCTACACCCACCCTAGCCACACACACCCAGGTCAAACGCAACCCTATTGCGACCCTCAAAGAAATCGAGTTTGACACCCCTGCTCTATACAATTTGATGACTAGACTCCACAGTTAAATGATTTCTGTTTTGAGAATAAAAATGTTCAAGGCAAGAATATCTGGGAGACTCCTGATTTTGAATATTTCTGTAGGAATTTGTTCCTGTGTTCTCCATGTCCACTCACCTCAGTCAGAAGGAATTGTACAGAAAGCAAAAGCAATCTTTAGAATGTGATTTGAAATGTTTGTTGCTCATTTTCTAACAGAATAGCCATAAAGACAGCTCAGAAAAAAACAGCAAACGGCTATTTTTTCTGATATTCAGAAAATATCCAGTTTAAATGTGGCTTGTGGCATACTGTATGAACTTTCCTACAGTGGCTTGCAAATCATGGTTTATGTGGCTGGTGTAGTCAGCAAATGATGGCTTATTCGATAAATCATGGCTACACTTTGTTATTATGCTGGGTGCAGATATTTAATTTTGAAAATATCACTAGGCTCAGATTAATTTATAATATGTTGGAATGTTAGAAGGTACAAGGGAATGAAGATGCCACCAAATATGGAAACTTAAAAAAAACCCACAGTTTATGAGATAGTAATGTACTGGGTAATATTAAATCAATGTTTCAAGATGTGTGGACTTCTGGAGAGGGCTGGGGAATTCTGGGAGTTGAACTCCACAAATCTTAAAAGTGGCCAAGTTTAAAAAACACTGGATTAAATAATGTGAATTAGACAGTGGTTCTGCTTTAATCTCAGCAAACACTGAACAAGTAAAGCTACTTTTTTTTTTAAAAAAAAAGCATTAATTTTCTCAAAGGGTTCCACGGATTCACTTTTTAAACGTTCATGTGGCGCCAAGATTTCTTTCTTCTGACTTCGGCGTCTACCTAGCTCGAGGAAGCAGCCCGCCGTTTCTAAGGTTACAAGCCTCAGCAAAACCCCCGCAAGCAGGCCGGACGCTTCCACCACGCCTCGCTTTCCGAATAAAAACGGACGCCGGAACTCTTTCATTTTTTCTTTCTTTCTCCTGAGCTTCCGTGAGGCCCTAGGGCGAAAAGGGGCGACGCCGCGAGCGGGCCAATCTCTTCCCCAACTGTTGGGGCAGATTGGCGCGGCGTGGGTTGGAGAAGCGCAGGAGGTCAGGCGGAGGCCATGGGAGAGGGCGGAGACTGGCTCGTGTTTCGGGGTTAACTTCTGACGAGGCTGCCTGGGGATTCTCGAGAACGGCTGCATGCCTCCCGATCCTTTCCCAGCAGATCGGGCGTTAGTTCTCTGATGAGCCGCCTTCTGTTACCCCTTCAGCTGAGCCTCTCTTCTGCAGGCGACGTACAGATTTTCGTTGTCCTTAAACATGAATCCATCGAATTAAACTGGAGCTCGCCGACGCCTTCAGTGACGCTCCGGTTCAGCTCCGGTTGGGCTCGATAGGGCAAAGTTTTGGGAGGGTCTCCCAGTCCAAAGCATCAGTTGAACAAGAAAAGCGGGCCACGCGGCCCAAGCATTTCCTTTTTGGCCTGTATTATTTTCCAGTATTTGGATTGCTGAAGATGTGCTGAACCAGCCCTGATCGTGTATAATCCAGCAGTCATGCCCAAAGGTATAATAAGGAAGCTTGACAGCCTTGGGTTTAGCAGGTGGACTTTTCAAAATGCCTTACGAGGAGAGAAAGTTGAGTATTTCCATAGTAGGTTGTATATGTATCTATCCATCTTCCTTCTGTAACCCTGGATGTTTTTTTCCAGATCGTTTCTTTTTTTTCAGAGAAAATTATCTTATTCATGATAAAATGGAATAGATATGTCATGTATCAGTTACTTTCTGTCTGGAGGTAAGCCTCAGTCAGGATTAAAACTAAGTGCAGGGATAATACGACAGCTTCACAATTGGAATCTCAAAACTAGACTTTTTGAATTATGCACTGCTCAAAAAAATAAAGGGAACCCAAGCAGAAGACATCGGAGATCTGAATGAATGAAATAGCCTTATTAAATACTTTGTTCGTTACATACAGTAGTTTTGTGTTCCCTTTAGTTGTTTGAGCAGTGTATAAACTACTGTATGTAACGAACAAGTATTTAATAAGGCTATTTCATTCATTCAGATCTCGGATGTCTTCTACTTGTGTTCCCTTTATTTTTTTGAGCAGTATATTTTGCTTTCTGCCTTGCTTTTAAACATACAAATATCCTCAAGATGGTTTTCATGAACTGATGGTGTTTCTGTCTTCGATAAAAAAAAAATTTCTCTGGAGTAGCATATCTTTCCAATTTATAGACTAGCTTCTAATGTTACAAGATGTAATTTGAATACTTCGCAGATGACTGTATATTAACATTAATATATTAATCATGCCAAATACGGTACAGCATTTTTCTTAGTTATCCTCTAGTGTTTTTACTAGTGTTATTTTACCAAACACGACATATTTCAACCAACTTACTGCATAGTCTTTACAATAGCTTCATCATGGAAAACTAATGATGGAAATTTTGGAAGAATAAATTTTTGTTTGCAGAAAACTTTGCTATGGAAATTGGCCAATAAAAAAGATGTGACTAAGTTTATCATCTAAGAATGGGTATTTGACATTCTCAATGCCATGTCTGTGTTCCCATATGGATAAGTTAAATGTAGCTACCTTCATAGTTGTTAGTGTGTTGTGAGAACCCACATATGATAATTTAGTGAATAGTTAACTAAGATTAGCATGTCACAGGCAACATTTTGCAGCTCCATTGAAATCCCATACAGTTCAATGATGTTTATGTGCTGTATGAAGGTTTGTATTATTAAATCAGCTTTTCTGAACAAGGAGTCACATTTTAGAAATTGCTTTTTAATATCTCAAATCTTCATAAATCATTTTAACTTCAGAATTATCAAAATATCATCGAATTCTTAAAGATTTGCTAGTCTATTCATAAAATATTTATGTGGTCAGGATATTACGATAATGAAAAAAACATTACAAAACATTTAACAGTAGAAGTTATATAAAGTACATAAAATCCTATTGTAGTTTAGGGGGGGAAATTACATTCAATGGTTCATAAGCCTAATAACATAAATTGATAGAGATTTTGACAGAAATTTTGGAGCAAGATTTTTTTTCAGTTTCAGAGGAAAACAAACAAATATAAGGAAAATATAAACTATAATTGATATTTAATTTTGGCACCATTAACAGAAGTATGTATATTCATTTTGTTACGTTATAAAATATAATGTATATCAAGGTTTGGTCTCTAATAAAAACTATGTTTGAACTATAATACTAAAACTGTACTTTATTCATATAATTATAAGTGTATTGTTTGCATGTACTGTAATATAATGTTTTTAATTTTATTATAAAGGAAAGTACAATATGTAACTCTTAAAAATGTGGGTTTTTTTCATGTTTGCATGTTTGTAAGAAACAGACAGATACACATTTACAATGAAGAGAATAATGCACCAACATAAGGAGAAACTCTATAATTTTCTCCTGAATGGGGAAGGTAAAAGAGGATTGGCTATTTTTAACATATTCACCAACAGGAAAAAAGCCTATGAAGGGGAAGTAGCTGTAATTTAAAGGAATATAATGCTAGAATTATTGATTTTAAGAGAAACAGAAGGTGAGTCTAGTGAAATGTTTATCTAGAATTTCAAGAAGATGGATTTTAATTAAGTCAGCTCCGATAAAAATTAATAGAAGAAGGATATCAAGATGGATGAGAGTTCCCAAAAGTAAGCATTAAAAGTACAACTGCAAAGATACCAATGAGAAAAAACAAATGCCCACATGGCTGTATAATTAAGATTTGAAAACCAAAAGGACATAGGTGGAAAGAAGGACAAATCACCAAGAAATCATGTTTTCTTTATGACCTAGGAATGCCTCAAAAGAAGCTTGGAATTATAGAAATGATAGAAAAATTAAAAGCTGAGAAGCAGTGAAGTTGATAAATGATGCTAAGGACCAAAAGGGTTGTACATTAAAAAGGAAAAGAATGTATCAGCAATTCAGTCAAGACAGGAAAATATTAACTGGTGATAAAAGATAGAATTTCTGACATATAGAAAGAAAGGGAACAACCCTGTACAAAGATTTTAAAAGATGAGGCCACCCCAGTTCTGAGCAGCAGGTTCATTCCAGATCACATCTGCAGCAGTGTGATAGACCTGGACTCACTCAATATTGTCATCTAATGCAGATTGCTGTACATGTGAAAGCTTATTAAGCTAATAGGATTATTCAGAAACGTTCAGTAACAGGTCAAACTGAAGAATACATGTATATATGCTGATTATTATTTTTTTTTACACTTTGGTACTGAATGCAAAAATACAATAGTAGCACTGTAGTATTGGGGCTCTAAAGTCAATATTTAACCTTACATATCTGGTAATGGAAATGTCCTGTTAAAAGCATAAGTGCATATAAACTGTTGCAGTTGTCATTAGCTGCATATGTCCAGAAGATTTAGGCAACAGTGTGTTACTGGAAATGTGAGAGTTTTAACACCGTGCTTCCTTACTATCTTTTGAAATCTGCTGAAAGAAGACAGCAATGAAAATAAGCACTGTTAGCCTGGAAGCTTTATCTATCCATCTTATACATTGTGCCTTATAAATACAGATATGTAACACTATATTGGTAAATTTTAATATTGTATCTAAAGGAAGGTTAAACTTTCGGTCCTCTTCATGTCTTCTAGGGCAGGGGTCCCCAACTGGTACCAGTACATGGCCTGTTAGGAACCGGGCTGCACAGTTGAGTAGTGGGCAAGTGAGCGAACCTTCATCTGTATTTGCAGCTGCTCCCCATGACTAGCATCACCACCTCAGCTCCACCTCAGGTCATTAGGCATTATATTCTCATAGCGCAAACCCTACTGTAAAATATGCATGCGAGAGATCTAGGTTGTTTGCTCCCCCTCCCCCTCCCCCAGTCTGTGGGAAAATTGTCTTCCATGAAACCAGCCCTTGGTGACAAAAAGGTTGGGGAATCCCTGTTCTAGGGTATATAGTACAGCTATATGCAAAAATTTAGCATCCTGGTCAAATTGTTCAGAGTAAAGAAACCAATACTAAAATGTTAGATGCTAGTTGACAAGGGAGTCTCCAAAATAATATATAGCTTTGGATGTTGACTAAACTGATAAAGTATGTTTTATGTTATAAAGTATTTTCATGTTACATTTCATTTCATGTTCTATATAGTTGGAGAATTATAATTGAGGGGGGAGCAACTTTGTCCAAAACAGATGGAGCACAGCCTCCTGAGCAGACAAGTCCCAACCAAGAGTGAGTCTCAAAAGTTGCTCATAGATTTAGTCTCAGAAGTATTTTTCTATTGGAAGCACTGAGTGCTTAATTTATATTTTAGTCAGTTCTACTGCAGAAAAAATGTAATTGATTAAAAAGAAGTTATTCAAATCCTTCATCAAAGTAAAAGTGCTTGTCAATGTGAAAAGAATATAAATTAAGCAATATGTTCGTTAGTAAAACATTCCTGTCAGTATTGCCAATATTATTTGGCCTCTAGTATTAGAAATGGATTAATCAATGAGAAACTGAACACAATTGTGTTATTGAATGTACACATTATTATTTGAATAATATTGTTCTTCTGTTATTAGAAATCTAATGTTGCTTTTCAACACCTGATAAAAACTGATTTTTTTTCCTTTTAAACAGAAGGAATCTGATGTATCACAGGTGATTGAGGTTGGAATAATCAAAGGTTTAGTTGTTTATGTCCAATAATTTTTAAATCTTATGTATTATATAAATTTTATGATACATATTTGAATTATAAATGTAATAAAGTAATAAATACCTTAACATTTCAAATAAAATTAAAACTTGCTTAGCTTGAAATACATAAACAGAGCAGAAATGTAATGGCAAACTTCAGTATAAAGTAAATAAACATATAAAAGCTTTCTGTGTTGAAAACTAATAATAGTTTTAAAATTATAATTAAACAGCTTAAATTTTGTGACAATACTTCTGACATAAAGAAAAGCATCTGTCTGGTGGGTAAAATGCCAACATGAACTTGAAGTGACTTCCATCCCCAGCTCTGCCTGTTCTACTCTTACACATCTTTATTAAATCATTTTCTCCCTCAAACCAGGCATCCTCTCATCTACTTTTGCCTCAGAAAGAACAAAGTCCTTTCTCTGAGAAACAGAAGGAACTGAAATTAAAAAATGAGCACTGGAACAGCACAAAAACAACAAAATAAGGTTGCCTGCATTGAAGTTGCTCCAAAGAAACACCTAGCACAAGTATTAAAAAATGCCAATATTGTAATATTAAATATAAGCACCAGCTCATTGCAAGAGAAAAATCAACTACAGCACAACTGCAGTTGTTATAACTGAAGATTTTGTTGTAACCGAAGATTTTGCATGCAAAATCAACAAACGAAAAAATACTGTCCATATACAATATATAGCCAAGATATTGCAATGGAATTTGAACTGGACAAATCTGCCATTTTTACCAGCAACAGAGGAAAAATAGTGAAAACTGAAGGAATGGATGCCCTACAGAAATAGCAGGAATCAGGAATCTGAGTGAAAAAGGAATCTGAGGTGAAAAAGATCTTAACAAATTCCTGGGCATCCTTCATGTTATCAATATCAAGTACATCGAAGTCAAAAAGAAGGCTAGAAATGAATACATCCAGAAAGTGAAGAAGATCATGGTTAATAGCCAAGCAATTCAGACATTAGCTATATAGCTGGAATAGTGGAATTGATTCAACCTGAACTATAAGCCCTGGATACATCCAAGATGGCGGCGCGTGTAGACGCTGCAGCTTTGAGCTCCTGGTGTTATAGTGGAGTGAGTGGGCAAAAACTAGTCTATACCTGCGGGGAGTTATTAAAGATTGGATTTTCTAGTCGACTAAATATTACCAGTGACTTCCAACGGTCTCATAATATACCAAGTGATATAGTAAGACTGCCAGGCTCTCCATGGATTGTTGTTGGGTCTGGGAGGCGATGTCGACAGCGAAGAGAGAGGAAGCAGCAATGGGGATGCAGAGCTGGTTTGCTAGCTCGGTTACGGAAGCAACCTTGGAGACCAGCATTACCAAGTATTTTTCTAACCAACGCTAGATCCTTTGTCAACAAAACTGATGAACTACAGTTATGGATGGCTGCGAATAGATTATTTGCGACTGTTGTGTGATGAATATTATGGAGACCTGGCTTCATCCACTTGTACCGGATGCGTCAGTGGAGCTAACTAACTGCACCACACACCACTTCAACAGAAATGGCAACTCCGGTAAAAGCAAAAGTGGAAGACTTTGTATTTTCACACATAATGAGTGGTGTACTAACAGTAGAGTTACTTATACACACTGTTCTCCATTTACCTAGAGAGGTTTCTGTTGTAGTTATCACCGCTGTCTATATTCCACCTGATACAAATGTTAGCACAGCGTTCTCTAAGTTACATGACGCCATTGAGAGGCAGCAGCAAACTTACCCTGAAGGCGCTTTTGTCATGGCTGGGGATTTTAATCAAGCCTGCCTACAGTCTGTTCTTTCTAAGTTTGTGCAGTATGTGCAGTGTACCACTAGAGATAAGAACACTTTAGACCATATGTATTCAAACTTAAGACAGGCATATACAGCAATCCCCCTCTCCCATCTGGGTACATCTGACCACATCTCTCTGCTATTGTGTCCAAAGTATATCCCCCTTAGGAAAAGGATACGGGGAGTCAGGTAAACTGTTAAAATCTAGCCAGAGGGAGTACTCTGCCAGTTGCAGGACTGCTTTGAGACTACTGAGTGGAGTATATTTGAACATTTGGAGCTGCAAGAATTCACTAATGCTGTACTCTCATACATTAAAACATGCACAGACAATGTAACAGTGAATAAAAGCATTAGAGTTTACAGTAATCATAAACCCTGGATGTCATCAGAGGTACAATCACTTCTAAGAGCCCAAAACTCCACCTTCAAGGCAGGAAATAAAGACAAATACAACAAGGCCAGGGCAAACTTGAGGACAGGCATTAAGGCAGCTAAACAGGAATACAAACAAAAAGTAGAGAAGCATCTGGCAGATAATAACCCAAGACAGGTGTGGCAGGGATTGCAATATCTAACCAATTATAAGGGAAATACGATAAAAACAGCCAACACTGATGCCCTACTGGTGGAGGAGCTGAATAGCTTCTTCGCCTGCTTTGAGGTTAAGAGAACTGTCTCCGTGGCTCTAGGTCAAAGGCCCTCTAATCTCCAGCCACTCACCCTGCGTGAACATCAAGTGAGAGCTATGCTAAAGGCGGTAAATCCCAACAAAGGTGCAGGTCCAGACGGAGTGCTGGGGAAAGTGGTAAAAACCTGAGCTGACCAATTAACAGGGGTCCTGACAAGGATTTTAAACATCTCTCTGCAATTGCCTAGAGTTCCATCTTGCTTGAAAGCAGCCAAGCGAACAATCATTCCAGTTCCGAAGAAAGCAGCCATAAACAGCCTGGATGATTATAGACCCATTGCACTGACATCTCTAGTGATGAAGTGCTTTGAGACACTGGTTCTACACCACCTCAGGTAGAGGTCTTCCACTAAATTTTGATCAACACCAGTTTGCTTATAGAAGCAACAGATCGACAGAAGTCTCCATCGCCACTGGTTTACATACTGCATTGAGACACCTCAAGAAATCTGGGAACTGTCAGAATGCTCTTTATAGACTATCATCTTACCAGGCATTCTCATTGAAAAGCAGACTGACCTGAATTTCCCTCTCTTCATTTGTGACTGGGTCAAAGACTTCCTGATGGACCATCCACAAACAGTAAGGGTTGAGTCTCTGACATCTTCCACCCTGAAGCTCAGCACAGGCTCCCCACAGGGCTGCGTGCTCAGCCCTTTCCTGTACTCACTGTATACATATGACTGCATATCCTCAAATCCATCTAACACCATAATAAAGTTTGCAGACGACACAACAGTATTGGGGTTTATAACTGGAGGGGATGAATCAGCATATGGGGAAGAAGTCCAGAAGGTATCCATATGGTGTTCAAAAACAACTTACATCTAAATGTAAGTTGCAAGACAAAGGAGATGGTGCTAGATTTCTGGAAGCACAGAGGAACCTGCCCCACTGTATATTGAGGGGGTGTGTGTGGAGAGGGTTTCCTCTTTTAAATTATTGGGAGTGCTCATTAGTCAAGCTCTCACCTGGAAAAGCCACACATCCCTGATAGTTAGTAAGACAGAGACTTCATTTCCTTAGAGTCCCACAGAAAAATCAGGTGGAACAATGGCTAATGACGTCTTTCTATCGGTCTACGATAGAAAGTGTCCTCACATAATGTATAACAATATGGTATGCTGGTCTAATAGCTACGGACAGGAAGGCACTAGAGAGAGTGATCAATTTGGCACAAGAAACCATTGGTTGCCGTCTAACACCATTAGATGACATTGCCAGGTCTCACTGTAAGGAAGGAAGATACTTAGGGATGATTCACACCCTGGCCAGTGTCTCTTTTCGCTTTTACCATCGGGCAGAAGATATCGAAGCATAGCCAGCCGGACAAACAGGTTTAAAAACAGCTTCTACCCATGGGCTGCCAGACTCTTAAACACAATCACAATCACTCCACACACACATGGAAACGTATGACTAGTCTTTCCCCCCCGAATTACATGTATAGGGATTATTCTCTATACTATTTATGTTGTTTTGTATTTTCTGTTATGGATTGCACCAGAGGCTAAACCAATTTTATTGTATATATGATATACTGTACAATGACAATAAAGGCTAGGCTAGGCTAGGCTATACTACACTACACTACTATACTACACACTATACAATGACCACAAAAATGACAATCAATCATGCCCTTCCTTCATGCAGCTATGTTGACAGACTATTTACCAAGGACCATAGGCAGGTGTGCCAGAAACTGGAAGACCAGGTGACCAGCACGCCGGAAACTGGAAGCTCAACTTCCATGCGCGCACGGGAACTGGTTTTCTGCGCTCCCGCGCGTGCACACCAAGGAGTTGCTCTTCCGGTTTCAGCACGCTCCCATTTTGGCATTCGGTGCCTAAAAGGTTCGCCAACACCACTCTAAAACATTTTTAAATGTGAATACTCCAGATACTCCAAAAATACTATGGAATGAATTACATTTGTAAAAGTTAAGCTATATCATAGATTCAGGTTCTTGCCTTATAATTGTTACTAGACAACCCATGATTCACTGAGTCATCATTTCATATATTTCCTTACCAGATTCTTCAATGCCTTCAATAATGGCAGAGCTTCTAATGTAGTTGAAAAGTTCTTAAAAATTTAGGGAGATACTCAGAGATGTATCTGCCTTGAAAGTGGTCCCTGTTGGACTGTAGAATATCAGTTGACCACAAGAAAGTTTAATCACAATTTGTATTATATCATAAACTTTTATAATAATTTTAGATCATATTTTATAAAATTTGCCAAATTTCAATTTCATGGCAGTCATGATTCTTGATTTTTGGACACATTTGGTAAGTTAGCTCATTTGAGGTATCTTGGTTGAACAAGTTTTGGCTCCCCAGATTTGAAAGGTAGAATTTTCAAATTTTGTTGAGCTAATTAACCAACCCTAGTTTGGGTGTGTGTACTGGCACTGGGGATGCTCGGGTTCAAATTTACTTTGGCAATTTGCAAGTTAACTGGGAAACTAATTTACCAGGTTGTGGGGTAAAATGGAAAATGGGAGGAGTGCTATGCCACTTTGACTCCTGAAGGAAAGGTGGGATATAAATTAACAAGCTAATAAAAATACAGAATAGTATATGTAAAATACTATTAAAAATAGATTACAATAATTATAAAATGCAATCCAAAATAAAGTAAAATGTATTACTATAGGTAGTCCTTGCTTAGCAAGCATTCAGTGAAAACTGTAATGAAAAACTTTTATGACCAATTTTGCCTTTATGATCTTTGTAGATCTGAAAAGCAAAGGAAAGCTGAAGTAAGATCATAAGCACAGGCAGGTTTCAAGTAGAATTGCTTCATCTAAATGACCTAGTTTTCAGTCCCAATTGTAGGTAAAGGAGGACTATCTGTACATATCACACTGTGTTGCTGAACTCAGCCAGTATGCTTGGCTTGTACTTCAAAGTGTTATTTAAGTGGAGAATTTAGAGTTGAATAGACTATGGTTAAATAGACTACAGACAGACATTGTGTGACTGTAGCCAGAGAAAAGCACTTTACTTCAGGGATAGTTTTCAGTAACCTGAAAGGCCCAAGCTCTGTGACCATTTCCCCCAAACCTCTAGGGGAAAAAAAGCTGAAATCCTGTGTCTTGTTTTTTGTTTTTGTATTGCTGTTTTGTTTTAAATATTTTTAGCAATTGTAAACCATCCAGTGTGTCTGGGAGTCAGGTGGCATATAAATTTAATAAGCTTATGATGATGATCTTCCTTGAAAGCAGGTCACACAGAACAAACACAATGTGGCCCACAGAGCAGACAACCGCATTGCACAGGAAAGAGTTAAAAACCTCAGCGCTCTATTAAAGAAAAGCGTTTTTTTTTTCCTATTGGGATTGAATTACTAATTTCACAATAAAATGAAAGGCTTTGCTGGAGAAGACGGAAGAGCTGGTGTGAAAGGGAGGGGGGGGGATGCTTTCTCTTCCATCGAGGCTGCCCCAAGAGTTCGAGTCCCACGGCTAAGGCTAATGGCATACGTAGGTGCCATTCGTTCAAACGACTTAAGAGACTTCCTCCCTCGGCTGTTAAGGAAGAGATGCGCGCGCGTTATTCAATCGCCTCTCTTCGGCTTCGACGCTTTTCCCCTCCCTGAGCTGCCTTTAGCCAGGCCGCCCTGGCGACGAACAACCTTGGGTGGTAAGGAGGGCTCTAGGACCCAGGGGAACACGGGCAGCCGGGCTCTGGGAGCCAGATTGCAAATTCTTCTCCGTGACTCAGTCGGCTCCGCGCAGCGCATAGTAGGCGGCAGCGGCAGCCGAAGCGGAGACTACGGAACAGCAGGTCCGTCCGGCTCGCGGGAACAACGGGTCGCTCTTAAGAGGAGGGGAGGGGGGGGGCGGCGGCGGCTGGGCGTGGGTAACGAAGAGGACCGGAAGGACCGGGCGCCGCGCTTCCCTTCTAGCTTGGGCCTAGCGTCACCCGCCGCGACTGCCGCTAACGGCGGCTCCTGCCTCCTGTTGTCTTTGCAGAGCGCCAAGATGGAGTACGAGTGGAAACCCGACGAGCAGGGGCTTCAGCAGATTCTGCAGCTGCTCAAAGAATCGCAGTCCCCGGACACTACAACGCAGAGAGCCGTGCAACAAGTATCCTGCACAAGAGAGCCGGGCAGGGCGAATGAGCGGGCGGGCGGCCGGCACCGGAGAGAGAGCGAGGCCCAGCGCCTGGGTCGGTTTGCCGCATGACTCCGACCCCGCAGGAGGCGGGGAAGGAAGAGCTTAAGACGGCAAAGCGGTCCGCTCCGCTTTGTCGTTTCGGGGTGAGGGAGAGGAGGGTTAAAGCCCTGGAGAGGATAACGCCTCTGGGCCTCCGCTAAGGCGACCGACCGTAGCGGTAATCCAGGCCCAGCCTCCGCCTGGCCTGGCGCGGGCTTTGAATCGCGAAGGAAGCCTGTAGGCGGCGGCGGCGGTGGTAAAGCCTTCGCTCTGCCTCCCCCTCCCTGCGCCCAGGCCCGGCACCTGTTGCGAGTCTGGCGCCAAACCCCGTTTTCCTTTCCAAGGCTTGGCCCGCCTTTAGCAGCTCCGGTGTCGGTCGCTTTCCCAGGCTCGCTCTCGACCATTATTATCCCTGGGCCTGTGTCTCGGGCTGGCCTTAGTGGAGCGGTAGATCCGGCCATCTGTGCCATTGAATTCCTTTCGGAAAATCCCAACTGGCTCCTTTTCTCTCGAATGATCCTTGTCGATCGTTTAGAAACCCGGCAGAATAAGTCTTTTGTACCCTTAGCTATCTCTTTCTTTTGAGACGTTTTAACGTATATCATTCTTGGCCATCTGTGAGGTTCTTATGGTTGGCCCTTCAATTTCATACTGGATCATATTCAGGATAAGGAAAATAATAAACGAATTTTTAGGCTTTTTAAATTGTTTTCTTTTGGTGCATTGAGTCTGAAGGCAATAGAGAAGTGAGTGAAGTGTTAAGTTTCTGTATATAGAAAATAGTTGTAAACTCTGCCTAGCTTTTGGTAAATGCTGAAAGTATTCACATCAAAAAAGCTTGCTGTTATTTGTTTCAGACTTGTAGTTTTTACACGTTGGTGAGTGCTATAATGAATGTGCTTGTGTATGTAGAATTTTAGGTTCTAAATTGTTTTTGCTGCTCCGTGAGGTAGATTTTGGTACAAACTAGATGTAAATGCCTCTTCTGTATCAGTAATTATACTGTGCATTTGTTTGTGTGTGCATTTTTTAAAGCCAGGTAGTTTAATTAAAAAAAAAGATTTAAATGCTAATTAGGGCATCTTTGAATTTTTAGTTTTTACTCCTGCTAAATGAAATTCCATTTGAATAATCTCACATCCTAAAGAAGTAGTTTAAAATGAAATTTAAGTGTAAATATGAGATTGTGAATACATAGGAAAATACAAAATATAAAAATACCATCTAGTCATTCTCCCATATCATATGGTATGACTTATTTACCATTTTTCTTTTTCTAGCATGTATTCCTTAGGCTGTTGATGGGAATACAAAATTAATAGGATTTTGCAAAGATTCAGAAGAGATGCTTTACAGTATGCTTATTAAAATGCTTGTGCCTGCATAACCATATGAGGAAAGCTGGAAGAACTGTTAAAACAACTTTGCCAAAGACATGGCTGCTTTAAAGATCTAAAGAAAAGCAATTTATTTGCACTCCTGTGTCATTTCTTTTGAATGCGGTGCATGACCATACATTTTTTTAAGTTTCCTAAATTTCTCTTACTTTATGTAAAGTACAATATAGATAGTTGATTTTACTGTTGGGTAAAGTACTGTTTTTTACTTTTTAATTTAATCATCCCAGCATATATCTTGAAAAAGAATCTTTCTTAGCAGTTTTATATTTACTGAGTTTTATATAAGTAGTGCTCAACTTAAAACCATTTGTTTGGTGACCATTCAAAGTTACAATGGCATTAAAAAAAACAGTTTTCACATTTATGACCATTGCATCATCCGCATGGTCATGTGATCAAAATTTGGATGCTTGGCAACAAATTTTGCTTATGATAATGATGCTTATGACAGTTGCACTATCCCAGGATAGCAATTAGACTTAGACGTACATACCGCTTCATCATGAGATCATTAGATCATTGTAACCTTCCCACCTGGCTTCAGACAAGCAAATACAATGGGGGAAACAAGAATCATTTAACAACTGAATGTTTCACTTAATAACTACAGTGATTTGCTTAATAACTATAGCAAAAATTTGAAAAATCGGACGTGACTCACTTAAAACCATCTTGCCTAACAGTGGAAATTCTGGTTCCAATTGTGGTTGTAAGAAGAAAATTACCTACATAGCTAAATTTTGTTTAAATGGATATTTTATTATTATAATATTAAATTGCCACCTATGTCACCTTAAGACTACTCTAGGTGGCTAACAACAATAAAAACACAAAGTAATAAAAAAGAAATTTAAAGAAAGTGAAAATAAATTAATAGAATAATAAATAAAAAGAAAATAAAGAAAATACATCAATATAGTTAATAAAAAAGGTGAATGAATAGGAAGCAGAGAATGGAGAGGGGAAATGGAGCCTGTTGTCACATGCCCATAACAATGCATTTATTCATTGAAGGACTGCAGTGTTTGCATAACGACCACAGGTTTGCTTAAGGATTGCTTCAAAAAAGGTCATAAAAATTGGGTCAGTTGCGTGGGTGCCTCAACTTAAAAACCATAACTTAATGACAGTAATTCTGGGTTTCATTACAGTCTTTAAGTTCAGGACTATATCTGTATTCTAGAAATAGCTTGGAATGTGTTACATGTCATATGCCCCGTTTAAAAAAAAAACTATGACTGTCAGATATGTTGACAAAGCATATTCTACCCCTTGATTATTTAACATAGCGAGGGCCTGGTAGGCCATATAGCAGACCATGCTCTCAAGCAATCTTTTGTCAGGATACTTTGTTACTAAAACCCAGACCTCAAATATTTTATAGTAGACTTGTCTTGAATCCAACCTATTTGCTAGACTGCTTTTCTCCTTTGATTTAGAGCAGCTTATTTCTGTATTTTGAATTGCTTATCAATTGAAAAATTACACTTTATTGTCTGCAGTTTACTGTCATAGAAGACATGCTCTACCTGTTTTTTATCCACATGCTGGATTTATACAACTATTATAAGTCATAGTGTGATTTGCTTGGTTTGGGTTTAGCATATTAATGGAATCTTGTCTATTATATTTTGTAATCCAATAGATATATATCAGTTATTTGTAGTTGAATACAACCAAGCTAGTTCAGTATTTAAACCCAATCTATGTTTTTAAAGAGATGTTTGATATGCTATTGTATAAGAGAAAGTTGCAATGCCTTTTTCTTTCTGGTGTCATGGTTCAGAAAATACTGTAATCTATATGTATGTTATAAATACACACATTGATGTCTGCTCCAAAGTAACTTCATTTGAATTCTCACCTTTGTAAGGCTGTATAGAATCACAGCATTTAAGTTAGCACAGCATTTTATCAAGTTAGACTTTATGTAAAAGACTAGCTTGCTTTATTTTTGAATTTCAGATAGTAATTTTAGATATTTACTTAGCCTTGCTGAATACAGCTATGATAATATAAGTAGATTGCAGCATAGAGTTATATGATAATTCAGTATATGAACATCATGGAATGTAAACAAAATGTAAACTTTATTAACATTTACAGAGTTCCTCCTGGTACAGAGTGTCTGTACCAGGAGGCAATTAAGAATCAGTTTGTTACACTTTACTACTAACATTTGAAAATAATGTATTACAGGAGATAGATTGATATTATTTATATTAAATTCATTCTGCTTGAATGAATCTTAAATAGGAGAAGTAATTGAGAAGAATTTTATGTGCATCCAATAGAGAACAGTGCTATACTAAACAGCTGCTGTGCTGTAATGTTAAGGCATAGGATTGTCAGTGGGGAGACCCTGGTTCTAGTCTTAAGTCTGACCCATGAAAGCTGTATTGCATGTTTTTGGATTAGTCACACACTCTCAACCTAATCTATTCAGAGGATTATTATTGCACAGGGGGAGAAAGAGTTACATATATTATGTTGAATTCCTGAAGGCAAAGTGCGTTACAATGTAGTATTACAGGCTAACTCTGCCTACAACCTGAAGTTCGATCCTGACTGGCTTTAGGTTGACTCAGCCTTCCATCCTTCCCAGATCGGTAAAATGAGGACCCAAATTGTTGGGGATAATATGCTGACATTTGTAAACTGCTCAGAGAGTACTGTAAAGAACTATGGAACAGTATATAAGTGCTATTGCTATTATTAATCAATTCTTCATAGGAAAAAGAAGACGCAGAATCATTTTTGCATTCTGTTTGGAACTTTGCCATTTCTAGTGTTACTAATAGTTTTGGGATAAAAAATACCAGTCATTAGCAAGTAAGAATATATGAGATCTATTTTGAATTAGCTTTCTATAGGTAGTTCTGGTCCTGATTAAATTTGGTAATTAGATTGTTGAATTTCCAGTAGTGGTGTTTTGAAAAAAAACAACAATTTAAATTAGTTTCACTCATATTTAATACAATTTTGCAGTGTTTCATATCTTACATGAAATACCTTTAACAAAACTTTAGAAACTGGAACAACTCAATCAGTATCCAGACTTCAACAACTACCTGATATTTGTTCTCACAAAGCTAAAAACTGAAGGTGAGTTTTATGTTAATTTTACCCAGTAATTACATAACTAGACAAATTAGGCCAGAATTTCAAAGGTCTCTAAGTACTTTATTCACCAAGTCTTCATTGATTGTTCAGTTCACCATACTAGATTCCACTAAAATATTTTTCTTTATTCTGTGAACAAGAACAATTGCTTAGAAATAAATGGAATTTATTTTCAAATAAATCTGTTTTGAATAATATAATACATGTATTGGACAGTACCATCCTGAATTCTAATAATTGTTAAAATTGTGCTAAAATATCTCCATTACCAGGTGTTCTAAAACCCTGGATGTAATCCAAAACCATATTGTTCCTGTTATACAATAAAATAACATTGAACCTAAGTGCTACAATTCATATCATTTGATAATGCCATCATAAAAATGTCATTTGTGTCATTTTACATAATTTGTGTAATGAATCTATGAAATAATTTGTATAATGATACAGTAATAAAAAATAAAAATGAATTAAATAGTGAAAAAATAATCCATTCCATTTGAAGATAGTCCATCAAGATCTGGTAAATTGAAATTGAAGTATGCATAATGTCTTGATTTTGAATTGGAGCTTAAAATAGCTCTTGACTTTACTGGAAGTACTGATTCTATTGCAACCATTCTGGAAACATTTGGAGCTTCAAATGGTTGGAATATAATTTTGAACAATCCTGACGAGTGGAACAATCCATTTCAAGCTTGAAATGTTATCTATGTCTCAAATTCTAAATAGAGCATTGTTTTTCAGGAGATACTGTAGTAAAAGTATATCCATTCTTTTGTGAAAACTGCCACAGAAACTGGATGTATATGCTTGGTAGTATATATGCTGTCACAGAATACCTATTTTGTTCTATTTTATAAAAATAAATTTTCTAACTTGCTATTTTTGGTATAATAATCTCACAGGTCATAGATTTTCCTATCAGGTTCCTCTATTAACATAATCTTAGGAATCCCAAAGGTGCTTTTTCAAGAGGCAAGTGGACTTTCTGGTTTTTCTTTGAAGACGTTTCGCTTCTCATCCAAGCTTCTTGGATGAGAAACGAAATGTTTTCAAAGAAAAACCAGAAAGTCCAGTTGCCACTTGAAAAAGCACCTTTGGGACAACCATGACCTGGATAACTGAGAATCTCCATAGACATAATCTTGGGAAATACTGGCAAACTTTAATATATCTATGGAGTCATACAATTTAATATTATATTGTAATATTAAATAGTGCATATTTGTGTGTGCTTGCACTTCATGAAATCAAGCATTTCACGATTTCAATTGTGCTTGCTCCTAAGTAGGTATATGGAATATATACTGTAGCCTAAATGACTTTTCTTTAAAACTTATTACAGATGAACCAACAAGATCACTAAGTGGTCTTATTTTGAAGAATAATGTCAAAGCTCACTTTCACAACTTTCCTAATGGAGTAACTGACTTCATTAAAAGTGAGTGCTTAAACAATATTGGTGATTCCTCTCCACTAATCAGAGCCACTGTAGGTGAGTCATGAATATTTATTTATATTCTGTTTCTTTATGCTAAACAAACAAATGTTAAAATACAAATGGTAACAAACAGTTTTTAAATGTGTTCTAAAGGACTGGGTCTTTTTCTTTTGTTCAAAAATAATTGTGTGGATAATAGATTGATTCAGATATAGGTATGTTAGATGGCTATTATACTATTATAATCATTATTTATTTGATATTTATTTCCAACAAATGTATTCCAAATCTTCTGCTTTTTATTTGTTTCATGATAAAAAATGTAGACAATTATTTTAGCTCCTTTAGATGTAAGATAACATGAAAATACAAATTCCTCATGCATATTATCAGAAAGAATATTTTTAATCTTAAAATATCTTCAGTATAAAAAGTTGCTTTTATTTAATACAGGATCACTGTTCTGTTTCAGGGAATATGATTTGAACATAGAAGAACCTTGAAAGAAATATATGAAAACATAGGAAAGGACTTGTTACAAACATAGATCCAAAGATTAGCTTTAATGTTGCTACCTTGGGATTTATGCTATGGTTTTCATGCAAAATCCTTATTTTTTTCCTTTATAATATTTCAACTTGGTGTCTTCCAGTCTCATTTATAATAAGGAAGTTTTAGTTTGCAATACATGAAAACCATATGTTCTCCATTCTTGTCCTAAATGAGCAACAGTATTCCTGTGTATTTGTGTCAGCAGATCCTCCTAAACATTCTACAAATTCCCAAATCTTTGGGGAAAGTGAGAGGTATTTTGGAGCAAATTTGGATAAGCATGTGGGAATAACAACAAGAAAATCCCTGTTGCACGAACAGAAATTACTTTAAATGCTTATTTCATTGCCATAATGGTTTCTACCTCCAGAATATAGACTTTGAATACCTCTGCTTATCAGTAGATGAGAAAGGCAGCTGTTGACCATTCAGATGTTGTTGTATTAAATCAGCTCTATTAGCAATAGTAGAATTGGAGATATATTTGAAGGGTGAAAGTTGATCACCAAAGAACTGCCTTTGGTTGTTAGCTTCAGTCATTGAGCAGATTTTCCCATTCCCAATATTGCTTCCTTAAGTATATTCTAACCCAGGGGTATCAAACTCGATTTCATTGAGGGTCACATCAGGGTTGTGTTTGACCTTGTGTGGGGCCAGGGGGGCATGGCTAGCTCGACATCACTCATGTCAGGGGCGCCTGTGGCCCAAGGGCTTTGCCAGCAAAGATGGGCTCCTGAGCTTTGTTTTCACCTGCGACAACTTCCTGCAACTCTCTGCCAGTGAAAACAGAAAACAGTGAGCTCCGTTTTTACTGGCAGAGGCCCCATGGGTCAGTCCTTTGCTGTTTCCAGGACAGCCTCGTGGGCCGGATCTGACCCCCAGGCCTTGAGCTTGACACCCCTGTAAGTAGAATTGCATATGTCATCGACTTGTCTACTGTTAAGGTAATGTTTTATGGCTTCAAGAAATCAGAGAACAGTACAAGGACATTTTTTTGCAGATTAGCTTTCTACTCAGCTTGAATATCAGTCCATATTTATGTCTAAAATGTATATGTGTATATACATCTTTACAAACACAGACATGTTTTATGTAGTCACTTAAAGAGATAAGTTTTTAAATATTTTCTGTTGGCCATTCTGATTTATGTATTAATTTTTTATATTTTTTTAACGTTTATACTATGTGTATTTTATCTTTTGGCTGTTCACCGCCCTGAGTCCTTCGGGAGTAGGGCGGTATATAAATTTATTTAAATAATAATAATAATAATAATAATAATAATAATAATAATAATAATATTGTTACATTAAAGCAACTTATTATCAATAACTTTTTAAAATTTCTTCAAACAAATTCAAGGTATTTTGATTACAACCATTGCCTCAAAAGGAGAATTGCAGAACTGGCCTGAACTTTTACCAAAGCTTTGTAGCCTGCTTGATTCTGAAGACTACAATACTTGTGAGGTGAGAGTTTGCTTTTTCTAATTAAATATGTCTTTTTATTTGGAATCAGTCAACAGTGTGGTAATTATTACTTTTACTACTTTTATTTTTTTTCTATCTGTAACTGTGAGGTGGGTTGAGCTGAGAAAGAGTGACTGTATCAAAGTCACCCAGCCAGCTTTCATGCCAGAGGCAGAACTAGAACTCACTGTTTCCCAGTTTCTAGCCTGGTGCCTTATCAACTAAATCAACCTGGCTCTCAGTGATCTTTTAGAGCAGATATGGGAAGATTTTCATTTCTATTTTTTTTTCTCTAGCAACAGTGCTACTCTTCTTTGAAAATAAGAGGTATACTCTTTTTTCCACCTGTTAATGGAAATGTATGATAGGAATTAAATCATAGGCAGCTTCTCCCCAAATGGTCATAGTGTTCCATATATTATTAAGCTATTTTTGACTTTTTGGTTAACTTTCTAACAATACTTATTGAAAGAAATAAGTTGCTTTTTTTTTCTATAATGGGAAAAAGAAGAAGTAAGAAATGAAGACATAGGGGAAGAAAAACAAAATAACAGATGGAAGACCACGATGAAACAATGCTTTAAAATGATAAGATATCTATATGTTGTATGTTGTGTAAATGTCATATATGTGTTATAATAAAATTACAATTTTTTTAAAAAAAAAAGAAAAGAAAAGAAATAAGTTGCATTCGCAAGAAGAGCCCAGCTAGATTAGGGCCTAGCACCATGTTCCAATACCAGAGAGGCTTCAAAACAAGAAGAAAAAAAGCTCCCCAAAGTCCTAAAAATCTCCATAAAAGTAACAGTACTATATACATACATACGTTTTCTGCAAATAGGGGAGATCTTAGTGATTAACTAAAGAAAGCATATTGTTGTAAAAATAAACTTACTCGGCTAGAAACTGGATTGGAAACTTCATTTCTACTTCATTCCTATTTATCTATTCTTCCTTTACGTTAAAATTGTCTTGTTTGATCTTTCTGATCAAGTACTTTTTTATAAATTGTTCGGTAAATGCAACATATTCTGTCCTTGAAGATCACTTGAAAGTTACATTTGTACATTTGTACAAATGTACATTTGTAAAGTTAGATTTGTTCACCATATGATGACATACACAGTCATACACACTGTCAACATAACACGAGCTTCACTAGTTCCCAATTTTTTCCAGGAGCTGCTTGTCACTTTAAAAGACTATATCAGAGTTACCCAATCTTTTCCGGTTTTGCGGACCAGCTTTTGGGGCGGTGGGGGGACGACATGGGATGGTTTTATGCAATGGATGGGCAAGTATGTGCGTGCACAGTTCCAAAAGGCTCAAGTCCTGGTAGTGGGCTGCAGACCAGGGGTTGGGGATCCCTGCCCTACATGATATGAGGCCAGGTTATTTGCAAGACTGCTCTTCCCTGAGAGTGTGTGCTGGCCTCACTCTGTCTGATAGGGTGGGTGTCCTTCAGGTCCTTCACTTAAATGTCACCATCTAATAGGACTTAGCATGTCTTTCTGTCTTTTCCCTGTTCTGTGGATCATTCTTCTGCTGGGGATCTGGCAATCCTCACCCTTTTAGTCTTTTGGAAGTCTGAAGAGGGTTTGTTCTTCCCCCAGGGATTGGGATCAGGTAGAATGGGAGCCTGTGGATGATTTTGTTGGAGGCATCCAAGTGAGATGGCTAAGTGCCTTTTTCTTTTGATTTTATACTTTTTATAGTTTTATTGTTTCTTTTGGTTTTTATTGTTTCTTTTATTGTTGTTTTGACCTGTTTAGAATTCTGTTCTAAGAGGGGTAGCCATAGAGATCTTTTAAGTAAATAAGATGTCAGCTGTATTTGGAATTCAGCATGCAGTGAGAAAAGGAGGTAAAATTTGAAAGTGATGATGAGTCTGATTATATAAATATCAAAAAAGAAAAAAAATATCTTGTAGGGTGCATTTGGAGCTCTTCAGAAGATCTGTGAAGATTCAGCTGAAATCTTAGACAGTGATGCTTTAGATCGTCCCCTTAATATCATGATCCCTAAGTTTCTACAATTCTTCAAACATAGCAGTCCAAAAATAAGGTAAGAAATAAAGTTTTCTAGTCAATTCTTTGAAAAGCTTTCAGGGAAGCATTTTAAAGATAGCTAACATGAGAGTACTGTTGAAATTTATTTTCGTTTCTGCAATCATCCATTTACACACAACTCTGGGTTGTTTACAAAGGTTGAAAAAATAATAGGAATCAATTAAAGCACAAATAGAAATGGCTAGGCCAAGCAAACCAAGTAGTAGGCTGAAAGACCTATGGAATAAGCAGGGTCTTCAAGGCTCTTTTGAAGGCAGACCGGCACAAGGCTACATAGACCTTGGAGGAAAGGTATTCTAGAGGGCAGTCTCCACAACAGAAAAAGCATCCTCATGTGTAGATGACATTTTTAAAATAGATGGGACCTTAATGCCTACCCTGTTGGATCTTACCAAATGGGCAGAGACAATTGGAGACAGGTGATCTTGAAATATCCATGCCCTGTGTCGTGCAGAGCTTTTTAGATGGTAATCAGCACTTTGAATTGCACTCAGAAACCTAGTAATAACCTATATATTTTTCCTAGCAGAGTTATTTTCTTTGCATAATCTGACTTACTTTAATCTAGGTTTGTGGCCTTGAATATAATTCTTTGCTTTTACTTTTCAGATCTTGACACATTGTGAAAAAGTCCCTTTCTATTGACTTAACTGTAGATATTTTTTTCTGAACTGGAAAAGTCATTTCCTTATTGTGTTTAAGACAGTTCGTGTGTCACAAGTTATTCTTGTGACATGTGATATTGAACTGTTTACCTGAAAGGTGACTAAATTTTGCATTCTGGATATTATCAGTCAGTAATATCTTGAACTTTAGATGACAGCACTTACCATTTTACTAGCCCTTAGAGATCAATAAATACTTGATAAAAGGGAAGGTATCCAACCAGAGTTTGTTCTACTAAGTAAGTCTAATATCATAGAGGTGCTCTCCTAATAACAGTATGGCTATGCTACTACAAGTAGTCCTTGAATTACAACAGTAATTAGGCTTGGTATTTCCATCGTTAAGCATATAAGTTTAATACAGAAATAAGATGCAAAGAAGTATGACATGATGGTTGCTTCACTTAGCAACCACAATTCCAGGAATTTTCATTGCTGTTGTTAGTTGAATTCCATTGGTCATTACCCAAGGACAAACCAGAATCCAAGCTTTTCCACGCTTAGTCCCTCCCAAGGCCTGAGCTTCAGTTTTTTCCAAGATAAGGATTGCCTCGCCTTCCACTCGCCTTAACTGCCTATTTCCCCCATCTATGCATTTTTGGCTGCCCTGCACCTTGCCTTACAGGGCAGCAAACAGCACCAGAATTTAATGGCTGTGGTTATGTTTGCCACTCTGCAACTCAGGCTTCTTGGCTCTCTGCAGTTCTGGGGCTGCAAAAAACTCCTGAGCCACAGTACAAAGCCGCAGCCATCCCTGGAAGCCTCAGCTGCCTCGGCCCAGCCCAATAGCATGGTTTGTGCAGCTACTTTAGGAAGCCCCAGCCTGTCCCAGCAAAGTAGTGCAGAGCTGCAGCCACAGCCCAATGCCTCTGCTGACAAGGCATGCTTGCCCTGGCCCTTTGTGAGGCAGCAGCTGCTTTATGAAGGGCCAGGCTAGGCATGCTTGTCAGCAATAGGAGCAAGAAGACTGCGAAGATCGGCTAGGGTGGCAGGGGCCATGAAGTGCAGGGTACCGAAAGAGCCTAGATAGAGCAAGAAGATAGTGGGGTGGGGAAGTTTAAGGGGACCTAAGTGTGGGCAGGCTACCAAGTGCCCAAATTTTGATCACATGGCCACAGGTTGCTGCAATGGTTGTAACTTCAGGGACTGGTTGTAACTCCCTCATTCAGTGTTACCGTAAATTTGGCCACTGAACAAATGACCGTTAAGTGAAAACTACCTATATAACTAATAAGACTGTTTTTGACATTTCTGAAACTTCCAGATATGCAATATACGCACATGCTTTATTCATAATATTAAATAGCAAATTATTTTTCCCTTTGCAAAGAGATTGATGTTGAGTTTAATTCTAAGTAATGGTAAATTTATTTCTTCAACTTTTTACAGTAATGTATAATTTTTTTTAACATTATGTTTATAGGTCTCATGCGGTTGCTTGTGTCAATCAGTTTATCATCAGTAGAACTCAAGCCCTTATGCTGCACATTGATGGATTTATTGAGGTGGGTGATTCATATTTGAATCATATTTGTACCTCTTGCGGATATTTATGATGAATTTCTCTTTTTCTGAATGCCATTTTCCATTGCTTCAAAATAGTCCCATTTGGATTGAAGGCAAGTGGACAATAATATTTCTTTTTTTTTCCTTGATAAAGTGTGGCAACAATTACAAAAAAACCTACTTAAAAAACCTGAACCAATAACTATAAAAATTGAGAATTTTCTTTCAGTTAATAATTGAGTTGTTTTTCAGATATTTCTAGGGCCCAACTTTTCTGACTTTTTATTAATGTCTAGCCAAACAAATGGCCTAAATAGTATCCATTTCTCTGACTTCCGGCTATGCTGGTGTCTGGTTGATGAGGGTAATAAAGGTAACATCATTTTGTCTAGTTTTAAACTTCCTATTCTCTGTCCTGGCAGGATTGATTGGTATAGCTGTTTGCTTGTAAATAAATGTGTCTGCAATACATAACAACCACTTTTATTTGTAATTAGCTGATCTGAATGATGTTAAACATTAGAAGAGACAAAGCTTCCTATATAAATTAATACAGTTCTGTCTCATCTAAAAGTATCTAACCTGAGAAAGCTTTAGTCATGGTTTAGATTTTATTATGTTTATAATGCAATAAAAATGTCTGCATTGTTGAATTAAAAGAATAAATATTGGTCTGCAACAGTGAGGTCTAGAAAACTCTTTTAAGTCCATCATTTTTTTCCAAATAACATAGACCACTGAAAGAATCATGTTGGTAATATGAATTTTAGTTCAAAGTTCGTTTATCTTTCTCTCTTTCTCTTTCTCTCTCTCTGTCTCTCTCTCTCTCCCTCCCTCCCTCCCTCTGTCTCTCCATCTATCCACCTGCCCGTCCTTCCATCTGTCCATTAAACCCTTCTGTTCTTGTTTTTTTGATTCCCCTTTAACAGAATCTGTTTGCATTGGCTGGAGATGAGGAGCCTGAAGTACGTAAAAATGTTTGTCGGGCTCTGGTAATGCTTCTGGAAGTTAGAATGGACCGTTTACTTCCTCATATGATTAGTATTGTTGAGGTAACATTTTGCATGTATTTTATAAAATGTTTTAGGATAATAACATTCTTTGAATTAGAGATTTTTGGCAGATGCAACTTTTCCATTATTAAATATATCAAAATGCTTGAAAACCAAATTTGTAATTCAGAATTATTTCTTAATGTCCTACTTACATTTGCCTATTAGTCTATTTTCTCTTAAGAGCACATGAATGTATCTGTTGTGTATTGCTTTAGTATACAGCACAAAAGTATATAAAAAGAATATAAAATCAGTCATTTTTCAAATAGTGTTAATCACAAAGTCATTTCATAAGCAGACAGTAATATATCTAATTACTAGTAATTACTAATTACTATTACTAATCTAATATTGTAAATCCAAATTGCCCTTATCTTTCCATCATAAGAGAATTATTTGCTATAACCTGTAATAAGTAAATCCATAGTTCTTCATACTGATTCTTTCTACTACATCATTCAAAATCACATTCATATCTTTTTCTTCCCAAAACCACATGGAAATAAAAATAAGAACCACATGGAAATAAAAAATAAGAAACCAAAATAAGATGATAGTGAAGCAGTCCCATAGCAAGTGATGTGTCCATCATTTTTTTCTTCCAGTATAACGAAGTTGACTGCTTCAGACATTTTTTGAGATGTCCAATAAATATATTTTGTTAACTAAAGTTCATCTTAAGTTCATTATAAATATATGCCATATTCTTTAAAATCCGTAATCAATACTCAAAATGCTCAAAATGCAGTATTTATATAATTTATTTCAAATATTTGCAGATAATTTTGTACACCGTAGCAATACATTTTAATCCTGCCCCCACTCCCAGCGAGATGAACGGCAAACAAATTTGAAGAAAAAAGGAAATGTATTGTGTAAAAATGAGTTTCTTGTTAAAGATATAGCATCAGGTTTATACTGTCAGTTTAATAAATATTGTTTCCTCTTGGAAGGACCCTAAGTATGATATCTGAAAAAAATCTGCATGTAAAAAACTAATTTGCTGTATTTTGTGGAAAAAGAGAATTTTCATGTCAGAATTCTGAAATCACATGCACACACACACACACACACACACACACACACACACACACACAAAAGCTGTAAAGAACCCCAAAAAAAGAAATAGGAAAAGAGAATATTGTTATTAGGACATCAGATCCTCTATTTTCAGTGTCTTCCAATAATTACATAGAATGAAAATACCGAGTAGGAACTATCTCCAAAGCAAAGGTGACTCATCTCCTTCTAGAAAATAAAAAAATAAAACATTGGATAAGACCTATGTCATTATTTCAAATGATTCCAAAATAGTAAAATTTATACAGCTTCTGCATCAAAACATTTCATCCTGGAATCCAAGAATAAACAATAAGAATAGTAATACAAGAAGAAGAAGATTTCCCCCCTTTTGGTTAAATACCAAATGAGTTTTACTAAATAAGTTCCCCTACTGAACTCATTTTCTGAGGCAGATTCGGAAAATTCTTTCTCTCTTTTACATTCTGTTCCCAAACTACTTTCCAAGTTCAACGCAGAACATGATCCTGTACTTCTCAAACATCTAAGAATAAGACAAAGTCTTTCTACAGAATGGGAATGCAAACTGATAGGGAATCAATTTCAATTAGATGCTACATCAGTTGCAATAAAAACAATTCTTATGCCTAGTTGTAATCCTCTACTTATAACTAGTGACTGTTCAAAGTTACAACGGACTTCGCTGGAGGTACTTAAGTCAAGATTTGAAATTACGATGGCCACACACACACACATACACACACACACACACACAGTCATTTGCAGCATCCCGTGGTTATGTGCCCATGTTTTACGGCAGATTTGCTACAAACTGGAATTTACTTCCTGTTTTTGGCAAAACTGGTCCATACCAAATCATTGGTTTGCTTAATGACCATTGCTGAAAATGTTGCAAAATCAGGTGAGTCAGGTGACTAACCTGATCTACCACTGTCACTACTTAAGTCTAATAGTTCCATTATGGTCGTAACTCGAAGAGTATGTGTACATTTATTTATAACTAGCTGAATACCCGTGCTCCATTACGAAACTATGTGATTGGGCTTGATAAATCGACACAGCTTGAAAATTAATGAGTAGTTAAGATCGGCCTCTCCTCTCCCCTTCTCTTCCTCAGCCTTGTCCCACAGAAGCCTATTCTATCCTATCCCCCTTCAACATTACAAGTTGTTACTGTGAATACGCAGATTTAAATACTGCCTGCACGTTGTCTCATGCTTTATTTTTAACATATTAGATTGCAGCGAAAAACCTTGTTGTGAGCTAAGCCATAGTTAGTTATAGCCTGCAGTGATCAGCAATCATTTCTGTAACCACAGCAATTAGGTTTTTAATTATTAGTGGCAACATTCTGAAAATAGATGGCTGCTTTATATTAAGGTTGATGAAAAATTCATTTAATTTGTGTGTTTTAAGATAAACATTCCTAACTTGCTATATTGAAATACAACTAAAAATCCATTTACATTTCAGTATGTGGGTTTATCTGATCGTACAGTGAGGTTCTACTGTCAAAAATTAAAACTATCTGTTGGAGAACTGTAAAGAAAATATTACATCAAATACTGTACAAACCGCATTATATTAATAAAATTATTTGCAACAAATGGGCATGCTTTGCAATTTTATATAAAATGTGCATAAAAACAATGTTTGTGACAAAACACAATTTTTCTTGCAAATTTTAAAAACTATTCTTAGTTGGAAATTGGACAAATTCTACTTGAGTTTAAAAAGTGAAAAGCTGAGGAAACAAATACTGACCTATATGAGAACCAGTACAAAACACTCCACTTTTCAAACTTCATAATGTAATAATAGCAGGCAGTCAAGAAAATCAGTTTTTAATATACTAAATATTTAAAAATTACCAATACAGTACAGGGCACGTGTGGTATTTATTCAATAATAAAATGTGGGAGTCTAGGAAAACAACAAACAATACTGATTGCTGTTTCTAGGAGAATTGGCAGAATTCTGAAAAAAAAGTTTTATTAAATATTGAGGAATTGGAGAGTGAATGCCAAAATATTATTCTACTAAGACAAATCTGCATAAGGCAAAAGAGTTGTATTTTAAGCAGCCAGAATATAGAGAAAAATATTTGTGATCTATAGTTATTCATATATTAAAAACCCATTTTTCAAATTATCCCTATGATAATAGAATGTTATATGAAAGGATTTTAATTACATTGTATTTTCAAATGTACCCAGTTTCTGTTTCTTTTTACTTTCTTGCCATAATATGTAGTACATGCTGCAAAGAACTCAGGACCAAGATGAAAATGTGGCTTTGGAAGCTTGTGAATTCTGGCTGACTTTGGCTGAACAGCCAATTTGTAAAGATGTATTGTATCGGCATCTTACAAAGTAAGTTTATTTTCCTCTTAATATTATATTGGCTTATTTGAAATATATGTGCACGTTTATCTCATTATGTCTTTAAAAACTCTTAAAATTGTTTCATGAATCTTGTGTAGTCATTATTTGGAACATTTAAATTGAGATGGTAATTGTACCTATGTACTTATCCATGGACACATAATAACTTGACACATATTTTTGCATGCTAATAGTTTTTATGAAAGTTGGAAAAGCCAGTAATATCAGTGAGAACTTTCATGTGGCACAATCAGGGGAATGTCTGTTTCTCCATGAAAATACTTTATGCTTTTTCCATACTGTATAACACAACTGCAGACCATTTAACCCTTGTTTGTTTTAAAATGTCTGTGTTTTATAAACTGAATGTAATTGCTTCTTTTGTCCAGGGAAAGAAGACCTATTTGTAAGGGAGTCAAATTTTCTTTTACCATTTATTTAGCAAATGTGTGATTCCTGGTGGTTAACAGTATAAACAAATTCTCAATCAAACATAACAGGAAATACAATAAAGCCAAAGTATCCATTTCCTTCTTTCTCTGAAAGCTCTCCAGGACAATTCCATCTTTATTAGTTGTTGGAAAACCATTGGATAGAATATATGATAGCTGGCCCCAGGAAGAGATGGGGGCCATCACTGAAACTCCTGTTGCTGCACCCTACTTTTCTAAAATGGTGGATTCATTAATAATTTATGCAACAAGAAGTATATTAGAAAGATTAACTTGAAAGAAATTATCCTGAAAACAACCGATAGCCAAGTTTTACATGGATATATAAATTAAAACTAGCACTTTGAATTGCATCTATCAACTAATTAGAAGCAAATACAGGGCCTGCAACATGCAGCTAAATTACTATGATTGCTATTGCGCACTAGGTATAGTCCATTTGACTGTGATATGTATGTATGTATGTGTATCTATGCATATGTATAATCAAAGAAACATTTTAGTATCCTGAAATGGCATCCAGTGGAATATTTTACATTTCAAATATTCTAAAATTGATAGCTCATGATTTTAAAACATGCTAATTTTAATTTGATTTAAAATAAACCCGTCTTTTAGAAATCCAGGCTAAAATCTTTGACTATTAAAGTGAGCAGACATTATCTCAGCATTTTCTCTTAAATAATTTGCATAGGTTTGATTGGTATTTGAAAATTTTAAAGAATGTGAATTCCTGCTTATACAGCTTTAGGAATTGATATTCCATTATTTAATTATTATTTTTTTATGTAGGTTGATACCTGTCCTTGTAAATGGTATGAAATATTCAGAAATAGATATCATTCTGCTGAAGGTAGGAATAACTATACTTTGCCTCCAATACCCATGATTTTTTAAAATTAAGCAAAATGCATGTTTCAGTACAGAGCTATATCCATTTTCTTTGAAATTAGCACCTATATATACCCAATAAAACAATATCTTCTGAAAAGATATTGTTGAACTTAGAAGTTAATAACTTCTGAACAAAATACATGATTCTGTGATTTTCTAAGTGAACCAAAGCTGAGATAGCTTCTATGTGATAAAAAGTTAAACCAATATCTGTCAATTTGATTGCATACTTGTTTTTTAGTTACAGTTTCTTACAAACACAAAATACAAAATTATATACTATGTACAGGTTGTGCCAATTTTGATTCATTTAGAGATTATCAAAAGTATATAATCTGACCAGGTTATCCAAATTTTTGCCTATAACTAAGTGTAGAATTGTATTATTAATAATTATTAGTGGTTTTTTAGTAACATATTTTGGTAAGTTATTTGCTACTTTCTACTTCTTAACCATTACAAATTTAAACATACATTTGGTGTTTTAACTGAGCATATAAAAGTTAAAAAAAAAAAAAGTTTGATATAGCATAGAAAGGGCCAGGGTATTGCTGAAACATCTCTTTCTCTTTATATTTTGCTCTTTGGTTTGATAATAGGGAGATGTTGAGGAAGATGAAGCAATTCCAGATAGTGAACAAGATATAAGGCCTCGGTTTCACCGTTCACGAACAGTAGCTCAGCAACATGAAGAAGATGGTATTGAAGAAGAGGAAGACGAGGAAGATGAGCTTGATGATGATGACACTATTTCTGACTGGAATTTAAGTATGCCACTTTTCCAGCTGAAATAATGTAAAACTTATGAATATCTGTGTATCATATTAAGAATTGTTCAGAAGTTAACTATGTTACATGGTTGCATTGTATATGAGATTTGGGTGCCATGATCTTGTTTATATTTAATGCCCCGACTCTTCCCCGAATTAAGGGATTACAGAGTTGTAATTGTTGCTTGCATTATATACTGCCCAAATTTATATTAGTGAGATCGGTAACTGATCGATAAATAAACAAAATATTGATTGCAAAGTTATAAGGGTTTAAACTCTCTTAACAAAAAAATCTGGAGCACTTTTCCCAACTACAATATTTAAAAGACATGTGTTTATGCACTTTTTTCTTGTCATTTAATAAAATGTGGTTGTTTGAAAATGGGCTACCAGACTCCTTCTGAATGTTTTGCCAGCATAGACAAACATACTTCCTCATACAGTGTTTAGAATAGTAGATTGATTTTAAGTCCTTCGTATTTTATTCTTTGTTATAATTTCTTCATAATTTTCAACAAATAGCAAATTTGCTAATACTGCAAAATGAAGTGGAGGGAGGTTTTGAAAACATTAATAGGTCATACAAAAATATATGTTACTTTTCTTTAGGGAAATGTTCAGCTGCTGCCCTTGATGTTCTTGCCAATGTATTCCGTGATGACCTGCTGCCACATATTTTGCCCCTTCTAAAAGAATTGCTTTTTCATCCAGAATGGGTGGTGAAAGAATCAGGCATCCTTGTTCTAGGAGCAATTGCTGAAGGTAAATGATGTTTGAGGTTCATGTTGTACTTCGTTACTATTCATAGTGTGAAAGAAACTATGATAAATCTAAACATGATGCATCACACAGAACATATTCCTGCTGCAAGAAATATGAGAATGAGACATGCAAGAATAAGTGATGTGATGGCTTCATTTATATGTAATACATAAAATTTAATAACACTTTAGTGAGATACTAGAGAGATAATTCTAAATCTACCTGGAAGAAATTTGAAAAAGTTAATTGTGGATGACTAGACTCATTCTAAAATACCAGTTTGTACAGTTATAGAGCTTCTTAGGTACATGGAATGTCTTCTATTTTAAATCCCCTACGCACATGCGCCATTGCCCCCATCCCAGATACCTTGGTGAAAACAATAAGTGTTGGAGAAGGACAACCAAATATACCTGGGTTATTGTGGCTCTTGGCTGCAGTTTGGCTGCTTTTGTTTGCTGCCAGTTGAGCACAAAAGAGAAGGAGGCAAATTCTCTGATGGTTGAATTGATACATGCGTGTTTATTTAGATTTGAGTGAATGTGCAAAGTGATGTGTAAGTAAGAAGGGAATGAGTTACGATGAGAGAGAAAAAAGATGGTTTTGGCATTTTCCTCATCAGTACTGGTGTTCCTGTCCTTATCTTTTGCTCAGGTATGTGCAAAACACTTGAGAAATAATATAGGCCTCCTCCAGACTCTGCTTATTGCCAGCTCTTCCTGACAAGGAAGGGCTCTTTAATAATGATGTTGTCCATGGTCCCTTTTGTAAGAAATACCCACCTTAGTCAAAAGATGAGTCCCCACTTAGTTTAATCTAGCAAGAGAAGTTAAGACTCATTTCTCTAAATACTGTGTGCATTCTAAAGTCTAGAAGCAGGAAAAAAAATAGGGGAAGTAATTGTTTCTTTCCAATTCCACATCAGAATTGTTTTCAACTAGGTTATTTTTCAGTATCTTGATCCTTTGTTGAAGGTATTAATAAATATAATTGTAATGGATTAATATGGGTTAATATATTTTTTTCATTCTGTTCAGTCATGTCTGATTCTCAGACACAGCATGGACAGGTCCCTGCAATTTTCTTGGCAGGCTTTTTCAGAAGTAATTTATCATTGCTCCTTTCCTAGGGCTGAGAGAAAATGACTAGGCTAAGATTACCCAGCTGGTTTTTGTTCTTAAACTGGGATTAGAATTTGCAACTCTGCAAGCTAACAACCAACTTACTTTCTAACTGATGATGCAAAAATGTGAACAGTGATCCCTTACAGACAATTATCTTTTATTCCCTAGCCAGCTCTACTTAGATTACTAACTGACATTCTGGATATACATTCAGAATAACTTAAATCAGCATTGGTAGGATTGTTGGATGCCGAAGAGGCATTTGATCTGGTTGAATTGAAATTTTGAAACAAATTTTTAAATATGGACTTCCTGCATTTCTATTTTGTGAATTACTATGGGCCTCAGTTTCTACAAAAAATTGTATCTTGATCTGTTCAGAATCGTATTAAATTTGTCATCTTTATCTGTTGATTTTTGACATTTGTTATTCACAATGAAATATAATTCAAAATAGTATGTGTCATATGTTTGAAGTATGAAATTGGTATTGAGGTACTTAATAATATACAAACTTGTTATTTTACTAGTCTGTTTTGGTTTAATATCAATACATTTGATAATGTTTAATACAACATTTTATAATAATACATTTCATTATATATTTTAATGTTATAAGCTTCCCAGAGTTGCCTTGCAGTGAGATGTGCAGCAATTGTACTAAGTTGGTATATCAAGGACTACCTATAATATTAGTAGTAATAGCAACACTATATAATTACCAGATTGATAAACTATTTCTTATTCCTTTCTTATTTCGTTTCATATTGCTACAGGTTGTATGCAGGGTATGATTCCATATCTTCCCGAGCTAATTCCTCACCTTATTCAGTGCCTGTCTGATAAAAAGGCTCTTGTGCGCTCCATTACTTGCTGGACTCTTAGTCGCTATGCACATTGGGTAGTCAGTCAGCCCCCAGACACATACTTGAAGCCATTAATGACTGAGTTGCTAAAGCGTATCCTTGATAGTAACAAGAGAGTACAAGAAGCTGCCTGCAGGTAGGTCACAGTAATGCTAGCCATGGCTCTCAAGGTAAATTCTGTAGTCTACAGTATTGTTTTATTTATTTTTGTTGAGTAGCTCCTTTCTAGTTCTGGAAAAGCCATTTGAGACCATTTTTAGCCATTCTCCTGCAATTATATTTGCTTGTAACAGCTATGTTATATTTGTTTTCTAAGGAAATTATAACTTTGTTTTAAATATATAAAACTTTCGATTCCCTATATACCATTAATAGATTTTTTAAGGGATTTATTATTTTATGTAAGAGGGAAAGTACATTCCTTCATTCAGACTAATGTTTTCTTTTGCCTTTTAGTGCCTTTGCTACTCTAGAAGAGGAGGCTTGTACAGAGCTTGTTCCTTATCTTGCTTATATACTTGATACTTTGGTATTTGCATTTAGTAAATACCAACATAAGAATCTGCTCATTCTTTATGATGCCATAGGAACTTTAGCAGATTCTGTAGGCCATCATCTAAACAAACCAGTAAGTATCGCCCAGAGTTACCTTGAGGTAAAATGGGCATCCTATAAATGTTATAAATAAATAAATTGTATCTCTCTATTCTTCAAAAAAACTTGACTTTTTATCATTTCTTTATCAAGCATTCATTCTAGATAAGTGTTTTTGGAGATTTCGTGCCCAAGTTATTCACTGCTTTATTTATGAATATTCCAATTTTTTTGCTTTATATTAGGCTCTTAAGAAACATTATAAAATCTGACTTGAACATTCATGAATAAAATGCTACATACCTAAAGCTTTAAAAAGTATGCCTAGATGTTTTCCTTATAATTGTTGAAATCCTTCAATGATAATATCTCCATTATTTTGTCATAACTACAAGAAAGAAAGCAGCAAGGCAGGAACCAGTGATTCCTGGTGACTCCTGTTCCAGTCATTCCTGGAATAGATAGGACCATTTTGTAAACATACCTTTCCTGCCCAGGGCCAACAAGTGACTGTCAACTATATGTTAATTTGGGAGTGGAAGAAGAATTCTACAGTCTAAATTGCTAAGAATATTGTTGGGGAGTGTGCACTCAATTGCTGTTAATTCAAGGGAATTTACATAAATGCTTAAAAAAACTAAATAAAGTTTTGTAGAGCATAAATTCTGTGAAATTTTCATCGTCTGCAGGAATACATCCAGATGCTTATGCCTCCATTAATCCAAAAATGGAACATGTTAAAGGATGAAGATAAAGATCTTTTCCCTTTATTAGAGGTAATTCATGCTGTTGTTATAAATAGTTCTTTGACCTTTATAAATCATCACTGTTTACATTTTCTTCCTTATGATGCCAGCTTTTAACAGGGGAATTGAGGTATCCTAATTCTGCATCCATATAATTAGGACTAAGCCCCATTAGCTTCATGAAGATCTTTGGACAAGATCTGATATGAGTGCACCATAATGTGGCAGTTCTGAGGATTTTCTAGGAATTAGCTTTCTGGGAACTTGTAAGAATGTGTTATAGAAGGAATTATAGGATTAAACTGCAAAGAATCAATGGAGAGTTCCTCTGGTCTTGTGTGTTCAAGCATTATGATTATGTCCCCGTACCATTTCTTAATCTGAATACATGAACTTATTTTATCTTTCAAAAGTTTCCCTTTTAAACAGAATTAATGTAATAAATATCTTTAACACACTATATAATTGGTACACATGTTCCTGTATTTCAGTGCCTGTCTTCGGTTGCCACTGCCTTGCAATCTGGCTTCCTTCCATACTGTGAACCTGTCTACCAGCGCTGTGTGAATCTGGTACAAAAGACTCTTGCACAAGCCATGGTATTTTCTGTTACCTGTTTTCATAGCATTAGAAAATGTAGCGTCAGTGGAATTTAAACTCCCTGATCGTTTATAAAATTCTTTGATCAATTTGGGGAATAAAAAATAATGAAAATTATACACTGTAATATTGCATACTTAAATCTTTTAAACAACAATTGTTTTTTTCTTAGTTGCATAATGCTCAACCAGATCAGTATGAAGCTCCAGATAAAGATTTCATGATTGTGGCTCTTGATTTACTAAGTGGTTTAGCTGAAGGACTTGGAGGCAACATTGAACAACTAGTGGCTCGGAGCAATATTCTGACACTGATGTACCAGTGTATGCAGGTGAGATAAATAATCACATTCTTTTGCCTTGGTGCTGTTTTTATTTTCTAATTAAAAACAAAAGCTTGTTTCTTTTCTCTTAGGATAAAATGCCTGAGGTACGACAGAGTTCTTTTGCCTTGCTAGGGGATTTGACCAAGGCATGTTTTCAGCATGTGAAGCCCTGTATTGGTAGGTAACTTAATACCACAAGCTGTTATCATGTATATTTTGAACTGCCAACTCATACTCATTGTGTTTTTTAATTTGATATTAAAAGTCCTTTATACTATAAATTGATAATGATGGCTGTAGTAATAGAAAATTGCCATAAATATATGTATACATTTATGGCTTGGACCTGTTTATAGAGCTTTTATTACCAATATGCCATATTGGGGAGAAATATTTTGTGGATTATTTCAATTAATAATTTCTTACCTAGAATGATGGGAAAGAGGTGCTTGGTTCCTATTTGTTTGCTTCAATCTTTCTGCCTTGGCTTAAAGAAATCTACCGTGTTTTCCCGAAAATAAGACATATCCTGAAAATAAGGCTAATCGGGCTTTTCAGGACATGTGATAATATAAGACACCCCCGCAAAATAAGCCCCCCCCAACTACGCGCCCCACTCCTCCTGCCGGGCATGACAAGGCTCCTGCCCCTTGCTTAGCCACCCGACCCCACCCACCCCCCTTAGGATGCAATTTGGGGGGTGGCAGCTGGGGCGGGCGAGAAGTGTCTCGCTTCTCCCCCGCCCCACCTGCCACCCGTCTCAATAAAGAGATGGTGGGGAAGGGAAGCATCCAGGCTGCTGTTGCCATTGGGGTGGGACGCGTTGGGCCCCGAGACGTGCCATTTGCCTTTCCAGCACCATCACGTTCCTCGCCTTTCTGTCCAGGGAGACACGTAGAAAAAACTTTCTCGCGAGTTCAAGGAGTTTGGCTGAATACCATGAGGCCAATGTGTGAGAGTGCTCAACAGGTAATGTATAGAAAACATTTGGCTGAAATCACTGCTGCTAAAGGAGGCAATCCGGTTAATAAACTAAAACTTCACAAAGGTTTTCTAAGAAAGATAGTGAATATTACATATTCAATAATCACACACATATAGAACACCTTGTGTGTTATTTGTTTTATCAGTATTTATTTATTTGTTAGCAGGATGCAGATGAAACTCATATCACACTGTAAGCCACAGTACTGCAGGATGGACAATCATCATATGGATTAGGGCAGGGCTGTCAAACTCCCGGCCCATGGGCTGGATGCTTTACACGCTCTTCTTTTTCTTTTTAAAAACTTCTTTCACTCATTGCTGTTTTAGGTTGCCTTGCATAAATTCAGAGCTAATTCAAGGATTTATTTATTTCCTATCTTTATTTGTTTTTCTTATAAATAATGCAAGCTGGTGAACAAGGTGGTAATACTCCTTCCTCGTCCTATTTTCCCCAAAACAACCCTGTGACATGGGCTGGGCTGAAAGAGAGTAACTGCTACAAAGTTACCCAGCTGGCTTTCATGCTAAAGTAGGAGTAGGACTCACAGTCTACTGATTTCTAGGCTAGCACCTTAACTACTACACCAAACTAGCTCAGTGTACGTGCCTTAAGTTTTGACCCCTAGGACAATGCACCCTCAACCCAAGTCTAAAGCCAGCCTTGCATGAACTGCTTGCTTTTGAATTTGCTATAATGTTGTAATTGGGATGTGGTTGATGCATTTGCTTGGATATTTTCAAATGTAATCTTTCTTCTGCCTTTAGTATTCTGGTTTATTTTTGTATATAGAATCACTCTTTTATTGTATCACTCCCATTCATTTAAACTTCAATTCATAGACATATCCTGATGTGCTCTTGTAGTATTTGTTGGCACAATCCAGAATCCATTGTCCCTTCAGTCTTCATGAGCCATTTGGATTATGAGGCTACAAAGCAGCCCCAAACTATCACATTTCTAGCATACTATTATGTGATTGAGATGAGACCATTTCAGTGTAACACTGTTTCATTTTCTCCAGACATAATTTCACCATTCATGTCCAAATATTCCATTTTGAATATCTATCTCATCTACCTTTCTCATCTATTCATAAATTATTGTTCCAGTAACCTATTAGATAATCCAGGTATAAATTGGTTGAGATACTGTAAGTGACAGTTTTCTAGAGAATATTCTTTCCTCCCAGATATATTCCCAGTCACACAACTTTTCAGTGTTTCCCTAGCATTTATGAACAGTTGACATAAAGTCTGACATCTGACAATACAAAATTGGTCTGCCGGTCCTTTGCGATAATCCTGGGATTTGGGGTGGGAATCTCTCATAGTGTTGTATATTTTGACACCACAGAGTTCTCTCTTACTGGGCTAAAATGCGTTGTGATGAGCAGGTTCCAGTAGTGGAATTCAATATGTGTGTATTTTAATGAGGAGACCTGGATTATCATCTGATTGACTTGTACATACAACTCAATTTACTTAATGGGATTTCACATCTTTTTCTCCATGTAAATGATGAATATTAGCTCAGTGTGTTCAATAAAGGCATGGTATTATTTTGTATGGTTGTATGTTAATCAAAATCTCTTATGTCTTGGTGCAGTGCAGGTCACAATACTGATTACAAGCAGGATTACACACAGTTCTTAAGGATTACATGCATGTTTATAACTAGTTTTTAAGGGTCCACCAGATTTCTGTTACAACTGTATATGGGTTGTGTTTTCAGAGAGATTTCTGATAGAGATGGAGTATCATTTTGGTAACAGTTATTTCTTGGTAGTAGAAGAGTGAAGCATGGGCTATGTGAATTGTCATATGTTAGATAGTTTAACTGAGAACTTCACGTCATTTCGTTCAACAGTTAATTTTTTCTTTCAATGGAGGAAGGTATCCTAAAAGCAGAGTTGCTTCTCTTACTTGTTCTAGTAGGTATTAGTAAGAGATGGTAACAGTTGATAAATGAGATAGAACCAACTCCTCCTTCCAGTTAAATTTCTGCCACGTTCCAATGCCCAGGACTGCTGAATACTGAGAAAAGAATAGGAATAAATCCAAACATAAACACAGTGTACTTCTTCCATATGTAGTGTTGTTTATTGCACAAAACAAAATAAATAATTAGTACTTATAATTCCAGTTTACTGTCCTGTTATCTCTTTAATGGGTGTGGATCAGTGATGAAATTCAAATTCTTTTACTACCTGTTCTGTGGGTGTGGCTTGGTGGGCATGGCAGGGGAAGGATACCCCAAAATCCCCATTCCCTCCCCACTCCTGGGGGAAGGATATTGCAAAATCTCCATTCCCACCCCACTCTGTGGCCAGCCAGAGGTAGTATTTGCCAGTTCTCCGAACTACTCAAAATTTCCGCTACTGGTTCTCCAGAACCTGCTAAACTTCACCCCTGGTTTGGATATATCTTAATTAAAGAACAACATACAATTTTGTTTATTTATTTTAATGTTTTCTTTATAGTAATCACATAACTTTCACTTGATCCATCCCTTATCTACAGTTTTGAGACCTGATCACTGAACTTTGTTATGTTAATTCCTCTAAATACCTTTGCTTTAATTTTTTCCCCAGTTTCTAATCTTTCCTAAATTAGAGGAGAAGTGAGGAAGAGACAAAAATAACTCTTTGCCAAGCCTTCTTGGAAAGCCACACTTGCTATAGTCATGCTAGCTTCTTTTCTCTGTTGCTCAATTTTTTTTACCAACTAGTGTGCTCTGCAGTTCTTCCTTCCTGATTCTGTATGCATCAGTTGGATCATCAATTCTGTTTCTTCCCCTCTAGTGATCCTCCTTTCTTTCTTGGTAACTGCAGCCACCCTGTTTCTTGAAAGCATGTATCATACCCCCAGTTGATTCAGAATCACACAGCAGAAAGTATTTTTAAAAATCTGCTTTCCTTGACAATCCCTTCATAGAAATCTTGCTCCACCTCAAGTTAGATGTGATTACTCACAGGTATTCCAATTACACCAAGAATGTCCTAAACATCTACAGGGCACTTCTAGTGCATTTGGCAAAAAGACAAAACTCCATCTTCAGACAAATTACAATACTGTCATAATTGGACAGCACATCTTGTCACAAGGACCTTGAAGAGATTAAGCTTTTTTTCCTTTGTATTTTGAGATTTTTAAATGGAAGGAGAAAACAGTCAGTTGTGAAGGGGAGGGAAGGCTGCAGCTGATGGCAAGAGTTCCAGCTGGTGTGAACATTCTGAGTGTTAGTTCTCTCTTCTTGTAATCACAGGAATCCTTAACAACCAAATGATCTGTTCTCTGCCACCAAGGATCCAGTCACTAGCAGGACTCTCTCTCTCACTGGTTTTCTTTATATTGGTGTCATTTTCCAATACGTCTTTACCCAAAGGAGAAACTTTTTCTCTGTCGCTCTAGGTATTGTTACAAAATTTTGTTAGTCCTGCCTATTGGACAAATGGGAGGAGCAGTTCAGTTTCCAAGATACCTTCTGTTCATTTTAGAAAATGATTCTGTGTTGTAAGCCCCATTTTGCCTTCTCCTCCTGTTCAGATTTTAAAGAAAATATCTTATTGCCATTAGTGACTAATATTTAAATCTCAATTTTTACCCTGTTCTCTCATTTCCATACACGTATTTTGGATTGCTGTGTAGTAGATTGTAAATGCCTGTTTGATCAGATTTAGAATTTTCATCTACTATCTTCTGGCTGGATCCTAATAAATACTATGCTTGCTCCACTTCAGAAACGGCTATTGCATATTTAAAACAAACAAACAAAAAAAACAGGTTCCTATGACAAATGTATCCATATGCATCTTGTCTGGAAGAGAGATTAATACATTGGTATGTTTATAATGGACTTTCCTATTTGGAATCTGAACTTTTTTGTTGGAATGGTTTTAGAAATATTGGGGGGTTAAAATGTCAAAGAATTTTCTGCTAAAATTATATTATGCTGAAGTTTTATGCTATTGTTCTAGCAAAGGATAAATTTTAATGACAGGGCTTATTTATGTTTTTTCAGCTGATTTCATGCCAATTTTGGGAACAAACCTAAACCCCGAGTTCATTTCTGTGTGTAACAATGCCACATGGGCAATTGGAGAAATTTCTATTCAGATGGGTGAGATTGTTTTTTTTTTTTTTTTAATGCTAGTTTGAATTTTCAATTGTGTAGATTTTTCTTTGGTCTTGTAACCACTTATAAATTCTGTCAACTGTGTTAATGTGCCTATAATGAAAAGTGATTTTTAATATATTGCTTGTGTATTGTTTTTTTCTAGGTATAGAGATGCAGCCTTACGTCCCAATGGTTTTGCACCAGCTTGTAGAAATCATTAACAGACCCAACACACCAAAGACTTTGTTAGAAAACACAGGTACCCTACAACTGATCTGTTTGCAGTGATTTTTAAAATGTATTACACAAAATTGTAGAAAAACTCCATCAGTGTTAAAAACAAGATGAATTTTAGATGCTTGTCAATCCAGTTGGTTTAATAAAGATAGTCCTCGATTTACAACTATTTGAAGTTACAACGGCACTGAAAAAAGTTACTTATCACCTTTTTTCACACTTACAACCATTGCAGTATCCCCATGGTCACATGATCAAAATTTGGTAGCTTGGCTACTAGCTTGTGTTTATTATGGTTGCAGTGCCCCAAGATCATGTGATCATCTTTTGCAACCTTCTGACAAGCAAAGTCAATGAGGAAGCCAGATTAACATAACAAACCTGTTACTAAATTAACATCTGTAGTGATTCACTTAACAACTATGGACAGAAAGAGCATAAAATGGGGCAAAATTCACTTAATAACTATGTTCCTGAACAATAGAAATTTTGGGCTCAATTATGGTTGTAAGTTGACAACTACCTTATAAACAGCTCCTGCCAAATTAATGAATTAGCTTCAGTTGCCTTTGCTTCTCTGATGTTGGGTTTCTATCATTGAGCAAATGAGATATTCTGAAGCTGTGTTGGTAGGAGAGGGATCTTCCATTAATGAATAATTTTTCAAGAGCACTCCCAAAAGAGTATTAGGTTTGTGGCAAATTTGGAGCTAGGGTAATTAATTCCCCACAATTGAGACTAATGGGAAGGAATTTTTGTGTTAAGAAAGAGCAAATTGTTTTTTCTTTGTCTTGCTGCCATGAAATTATCAATACTTTTCCCCAAAAATTTCTAGTAGGGTTGTTTTGTAACAGTGCATAAGACCTCAAAATGTTTAGCTAAATTATTAAAATTTGATTATATTTATAGTTAAAATAATCCAGTTGACTTCTTTTTATATGATACAAATTATCAGTTCTTTGCATGTAGCTTACTTGAAGTCTTCATAATTGTAATCAACAACATGATGAAACCAAACAAATTTAAGTGGCTGGACAGTATACATTGTGCAAACATATACAATTTGGTTGATCTATAAAAGGTATTAGAATTGGAGGAGGCTCTACAATTGAATCTTGTCCAATACCCTGTGGAACATGTTTTTAATAAACTTTCCAGTTTTCTAGAAAATTCTGGTTACCTTTCTAGCTGTTTATTTGTTTATTTTTATTAGATTATCCCTCACTTTTTAAACTTAATAATTAACTCAAAGTGGTGAACATATATAATACACCTTCCTTCTCCTAGCTTCCCTGCAACATAACCCCTGTGAGGTGGAATGGGCTAGAGAGAATGAGTGGCCCAAAGTCACCCAGCTGGCTTTCATGGCTAAGGACCAAACCAAACTGGCATTCTAAATGTATATTTAAAATTATAGTCTGTTATGAAATGACTGGTTATCAGAGTTTCAGTTTAAACCAATTTTGGCTGACTTTTAAGGATGTAGGTCAAGTTTCATTCTATGCATGTTTGTTAAAATGTAGTATAGCAGTACATTTATTTCTGTAATGGAAATGAATTATACCTGTGATATGGCACCATACCAGCATTGCAGTATTCAGGAAGAGCTTGTCAATAATTTTATCTTTTGGAATGATCCCTTTCAATGAAAGAAATCCCAAATCATTACAGGAAATGAAGACTATACACTTTTTAAATCATTACTGCTGCACTAAGTTTCTCTATGCAGAAATTAAATTTCCTGAAAATTACAATTTAAATTTTCTAAAATGGATACCCCAGACATACTATATACTATAAATAAATGTTGAATGTATTGCACATTAGATTTGTTGTGGGATATTCTGCTAAAGTAATATAATACCTGAAATCACAATTCAGAATTTATAGGCTTAATTATCCTGGCACAATACAGTATTACACAAAGTAAAAATACCTGCTAAATATAAGTGGTACATACTTCTTCTCAACCAGTATAAAAATTTTGACCAATGTTACTGTAAAGAAGTTTATCCAGTTTGGTTTTTTGAATAAAAAAGCAATTTGATTACTGATACCAAGGTTTCATGATCAGCGTGATTTAAAAATAAAGCTGAATATTTAATTTAATCCATATAGTTTTATAGGAAAATTCATTTTTTATAATGTTGGTATATCCTACACCAAACCTTACAGTGAAAAAGAGCATCATCAGCTTTACTGCATGTGTTCATGAAATTTGTTCACACAAATGCCTGTTTTGGAGTGTTGCATAATGTCTTTTAAGCATAGGCTTCTCTGCTTCATACAAATCTGCTGGATTTTAGTATTCATGTAGTTTGCTTCAAATAATCCTTAAACATACCCACACTTTCCCTTTTCTGAAGAATTGCTATGTGAGCTGAGAGAACACCATTAAAACATGCTTATGGCCACTTTCAAGGGAAATGTTCATACTAAAGCCAAGAAAATGTTCAGATAAAGCAGGTTTCTTTTATTATAGTTTGTCATATCTTTAGCTTTGAAACACTTCACAGAGATAAATAATGTAATATTTACATTACTATTAATAATTAATATCTACAATAACCTAATAAAACACATTTTATTGTGAGGAACTATGTGCATATTATCCTCTTTCCTATTAAATTTAGTTTTGTATAATAAAATAGCCCTAGGAAATGACTAATCTCGTTAGATATCATTCTGTTTGGATTTTCAAATGAATATTTATCCCATTAAGTGTTAATTTGAAATATTACACAAAAATATTCATTAATATGTTAATAAATATGTTTTAAATTCCCTAAATAGAAATAGCTGTTGCAATTAAACAGTATTAAGATATTGAGCGAAACTATTCATTTGATTTTAATCATAATTTTGGTGTTCTCTCATTCACTTTATTCCTTTTTCCTTTATTTCCCTGCCCTCCGCCAAATAGTATGCCACATATTGCTGCCCCTTATTTTTAGGGGTGGTAATGAACAGCACTGGTGAAATCTTATGTTTATTATCATACACAGGTTCTGTTGGTTTCTGTTTCTGAGTTATTTGTTGTTTTTTCTTTATTTTTCTCCTTCCCCCCTCATTTGCTCATGTCTTGGTTGGCGTTTGGTGGTGTATAACCGTGATTGCGTTACCTTAGCAATAACAATTGGTCGTCTTGGTTACGTTTGTCCTCAAGAGGTGGCCCCCATGCTACAGCAGTTTATAAGACCCTGGTGTGTATTATTCAATCTTTTTTTAATTCATTTTTCTTCACTTTCTTCTTTCTTTCTTCCTTCCTTTCTTTCCTCTATTCTCACTTCTAGATATACTTTTCAGTTGGTTACAAATATCACTATTCTTAATCATTGCCAACCATGTGACTAATCTTGTCCTATCAGGTTTGTGAGGTTTTTTAGCAGTACTGTTGTGTATATATTTCATGTTGTGGCTAACAACTAATTGATGCATGGGATAAGATTGTCACATGCTTGATGTGTCAAAGCTTGATTATTAAGAGCATTTAAAATCCACCAGAATGATAATATGCATGCAAATAGCATAAAACATGAAACACCGCATTACATTACTTCAGATCATTTGCAATTTGACTTGCTGTTTGAGATACATGTTTCTAGATTTGTACCAAATTGCTTGCTTGCTGCTGTAACAAGTTAAAGATGTTATGTTATGATACATCATAAATTTTATATTGTTGCAGTATATACTGCTTTTATTGATGGACATTTCTATACATAAATATATAAATATATATGTGTGTGTATTTATATTAACAGAAGTATTTAATGGAATACAGGTCACATTCAATATCAGCTGTGGAACAGCAGCTGATTTAATATTGACAACCCTTGGAGAATTAAATAGGGCTTAATATACAAAAAGAATGTAGAATGTATGTAAGATTAATGATGCTTGTGTGACTTAGTCTTCAAGGTCTTTTAGCTGTGACACTTATTCCATCAAATACTATTAAAATTAAAAATTTAATTTTAAAATTAAAAACAAAAATCTAAAACTTAGGTTCTTTATTGCATTAGGTGCACCTCTCTACGAAACATAAGGGACAATGAGGAAAAGGATTCAGCATTCCGTGGGATTTGTACCATGATTACCGTCAACCCTAGTGGAGTAGTCCAAGTAAGTCTTCCTTTGGTCTTGGGAGAAAAAAGGGAATTGAATTGAATTTAAATATTTGAATAATCAAATATGAGTGATTAACAAAGAAATAAATATATATAAGCTGACTAATGTTTTGAAAAGGGAATGTGCTAAGTATGTAAGATATCAATATGAAAGATAATTGCAATTTATTTGGAATGTATTTCTGATATTTGACATTGTGGGGCAGAAAAGAGTCTTATTTTTTAAATAATTTATTGCATTTCTGTTAATGGACATTTCTAATTTACAATTTCTATAAACATTTGCAGGACTTTATATTTTTTTGTGATGCTGTTGCATCATGGATTAGCCCAAAGGATGATCTCCGAGACATGTTCTGTAAGGTAATAATTTTTTCAAAGGAGTATATTATTTTTTTAAAATGTGAGGTAAAGAGTGCTTTGTATGGTACCAAACCACTGTATTTTGGTAATGTGCAAATACTGTACATCATTTCTAATGTGGATCTATAATTAAAGATGGTTCCATTTTTCCTCCTGTTGCTAAAATATTTCTTCAGTTGGCTTACTTTTCCCCTTGCACCAGTAGGCAGGACCAAAGAATGTTTCTCTTGTAGCTCTAGGCGGCAACAAACAATATTTCCCACTAGGTCCTTGGTGCTAACAGTTTTGGTAAGAGCTTTTGGAGAAATTTTATTGTTTACTTTTTGTCTCCATTCCTCTTCATTTTTTCCCTTACAACTTGTCTTTTCCTTTCCTTTCTTCTTTCTAAGGGACAGTCATGGTTTATGATGGTCCGGAAAGTCTCTCACATGTATATGCAGGGATAACTAGGAGCAGCTTCCAAACAGCTATAGCAGTTCTGCAAAAATAATTTTGTGCTTTAAAATGTATCATGCATTCTAAAATATATCTTCCAAAGGATTAACAAGACCCTAATATTTGGGCACTTCTGCCTTTATTTCATAACTAATTAAATATCTATTTTGCAAATATCTCTTTGAAAAAAGTTAACTTTCATTTAATTTTCAGATCCTTCATGGATTTAAAAATCAAGTGGGAGATGAAAATTGGAGGCGTTTCTCCGACCAGTTTCCTGTTCCTCTAAAAGAGCGCCTTGCAGCTTATTATGGAGTTTAATCTCAAATATTCAAGCTGCAGTACCATAAGAGGTAAATCATTTATCTTTCAACTATCTATGAGCTTGCCTGTAGAACTTTTCCAATACATGAATTGTTCTGTTGTCTTTTTAGTGGGCACTCTGTTTAACTACAGGTAGTCCTCAACTTACAACTGTTTTGTTTAATGATGGTTTGAAATAATGGTGGCCTCAGAAATAATATTTTATGGCCTGTAAAACACTTTTTTAAACTGTCACAAAACATTGCAACCTGTGGTCATATGTTTGTGATTTGGGTTTTTGACAACCATTCGCATTTATGATCAGTTGCCAAGTCCCCTGCAAACGGGATCACCATTTGCAATCTTCACTATCAGCCTCCGTAAAAAGTCAGTGGGGGAGCTGGCAAGAAATGTTGCAAACTGCTGCTGCCTGCCAAGAGGACTCCTACTCGTGTCTGGTTGCTGGCTGAAAGAGTTCCCTGTTAAAATCCACGCGGGCACAGAATTGAAATCCTTTGGCACACAGCTCTTTCAGCCAGCCCCAAGAGTTGAGAGGGAGTTGAAACTCAAGTAAGATTTTCAGCCTCTTGACCGTAGATGCACGCAGTAAAGAAAGGAGTGCAGGATAGCAATAGCACTTAGACTTATATACCGCTTCATAGTGCTTTTAAAGCCCTCTCTAAGCAGTTTAGAGTCAGCATATTGCCCCCAACAATCTGGGTCCTCATTGAAGGATTGAAGGCTGAGTCAACCTTGAGCTGGTGAGATTTGAACTGCAGCTAGCAGTCAGCTGAAGTAGCCTGCAGTGCAGAGGGTAGTGCAGTAAGGTATGGAGTGCAGGGTGTCTCAGAGGTGGGGGGGGGATGGGGCCTACAGCAGACCACACATAAGTATATTTCTGCTGAGAGGCTGAATATCTGCTTGGATTTTGGCAGAGAAGATTATCAGGTCCTGAACTAAAAGATGTCAAACAGCCTGCGCTAGGCCTCCAGGGCCTCTCTCTTGCCCCACTGGGGCATCCCTACTGTCCTTACCTATTTGCTTAACAACCACAATATCATTTAACAACCAAAACTGGAAGTGTCAGGGTAACAGTTGTTGAGTGAAACAGTCATGTGATGTTTCACTTAACGACCACTTCACTCAGTGACCAAGATTTCAATCCTAATTATGGTTGTAGGTCAAGGACTACCTGTATGGATTTTCTACTACAAGTGAACACTAGTTTCTTCAGCAATTGTTTTTTAAGAGTGAGTGACACATCCTCATTTAGTTACTTAGACAACCTGATAACATTTCAAACTAGTTTTAACAGATTCAAATCACTACGTGTACCTAATGTGCTATACAGTAGGCCTTGTTATGGTTTAATGCAATGTTTGTTTCACACAGCATACTGAATCAACATTAGATTCTCACAATATTCAAAAATACAAGCTAAGTAGCTTAGTCTTTTGTTCCGACCCAGTCCTTTCTGTTCATGGAACTTTGCCAGCGCCTGTGAAATTTAGTGGACTAACCAAATGGCTTTTGGTTCTCCCATCTGCAGTACAGCAAAGCATTGTACACATTGAATTGAAGCAGCCCGAATATGCTAAGATTTGGGTTCTAGTATGTGATTCCTTTTCATCTATCAATGCAATGGTGTCTTAAGTACTCAACACTGAACAATAAATAAATCAGTAAAACAGATAATCTATCATTTTTTATTTTTTTCACACTTAGTTTTTCTTTTTAAAAAATCAATTATTTTCAGTCCAGTTATGAAGACATCTGCAAATTTTTGCACTCTCACTTAAAAAAAGAACATGCATAATGTAAACCAGCCCTGTGTGTACTTTATTACTGGTAATTCTCTAGAACTGAATTTGGGAGATAAAAAAATGATATTTGAATTGTAATTTTTGTGCATGTTACATAAGCTTTTAATGAGCCGAGGTGGCGCAGTGGTTAGAGTGCAGTACTGCAGCTACTTCAGCTGACTGCTAGTTCAGCAGATCAAATCTCACTGGCTCAAGATTGACTCAGCCTTCCATCCTTCCGAGGTGGGTAAAATGAGGACCCAGATTGTTGGGGCAATGCTATTTAGTATACTGTCGATTGTTGTAAGCTGCCCAGAGTCCTCGGAGAGTGGGTGGCATAGAAATATGATTAATAATAATAAAAATAATAAAAAATAAATAAAAATAATAAACTATCACAGTTGGAACTCCTCAAATTAACACTAACTTAAACAGTAGCAGAGTTGATGCAACTACCCACACAGTGTTGTCCCTAGACATTAGTGATTTGTAAGATTTAATTGAACTTACTATTTCAGGTATAAATGGAACTAGAAATATTATGAGGTCTATTGATGAAGATTTATTACAAAAAAATTCAAGAAATAGCAATTAACTTCACTCTGAAAATACTATACTGGTGCTTTGTTTTGCGGCATACTACAGAGCAACATTAATTTGTATGTCCTATGTTAAGTGTGTATTGATCATAATATTAAACAATTTGCTTTTGAATAAAAACTCGTATTTGTTTCTTTCAGGTCCTTCAGTCTGGAAGACTGGGAGGAAGCCTCTGCACCCAGGGAAAAATGTTACCCTTTACTGGGGGGAAGGGTAAACCAGTAGGGAATACAGTACAATCCCAAGCCTACTGGGAGGGGCGGGAGGGAGGTGTTGCCGTCACTGTATTAAGCCGATGTTGGGAAATGTTTTAACATCTGGAGCTTTTGTGGGTGGAAATCTGTCTCCTGTTACAATTCTGCACTGGATGTGAAGATGCGCAAAAAAAGTTTGTTCACAACAGCACATTCTGCAATATTATGGGGAATTGTACCAAAATGAAATTATAAAATAGATCTATAGGGGATATGTAAAGAGAAAATACATTGTGTTCATGTGATAAAGGAAACAGAAGAATGGCAATTACAGACAGTTAATGGTATAACAAGGGGTTTCTGCATTGTTTCATCTTGATGGGATTCCTAAGTATTGCATGTTGATGAAGAACTAAACAAATGAAGTTAGTACAGTTAAGGTGAAGCTTGCTCCCTGTATTAGGAGTAAGCACTTGCAGTATACAAATTTAAATAACCCCATAATGAAGTAATAAAGGCTAAAGCAAACAAATGAAGCAACCTGCAAGATGCCAAATGAGTCACTCCTTTTCATTTTTAGTGGGGGGGGGGGAAAACGGGCATTTCAGAAGAAAGATTAATCTTTTTAATTTTCCATTTAAAGGGTAGTAGATATGATTTGATGGTTGTGCTTCATTAGATTTAATTTCTAGAGTAAGGCATAATTCTTAATGTGCAGTTTAAGGTTCAGGCATGCATTTTGGGTCATAGTGATCAAGCATATTTTTAGTGGGAAAGTTAGCATGCTTGCATCAAGGAGTGAGAGTGGTAAACATTACTTACCTTGCGCCAGTTTTGTGTTGCAGTTTACCAATTCGTGCAGTACAACCCTGCATTTAAAATTCCTTTAAAATTCTGTGGATTTTATTTTTATTAAGATATAAGTATAAAATACTGTAGTGACGATTAGGCCTCAAAATAATTTTTAGGATCTCTTAGGAATATGATTGATATTGTAATTTGTAACCTGCACAATGTGGAAAGCAGATATAGCTGTGCAAAGTATTGCCTCTGTGCTGTCAGTGTGATGTGCTTTCTGCATGGTTATACTATTAGTGATTTTTATCAAATCTTCTAAAACGAGTTATAAGGTAAGACCTGTTAAAGGTTACATAAATGTTAGTTGATGCCTAAAAGACAATTGTAGAAAATTGATGACATGATTGCTACATTTCAGTGTTTATTCACACCCAACATATTTTATTATTCTCTCCTCCACAAAGCATGATCTGAAGAGATGCATAAGTTAGTATATGTAAAGCAGGGTATCTACACTGTCGGCGCATGTTGGGGACCCATTGTGTCCTAGAGAGACCACAAAAGGGTGCAGGTTAAAAGCTACAGAGTGAATGTTCGTTTGGATCCTTTTCATTTCATTTGTTTAGCTTTTCTGCTTCCCTTTTCTATTTGCTTGTATTTCTGTGAATAAATCCTTGTTAAGTTTACCTTTTACTTTTCTTTCCATGTGTATTTTCTTATGTACTGTGAATGTGAAAATCTAACTGGTACACTTGATTTTGTGTTACTATAAAAGTGAAAGTGTGATTAATTTAGACTGCATAAAGAGTATCCCATGATGATAAAGGAAAAATGGAAAGACAATAACTCTGCTGGTCAGAGATAAAGCCACACTTTTCCATTTTCCCTTAAGTGCTGCAAAATTAATCTGTGCAAAAAAAAGAAAAGAAAAGCCATAACAACCGCCTTACATTTTAGCTTCTCATCTTTGCATTGAAAAAACCATACTGGATAACCATTTTGTAGGGAATGAGTGTATGATTTTGATTCTTTTTAAGGTCTATTGTATGATTTAGCCATTGCACTGAAAATCAACCTTGTATGTGTGAATTTATGAAATCTTATTTCAGGCTTTTTTTTTAATGCATGGGAGCATGCACAAGTCCTATACATTCCTTTTTTTCCTTTGTAAATTTCATTGGGGTCAAATATGTTTGAAAATGATTTATTACAAAATGTCCTGTATAAACGTCTTATGAACAGGTTTATGCTACTATGCCATTAAAACCACTGGAATAAAATTGCATATAGTCATCTACTTTCAACTAACTTGTTGTATTGGAAGCCAGAATTTTCAGCTGACCTTTGCTCTAGCTTTTTCAATCAAGGAAGTAGATATGAATTCCAAAGAAAGTAAATCTTAACATTTATTAAAGCCAGAACTTGCCTTTTGGCAAGAGTTTACATTTCTATATGGAATTCTAAAAGACAAAACTTTATTTATTTTGGCCCTTCTGTTGTTGAATTTGATAGTTGGCGATAACATTAAAGATTAGCGCATAGAAGCTACTTATATAGAGAGATAATTTTATTACATGGGTTAATATAAAGGGACGTGACTTTTATTGTAATTTAGCTGATCTCACAGAAAAGTAACAAAGCAATACTGCAGTTAGAATTAACAAATTAAGGCTTCATAGCAAACTATTCATAATGAATAAAATTACAGTATACTTGCAGAAGCTGCTTGGTATAGAATTTGAGGTAAGGAGAATTCTAATACAACACTAAGTTGTAAATCAAATATATTGCATCATGGGATATATAAAACATCTTAATTCTTTTTGTGTATTGACAGTTTTGAATGTTGATTGAATGTTGTTCTGTAGAATTGTATGTTTGTCTTTGTTACATTCCAGTGTTCTCTGCCTCTTGGCATGCTACAGGCACGGCTTACTAAATCTGCTCCTTACACAGTGAATTAAGTGCTTAGTGTGCTAAACTACAGAAATAGCCGCTGCTAAGTGATGTAGATTTTCTACTTGAATATTTTTGTTGTAGGAACCTCAGGAGGTCAGTGTTTACTGTTTTATATATGGCTTTGTTTTCGTGTTGAAGGCCCCTTTGCTTTTTGAAGGATTCTAACAATGAACAAAGCTGCTGATCAACCTAAGTTGGTAACAGAAAGTATATTTAAAAATATATATAAATAAAAGTGTCTCCTTTGCAGTTCAACTTGGCTAATGTAGAAAGAGTTTTTGATGGTTGAATTTGTGACTATTAAGGGAAAAAGTCTTACCTAACATCTTTGTTGCATTTCTTTAAATTGAAGGGGAATGGATAACATTTTGTAAGATTTTTATCTTATTTTTTTCTAAGCTGGTATGTAGAAATCAGGTCTTTGATCTAGATTTCAGTGTGTAATGGTATTTAATTTGAAGTACTATACATTTCAGAGGACACATTTCCAAGTAAGTATGCTTAGGACTGTAGTCTTGGTTTATTGCCATGCTGAAGATGAAATTGTGGTAACTTTCATAAAATACATAGCCAATAGATTTTTTTAAAGTAATGTTACTTTTGTAATAAACAATATTGACACTGTGATACTTCTTTTTCTTTAGCATTGGCATTGAAGTATTTAAGCTACATAAATACTGTGTAATTTAGATTTATACTATTGTAAGAGGATTTCCAAAGCTGAAATTTCTGTTATTTAGATAAGAAATATTCATACTAGTTTTATCTCAGGTAAATAATCTTGTACCCTTTTGTTTAGATAGAGGCTTATTTCATAAGAGTACCAGTTTGTTGTTCATATAGAACTGCCTAATGTCTTAAACTTTCATATCTAAATTGAGGTACTATGGGACAGCAATTACTTATTTTATTCATATTGAATGTATTAATAAGGATGTATAACATTCTTTTTAAGAGATGAATGCATCTGTATGAATAGTACCCAATAATCACAGTAAAAGAGACTTTATATTGTGCAGTGCAAAGTTATGTTCCCGATGTAAAACAGAAGAGATTATGACGTGGAATATGTTCATAGCTAAGTAGCCTAGGCTTTTTTGGAATAATGAATGCCTAGAGAATAAACATGAAAATTATCCTTTTTTCTGATATAAACTACCATATGCCAAGCAGTAATCTCTTAAATTAACATTGCTGTTTGTATGTGAATGATGTACTGTGGTAAGCATTTGGCTCTTTAGGATATTTTGATTTTGAGGTGATAAATAGATTAACAACTTGACATTTTAATACAGTTTAATACTGCACGGAAATTTCTGATGTTCTTAATTTAAAATGTCTGCAATTTAAAGTTATACTCTTTATACTTGCTTGTCAAATCAAATCAGTGTTTAGGCTGTCCTGACTGAAATTTTAATATGGGCATATACAGTGCAGTTTCATCACTAAAAGACTTGAGTGAAAGCGTAATAGAGAAACTTTAATGGTTATATTAAAGTAATTATTTGATCTTATTTTGCTGGATAGATGCACTTTTAAACAAGATAGTTAAACTTCAAATTAATTGTAGCATTGATGATATAGTATTTCCTTAACTTTCCCCACCTAATAACTTGATTCTTCTGTGACAGTTCATTTTAGAATCAGTACTACTTTTGTATGTACAATTAAAACATTTTAGATGGCACATTTTTGTCTTCTTTCCCCTAAAGATACTACACTTTTTCTCCTAATCAACTTTGCCATAAGGTTGTTTATTTGAATTGGATTACTAACAATAATTAAATAATAAAGTAGTCAGATCTTTCTGCTGACAACTTAGGTTGTATGAGTTTGCTTGAAAGCATTAAATTGGATGTGTTTTCCATATGTGTTAGAATATTCCCTTCAAACATATCCTTCAGCAACTTCTCAAACTTCATTAAGTTGATTTTTCTTGTCTGCCTCTGCCAACAAAGCTTCATTTTAAACACAATATGGTTTCAATTTTTGATAAGCTGCTGAATTCTAAAGAACTTTTGGGGCCACCAAATATTTTGGATCATGCAGAGAATATATATTGTAATGTAGTAATTTTGTATTTACATTTGTATGATGTGATAATAGATGTGAATGTTAATCACTGCTTGACTATGTTAATAAAATTTGTTTAAATAGATGCTGCACTCTGATTCTTAATGAAAAGAGAAGGAGCCATTGAAAACTGATTTGTTTTAATTGAATATTCATTTATGTAGCTTCCAGTTTGTCTTGATATTTGGGAAGATATTATTGGCAACAGGAAAAAACATGTAGATTTAATTAACATAGAATCACTGTTTATATACCGGTATTTATATATATATATATACATTGCTTTTTCTTTGGCTATAGCAGCACATAGACAAAATAACTAGATTTTGAGATGTGCCTCTTTTACCCAGTTTAATATGAATTTAATTCCTATTTTAGGATAGAACAGTTATTTTCCAACTGAATATTAAATTATTACATTAATATATTTTATTTATATTTGTAACAGAAATGTTGCCATGATTAATATCTGGCATCAAGACATTTGTTGGATGATAAGCGACTTCAAGAAAATCTATTCACTGGGTTTTTAACATAGTTGAATTTAATGACACTTGCAAAAATAAAAGCTTTAGGATAACTAAGGACGAATTGCACATTTATTGTCTTAAATAAAAAAATATATAAACTTAAAAAATTCTGAGTTATAAAAGAAGGGAGAGAATGTCCAAAGTTTGGCTTTCCACAGATCTCTAAAGGCATTTCAAAAAAGGTTCAATTTCTCAAATTAGCTGATCTGGCTTTGTAATAAATTGGAATTTATAAAGTGCTCTTCACAGATTGCATATCCATTTTGGCACTTCCTAAAGAAACACAATCCAAGTCATGTTAGAGCTGCATAGATCCAAGCTAGCATCTGGGTTTGAATCTGAGAAATACATCGGCAATATTGAACATAATCTGATCTTACTGATTATCAAACTGTTAAGTGTTCCTAGCCCACTTTCATAAATATACAAAATACACTGCAGTAGTAATTTAATTTTTTATTTATTCAATTTGTACGGCCATCCATCCCACCTAAGTAACTAGAGTGGTTCACAGCAGTTAAAAACAAGAAAAAAATAATTATAAAACCTTCAATATTACTTTAAAACTAAAATAACTATGATCAATGGCAAAGTATTTATTTATTGTTTGTTTATTGGTTCCATTTATATGCCGCCCTTTTCTGGAGACTCAGGGCGGCTTACAATGCGTTAAGCAATAGCCTTCATACTTTTGTATATACCTGCTTAGTAGGGCTTTCGCCCCCCCCAAAGCGGTGTTCTTTTTTATACAAAGTCAGCTTATTGCCCCCACAAACTGGGTCCTCATTTTACCTACCTCGAAAGGATGGAAGGCTGAGTCAACCTTGAGCCTGGTGAGATTTGAACTTGCAGTAATTGCAGGCAGCTGGTGTTACTTAACAGTGCTTTAGTCTGCTGCGCCACCAAGGCTCTTAATCATCTTTGTGTCAAATTCAGCATAGCCATTGCAAAAACTTCACCATTGCCTGACCCCCAAGAACAATGGCAGAGCCTTGTCTTCAGTGGGTTCCTAAAGTCAAAAGGGTCAGAACTAATCTAGGATCAGGAGGAATGATGTTCCAAAAAGTGTATGCAACCTGGGTCCTGCCAGATAGCCCTCTTTAATAGACCAGATCTGTAACATGCCTTTCCTGAATACTTTAATCAGTACAAAAAAAAAAATCCAGAGTACCTTAAATAATAGTCCTTACAAGACCCAATGGTCTTGGTTGATGAATAGATGTTATTTAGAAATTGGGATATATAAGGCTAAATCTTTTTAATGGGTGGTGAGAGGAATGAAATCTGAAACAGGCATACATCCAGGAATATTGGGATAATATGAAGTCTAGTTTGCAAAACCCATGTAGATGGGAATCAGTGGATATATAAAAGCACATCTTCTCATTTGTAACTTATTTACAAATGAAAAAATTACTAGAGATGCACAAATGCAAATAAAAATAATCAATAACCACTTAGTATATCAGATGTTTTTGGATCTTTATATTGTTTCAAGCTACAAAAGCTAATAGTGCGAAGACATAGAAAATATATACAGCAATAGAAAAATATTTTAAAATATTTATGATGTACTTATACTGAACATTAAAAGTTTTGTATCAGCAGACCAGTTGTTTTTATTCTATGAATTCTATGCTTGTCTACATTCTTGATTTCTGCTGGCTTTTAAATATGTGACATGTGATTACTGATTTTGAAAGTTTGCTCTATCAAAAAAAAAAGTATCTGAGCTAGGAATGTCTATTAATCTTGTTCTTAGTTTGCTTAATAAAAGATGCAATTAAGTAAAAGGAAATCAGAATAATTTAAACAGGAAATTGTAGCAGGATATATGAAAACATATGGAAGGTTATTAAGGTTTAATAGATTGGCAATTGGCAGAGCATTGTACAGATGGGATATGGGTAGCAATAGACAACAGATGAATCTAGCGAAATATGAGCATGATATAAATGATAACCATGGTTTTCGGTATAATATCTTTTACAGAGAAATGAATCTAAAATTTGAACAGAATATTGAGTGCAGTGCAGAAAGGGTTGTATCTACAGTGTGCTTTTCAAGTTAAAAATATCTAAAAATCAACTGATAGGTTAAAGGAATATATATATATTGAAAGAAAATGAGTGAATGCACTACTCTTCTGTATCTGTACACTTCTTTATCTACACAGGAAGGGTAGAATAAATAGGGCAGGAGACAAGAGTTATACAGTAGTTTTCTCCAGTTCCCTGTGTATCCATAAAACAAGCTATCAAAATGTCAGATTTAAAACAGCAACAGTTGTCTCTAAAGACTGATTTATGCAATGTGCATCACTGCTGATCATTTTACTAAGCAATAAGAACAAAAATCCTATGATACACATTCGGGGAACACATTTTAAAACAACTGCTGTAGAAATGATGGAAATCACTGAGTATTCACTTTTTGCATTATTTTTGGACATAATTTTAAGATTTCAGTTTTTCTTTATGGTTATTACACAGGAAAAACAAAGTCCCAAGCAAGACAATGGCAAAGGCTAATTATTTTAAGTGCCTTGAAGACAACAGAAAAGAGGCCTGCTCTGAATATGAGTATTTCGTGGGCATTTCCTTTCAGTGCTAGATCTTGCACAGACAATCCCTAACCTCTGTGGGGTATGGTGTCGTCCTACAAGATGATACAAGAATGAGATAGTATTAAAATGTTTCTTTCCAACAAAAAAAAATTCTAAACTCAATGTTGACTGCAATTATTTTACAATCAGCATGATATTTCACTAATTGTAAAAATAGTTGCTTATTCTAAAACTCTTATTTTAGTGGTAGAGCATGTTTCTTTGTGTAGTGTGAAGGAAATGCAGATGTGCAACATGAGATTTTTTTTAAATGGGAGGTAATGGCTTTACGCAGGAAGATAATGGATTAAAATGTATATCTACTAAAGCATAATGAAATATAAAAGGGAATAGAGCTTGTCAAAAAATTTAAAATAGAGTAATAAAATTGGGTGGAAAAGCAAACTCATGCTAGCAAACTCTAGTATGATTTGACAAAAAACCCAAGAATCTTATGACTTGGCCTCAGATTTGTAGAAGACAAAGACATATAGAAACCAGCAGTCATGTTAGAGGCAAAATCTAGATTTCAATGAAAGCAAGAATGTATCTGTGACTATACTAATTTCCAAATGGTGGAAGTAGTTTTAGAGCAAATAATGACATAAAAATCAGGTAGGTTCTATTTTTTAAAAAAGTATAGTATAGAAATAAAGAACAAGTACAGTTGACAACCAGAGAGTGAATGAGAGGTACAGGAAACAGTTACAGCATTCTATATTTATGAGTGACAGCTCATTGGCAATTTTGTTGGTAAGTTTGTAGGAGACTGAAGAAATCTTCATTTTATGAAATAAAATGTGGGAAACGAGATATAAAAGATACCTGACAAAAGATACAAGCTTTGTGTTAATGTGATATGAAAAGATTGCATCTTAGTAAACAGGCTCTTCATCTTAATTAAGAAAAATATATTCTGGAATAAACCACTCACTCTTGAAAAGCATGTACTATTTATGATTTTGCATAAAAAAGCAAAAAGGGCAATATGGTAAAGAACATCTCCCCCCCCCTCCCCTTCAATTAGCTAATCCAGGCTTTTTAAAAATATTTGTTTCATTATTTTGTAAGTCAAGAACTATCTGTATTTCTTTTTATCTTACAACTTTGTCTATTTCTCCTTTTTTGACATTGTCTAATATTGCCTACTCAAAAGACAAAGACAGTGATGAGTATATCTTATTAAAATTATAAACTGAGACCAAGGAAACCTCGTGGCAAGGACAGAACCAGCACAAAACTAAGCATAAAACACTTTCTATAAAACATGTATTTTTCAGAGCTTCCAATTTAGGGCCAAAAGGATTGTTGTGTATCCTTTGATATCAGTGTTATTCCAGATACAGTATTCCTAACCAAATAACAAAAATCCTTGTTGAACACAGGCACACTTCTACCCTAAAAATAATTGAAGGTTTCTCCATCTCTGCCCTCCCTCGTGGCTTGTACCAAGAGGAAAACCAACAGAATAATCAACACATCCTGCAAAATTGACTCTCAGTAAGGTGTTTGTTTAATCTCTGCTTCAACCATATATGGTATAATTGAAATGTGATCATTTCAGCTGCCTTCTCTCAGTAAAGGGCAGGTGTGCAGTTTTAATTTTTTACCTTTGCTTAACCAACCCTAATCTGCTTTTGCAAAATAAATGATGTATAATTGTTCTCTCCTATTGAGTTTTGTAAAGGGGTATTCCCCTAAAGTACTGTCCCCAGGAAGTGCTGGAAAACAGGAATTAAATAGAAATTTCCCTATCACAGAGAACATTCTTTTAGTGGATATTGTTGTCATAGTACTTGGAAATCAACTGAAACCTTTACTGCTCCAGAGATCTAAATAGTATGGAATTGCTAACCATTGTCCTAAATACTGTAGTTGACCCTCATTTAATGTGTCCCTCATTTAGCAACCATTCAGTTACCATGTTGGTGATAAAGTAACTTAATCCTTGCTTTTACAACTTTCACAATTCTGTAAAGCAAAGGGAAGATGAAGTAAGATTGTATGCATAGTTGCAATTTCTTTAATGGCCACTTTGCTGGTCCCAACTGCAGTAGCTAAATGAGGACTACAGGTTAGGAAATCCTGGAAATTGCAGTTTCAACATAGCAGGAAGTTAAGTTGGAAAAGGCTGCTTTACACAGATCTTGAAGTCTTTACAATCAATGTAGACTTTATGGTTGTGTTCATGTTGTGGTTTACTCAACCCAACACTGAACTACACATGTAAATGCAATCTATATATATCAGAGTAGTTAGCTGATTTTAACTAAACACTTCCTTGAATTTTATTTGAAATACAGAGCATGATCCTGAAAAAATACTTAGAAATCAGCTTCTATTTACTGCAATTTACTGGTGTTTTTATCCACAAGACAAAATTAAGTATAACAACTTTGTTAGGGTTAGGGATACTGTCAGGATGTTGCACTTTATGGAGAAATTGCAAAAATCATGCTCAGTATTAATCCAGAACTAATGGTGCCTTGATCATTCAAAATGACGTGTGATATTCTTTTTTATACAAATGAAAAGATGAAGAAACTGAGCAAAAAACATGTACAGGTAGTTCTCAGCTTACAACAGTTCATTTAGTAACAGTTCAAAGTTACGACAGTACTGAAACAAGTGACTTATAACCATTTTTCACTCTTACGGCCATTACAGCATCCCCATAGTTGTATGATCATAATTCAGACTCTTGGCAACTGACAATTGCAATGTCCCATAATTATGTGATTCTCTTTTGCGGCCTTCTGATAAGCAAAGTCAATGGAGATTCACTTAATAACCGAGTTACTAATTTAACAATAGCAGTGATTCACTTAACAATGGTGGGAAGGTCATAAAATGGGGCAAAAGTCACTTAACACATCTCACTTAGCAACAGAAATTTTGGGCTCAATTATGGTTGTAAGTCAAGGACTACCTGTATTACAAAGGGAAAAAAAACAATGTCAGAACTCTGGTCAAATGTCTCTGGAGATTTTCAGTCATTCAGGTGATGGTTGTCCCAAAGGTGCTTTTCAAGAGGCAACTGGACTTGCTGGGTTTTACTTTGAAGACGTTTCGGTTCTCATCCAAGAAGCTTCTTCAGCTCTGGCTGGCTGGTGGGGAATAGATTCTGGTCAAATTTTGTTAAATACAGTAAGGTGAATATTATATGTTTTCCATTAACATAATCATGTGAGTTGTGTTCATCGTCTGCATCACCACCAACCTAGTAAATAATGACCACTAAATTCAGACGCACAACTATCTTTAGCTCTTCAAACAAAGTGAACTACAAATCAGGAAACTACAGTGTATCTTGTTAGCAGGCAATGTTTGAAAAGGCTACAGCCAGGTTTATACCTGTAACCCACTAACAAGGAATCAGCTTGACTTTGGGGGGGGGGGTTGAATGTTTGGGTTCTATCTCGCCTTTTACATCCATCCTAGAAGGATCCTGCGGCCTCGCAACTCACCCACCCCCCAAAACAAAAAACAAAAACCAATACTGGTACACTCCGAGGCTCTCGGCCTTTCCCTTCCACACTCCCTCCCGCTCTAGCGCGCCTGCTCAATCCCTTCCCGAAGGGAAGGCGGGCAGGCGCGTTCCAGCCTCTATGTTGTTTCGAACTTTGGTGCCTGCGCCTTGACCGGCCATCTGGCGCCTGCGCATGCGCCTGCCTGCCTGCCTGCCTGCCTGGATTCACAGGAGACGGGAGTTCGGCGGGCGGAGGCCGTCGCGGTTGTGCCGTGAGGGAAAGGGCGGCGTTCCGAGACTGTTTCCTCTTTCCGAGGGAGGCCCCCGGTGACGGAAGGAGCCGGGCCGAAGCGGCGAGATGGTCATGGAGTACTTCGTGGAAAGTTTTTGGGTAGGGGCTGCTTTGCTCGGGAGGGGGCAGTCTTTTGTTGGCTTGGAGGGGCAGGGTCTGTCACTACAATAAGCAGGGAAAGCGGCGAGAATTGGAGCGGGCGGCTGGGTGAGCCGGAGCCGGCGGTGCCCCTTCGCGGCCCCTGCGCCACTTGGGACCGGGGTTGGGGCCTGCCGTTGGGTCGGTTGCTGTGCCGGCGAACCGAGGCTTTTTGTTCGTTTGCCCAGGAACTTCGCGGGAAGCGTCCCGGGAAACGTTGCGGGTGCGGCGGACCGACCGGGGCTGAAAAGGGCAGCGCCAGGGACGCCTTCCCTCCTAAGCCACTTTCCTTGCAGGACTTGTGTCCCCCGAGGGTCGTGGTCCGGGGGGAAGGAGAGAGAGCACCTGCTCGGTCGCCCTCCCATCCGCTCTCTTGGTCAGCTGGAGGTTTGGGCACCGCGGTCAGCGAGGACGGTCTTAAGAGGCGACTCGGCCTGGCGGGGATGGGATTGTTTACTTTTCCTTCCTGCGCTCCTGCGAAGGAAACACGAGAGCTTCGCTCCCTGGAAGTTTGATTCAGGAATCTCTCTCCTCCCCAGGATTTCTAAAATGCCACTGATATTTCTCCTTAAGGCTTTGGGCCGATGACAAACCACTCCGTAGTTCTTAGTTCGTATTGCCCTTCTCGGTTCTTTTCCTTCCATTTATCATTTGTGTGTGTGTGTGAGAGAGTGAGTGTTTTTGAAAGAAGTGACTTTAAGACAAAGCCAGAAAACAAAGGAAACGAACGGCAAGCTGAAGTTATCAGTTGAGAATGTATTGTTATGTACCTTGAGTGCTTGAATTGCGCATTAAGAAGGATTAGTGGCATTTCAGTAATAAAGGCAAATTGATCCTGCAGTTTTAGGAAATTGTACATTTACCAGACTCCATGCTTATTTGTATGTGCATACTGGCCAGGGAGGGAAACTATTAAGGGTATGCATTTTTCCCCCTCTCTCTCTCCCTGACTTTAAAATTTAGGAGGAAACCCTACAAGTAGTTATTAGTTGGGCAAGCCATAATCTTAAAACTATGAACAGGCTGTTAACATAGACATTAACACTGGTTTAGTGTTAATTACTATCTTAAAAATTATAATGGAATGTCTCTGCAGAATTTCAAAAGGACTATGTAAGTTTAGTTGTCAATTGGATTTGCTTTTCTTGAAAACAATTGTTTAAAACTGTCCTGGGCTAATACTGATTAAGGTTGCAAATAGAACGAAACCCATTAAACCAAAAGAAATTTATGAAATTTATATTTAAATAGGCAGGTGGGTAATTATATTGCAAATGGGGAAAATAAACCATTTTATCTTTCATATGTATATAATGTGTGTGTGTATGTATGTGTGTATCTATGTAGTTGAGGTTTGAAGATCCTTAAGATAACTTCCATCATGGGAATTATTTTTACATTCTCAGATATATTACATAATTATGTTTATTCAGAAACTACTCCCATTGAAATCAATGAGGTACACTCCTGACAACTGTAACTTGGCTATCTTTCTATTTTGTCAGTACTGATGCAAAAGTTAGTATGCACAAAATGACTGCTGCTGCTATGAACAGTATTTAAGGGTACTGTCTTGGAGAGAAGGTAGCTTTATTCATGCTCATTGCAACATTTGTGGTCATTCTGCAATTACTTATATAATGAAGTGACTTCCTTTTTCCAGAATCCAGAATCTGTGAAAATACTCCACCTATTCACCATCATTTATTATGTTTTTGCTTGATGAATATGGACCCCTCTCCCCACCCCCTTTTTTTTGTAACTACTTTTGATTTGGCAAGAACAGCAACTTTCTGTAGAGTGATATTTGAAAGCATAGTCAATAATATGTAAAACATTTTTTCTGCTTGTTCTTAGTAAACAATACATATTTCTCAGGAATGCTCTTAATTCAAGTTTTACCTCAAAACCATTACCTACAATATAAGCTACTGATTACTTAGTTTATATTGGATGGGCAGTTGGCTAGGAATTTTCAGTATTATTATTTGCAATTTCAGCAACAACATCAAAATCCTTCATAATTCTGGAAGTAAACAGTGGCATATTTGTATTATTGCTAAAAACAACAATCATTTCTAGATTAAGCCAACTTTGACTTGAAACAGTCCTTATTTTTAATCTTATAATCCTGATACTCATATTTCAGTCCACAGCAGATTGCAGTCATATAAACAAGTGTTCATTAATGTTTGTGTTATTTTAGAGGCAGATCTTGATAGCAAAAGTGTCTTCTTAATCCTTGTGGCATTCATCATTTTTGTGAATTATTTGGATGAGCGTGACAGAAGTAATTAAGCCTGCCTAAAACACAAAGCAAACAGAAAACAGAATAATTAGCAACAAGGAAGAAAGCAAACTTTAAAACTACTGGAAGAAATTCAGTGTAAAGTCCAGTATTGATGTACCAAGTAAATTAAATCAAAGGAACAGGGAAAGGATGAAGGAGATTGACTTGACAGTTGGAAATGTGAAATAATCTAGATCAGGGATGTCAAACTCAAAGCCCCTGGGCCAGATCCGGCCCACGGGGTACTTAAATTTGGCCCATGGAGCCAGCCTGGAAATAGCAAAGGACCGGCCCGTGGTGCCTCTGGCAGCCAAAACGGTGGGGGCGCCTGTGGAGGAGAACTACAATGTTGATCCCGCACTCGAAGAAATCCAGTTTGATACCTCTGATCTAGCTCTAGCTCTTCTAGTGAACTATAAATTGAATTGCTTAAAACATTCTTGGACATTTGAAAAGTTAGCACAATGAAAGGTTTTTGCTGTGTAGATATTAGTCTTTAATATTTTACAACTTACAACACATTTTGTTTCCTTTCTTGCTTGTGAGTGAATAAATAGGAAGTGATGCACTAAGTTTAAATAGGTTGTCATTGTTCCAGAATAAGCTATGTTGACATATATTATACTTTAAAATAATATAGGCAGACTAGGGTAACCCAGGACTCAGCTCAACAACATTAATATTACAGCGTAAGGATTCCATCAAGCTAATGTGGTTCACATGTAGTTTTTTAAAGAAGAATTTTCCTCCTTTTAGATTTTCTGAATTTTTAAATGATGTGGGATTTTTTTTCATTCTTAAGGCAAGAAACAAATAAAACACAATAACATGCAAAATTAATATATATGAGCATTCAGTCATAGTTTTCATATATTGCTACATTTATTAAAAGAGTTATAAGGATAGTTTATATAATTATCCACATCTGATAAAAATGTGATTCATTTCTCTGTGAAGTTAATAATCAAATTTTATTGGTAACTTTTTCAAGAATGGTAGTTGACTTTCTCATGAGTAATTACAAGATATTTGTACTCTATTGATTAGAATTAAATACTAACAATTAATTTCCACCACTTCCCTTGTATGGAAGCTGATAAAAAGCCATCTGATTTCCAAAGTGTTTGCCATTTCATCTTTTTGTTTTCCTAAATCTGTATCTGTTCTTCTTTTAAGCCTAGAGGGCAGGGCATCATCCTATTCAATTCCAGTAATTTTGGAGATTGTTCCTTTGGGTTGTGAATGTTCATTCGTTTTTCAAAAAATAGTTAAATAATACGTTGACCATTTTATATTTTTATTGAGAAAAAGATTTAAGTTAAAATCATTTTAGCCAAGTTATAAGGGAATCTGTTTAGTATCTCCTTATGATAGAGGTTCTTACTGTTACAGCTGAAATTCCCTGAGGATTCCAGTTTTACTGACCTGTCTTATTGATAGAATCCTGAGTAACCATCAAAGGAGGGAGAAACCCTATATTAATGCTGCATATCATTTTTCCTGTAAATGAAACATAGTTTTTGTGGACATATTATTTATATTATCTATTTTTATAAAATCTTGAGGCAGAAAAAACATTTGATGCATGGACTGTCTCCCTGCTATATAGGATTTTCTAGAATTTGAACAAGCAACTGTTTTCTGCTATAGGAATGAAATAAGGGAAGCATGTGGCCCTCCCGAGCTCCATTTTCACTGGCAGAGGGTTGCAGGAGGCCATGGCAGCCAAAAACAGCTTGGGAGCCCATTTTAGCTGCAGAGGCACCATGGGCCAGTCCTTCACTGTTTCCAGGGCGGCCCCACCGGCCAGATCTAAGGCCCCCATGGGCCTTCAGTTTGTCCCCCCTGCTCTATACAGAAAGCATTATATGGATAAATTGTATTTAATCTCAGGTCTTTACACTTTATACTATAGTCTAAATTTGTTCTATCTCGTTGCATATCAATAATGATAAGTATATTTATTATCCCTATATTATCTCTATATATTGGCTGTGATATGCATGGAAAATGATCCATAATGGATACAAATGCTTTTAAACTGTTACATTTCTCTTTCTAGGACAAATCTTTTTGTTATTGTTTGTATTAGATATATGAACATTGAATATTATTTGTAATTTTACTATTTTCTAACTTGTTTCCCAAGGCAATGTAGCAAATTTATTCATGGTAATATATCTACAAAAGACCATGTTTCTATCTTGTTAGTACAAAAACTGAATTGTTTCATTTTTCTGTATAAAAGTATTGCTGTCAGGTTAAGTATCTATAAATTCAGATACTTTGGGAAAAGAAGATAATATGTTCTACCTATTCTGCAGATCTTTGGATATATTTAGTATATGAACAAAACAAGGAGTTCCTGTAATATGTTTCCTGTTTTGTACTAAGAATTTCAGCATGGAAATGCTCTTGTCACTCGATAATGCTGTTTTCTTGTTATTGCTTACACAGCTACTTTCATTTCCATGCTAGGATCAGATTTAACTAAACTGATGAAGCAAATAATTGGGTGATAAAGATTCATTAAGTTTGCATTTATTTAGTTTGTGTTATATATATGATTCTCAAAGACTACATCGAGTTCAGTTTCAAAGTGTTTCCGTTCAAATAGGTTGCTGAAGACTTTATCATTTAAAAAATAGAGAAAGGAACTAGAAGGTCAGATTGAAGTTATTGGGGAGAGAGTGACAATATTGAACTGGAATTATACATAATATAAGCACAAGTAAGCAAACAAGTCTTAAGGTCTTAAACTTTAAAAAATTGACTTCAACAAATTGAAAGAACGATTCCATGGATGGAAATTCTAAAGAGAAAACTATTCAGGATTCTAAAGGAACACTGAAAATGAGATTATATATTGCGCAATCTAACACAATACCACAAAGAAAGAAAAACAAGAGATCCTAGATGAAACCAGCATGGTTGCATAAAGAACTCTCTGATAAACTGAGAGGTAAAAAGGACAAATGTAAAAAATAAAAAGAGGGCCACATAATCAAAACAGAATACCAGGAAATAATCCAAATCTGCAAGGACAGAGTCAGGAAGGCTAAGGCTCAGAATGAATTAAAAACAAATGCCAAAAGTAATTTTAAAAAGTTTTTTCTGTAAGTAAGAAACAGGAAAAAAGTCAAGGAAATGATCACTCCACTAATGGGAAGAAAATGGCAAGAAGGTGATGGGTAACAGGGAGAAAATGGAACTGCTTAATTAATTCTTTGAATCTGTCTTCATGCAAAAGGAAAAAAGCAAGAACAAACTAGATGAAGACTGAGACAGAAAAGACTTGCCTGTTCATTAGTGGTCCTGAACAATCAAATAAACACGCATTTAGAGTGACTGTGCAATTTACTGAACTCAGCTAGGTAGTACAATATAGATCCTCCCTTGGAGTGCTAGCCACCTAATAGTGAGGAACGTCAGCAGTGGTAGTGGGAAGAGGCAAGTGGGGAAGAATGGGCCCTAGTTATGGCCTCAGAATGTGGTTGTGAGTACAGCCATTCCTCAACTTGCCCTGTCCTGTTTCTTCTTAACCTGTAGCCCACCTTTCTCAACCTTATCCTGGAGGAATCTTTGAAATAATTTTCTGGTCTTAATGATCTCTGCATAAATATATCTATAGCTAACATGGCATAGCAACTTTTTTTTAAAAAAAAAAAGCTTTTTTTTTTTGCTGAAAAGAATGCACTTGAGGGACATGGCAATTGAGGAAGAATAAGCCCAAGCTGGGATGGCCTTTCTCAGTTTGGACTCCTGAGACAAAGGGAAGATCTTAATAAGGGGACACTGGTAGAATAAATAAAAAGCAGGTGGCTCAGTGGCTAAGACACTGAGCTTGTCGATTGAAAGGTCGGCAGTTCAGCGGTTTGAATTCCTAGGGCCATGTAACAGGGTGAGGTCCTGTTACTTGTCCCAGCTTCTGCCAATCTAGCAGTTCAAAAGCATGTAAAAAATGCAAGTAGAAAAATAGGGACCACCTTTGGTGGGAGGTAACAGCGTTCTTTGCGCCTTTGGCATTTAGTCATGCTGGCCACATGACCACGGAGACGTCTTCGGACAGCGTTGGCTCTTTGGCTTTGAAATGGAGATGAGCACCGCCCCTAGAGTTGGGAACGACTAGCACATATGTGTGAGGGGAATTTTTACCTTTACCTTAAATATCTAAGATTCAGCTCTGGTGAAGTCTGTGTGAAAGTACTTCTGCCTACTTTTGGCATTTTCACATTTAGTGGGTCTTTAGTAGACCTAACAGCTTCATTGCTTGTCATTACTTTCTGCACAAGGACCATCTGTCATACATTAAAACTGCTGCCATTACTTCAACAGTCATCCTGCATCTATCTCCATAGCCTAGTAGTCAAAGTGAAATAATAAATAACTGTTTCATGGTAAAATAAATGAATACATTTTATCTCTCATGGCACATCACAATTTTCATTTTCTTCATCTTGATTTACTAGAGACTTCTCTATGAAAAGGCTTCAGTGTTCTGAACATTGAGCAAACCAACCAGTCTTCATGAAGCATTCATTATCTTTTAAGTTTGACTTATAGTATATTGTGTGAATAAGTAATTGGTTAGATAATTTGATGGGTGTATATATGAAGTGGGAAAATAACTAGGTGCTGGTTGTATCTTTATTAAAAAGTGGAGCCTGTAAATTTAATCTTATTTAATGCATATTAATAAAGCTTTGTTTATTTTTAAAAATGCATATTTAAAATATAAGTTTCCTAAATTATTCTTCTCTCACTACATGAGAACTTGATGGGGTTGTGTGAGATCAAGAAATCACTTGATCCCCAATGACCCCCAAAATCACTTAAGTACAGACAATTTTCTGCCTTTTTTAAAATATTGGATGAATACAATTACCTAGAAACAATGATCAGGTCTTGGAGGACTACTTCATTCTGGTTTTGCAGCCAGTTTATTTAATGATTTTAATTATTTGTTTTGTGCCTTATCTGAACTGTGATGTTTTTATTTTAATCTAGGGTGAAAGGAATAATGGCTTTGATGTCCTTTATCATAATATGAAACATGGCCATACATCTACAAAGGAACTAGCAGATTTTATAAGAGAAAGGTAAGTGACCTTTTTAATCTTGATTTATGCAAAAATTGAAAGCACGTTCCTTAAAACAGCTATGCTTAATTTGGATATTTTCCAGACCAACTTCTAAATATTCCGTAACAACAATGCTGGCAGAAAATTCTGGTTGTTGAAATATACACATCAGGTTCCAGGAATAGTTTTGTGTTTTTTTCTTTAAATACTTCTCATTGTGTTTCATATTGTGTTAACACAATTATATATTATTTAATTAATAATTCTATTGTTTAATGTATTATTTTAAACCTTTCTAGAAATTAATTTATGGTCCTGTTTCCATGACATAGTTCACCTTTCATATACTAATCTAGTTTCTTTGCTAGTGAGTCAGTTTGCAATCATATTGAGTTAAAATTTTCAGATTTTTATTGCAAATATGTGCATGATATCTATATATTTCTCTATATATAGATATATATTTTTAGATGGCTTCACTTTTTACTCTCACTGAGGTTTGTATATTTTAATTTTTATGGTGATTTTTATTTTTAGAAATTATTTTAAATTTTTTATAATGATTACTTGTATATATTTGCTGATTATTTGATGTACACCACCAGAGTAGTTTTTTGTGAGATGGGTAGCCATATAAATGTGATTTGTAAAAAAATAAAATAAATATAACTATGAATCACATGAGTTAGTGAGGTCCTATCCACAGCAAGCAGAAAGTTCCTACGGTAGTACCTCATGAGTCTCTGCATAGGAAGTATTGGCGAGACTTCATGATATCACACCAATGGCTAGACAGGCAGGAATGGGTGGAAAATGGGATATAGAAAAGAAAAAAAAGAAAGGAATCAGCACTTCAAGCACTAATCCCAATCAAGATGAACTCACTTCTCTCTTCCTTTAGATATAATCTCTATAGATAGCCACCCTTCTGCAGAATTACACTATTTTCCCAATATTCCACCAATTAGGGCCAGCATCCAGAAATAGTCTGTGGGATAATATGCTTACCTGTTTTGTGCCTTGCAAGAAAAATAAAGCCTTTAATGAAAGCATAAAATTACACCAAATGACTCGACCATCCCAAAACGTAAGAGTTCCAACAATAAACATAAGACAGGCTGGAAGTGTTGGAAGAAAATGTTAAAAAATGTTACATGCCCAGTAAATAGGACATCAGACACAAGACTCCTGCATAATCTATGCCTGTCATGCATGCATCTTCTCAAATGCTTCTACTCAACTGGGAGTAGAAGCATTTGAGCTGGTGGCCAGCTGTTTGAGCTATGCAATGATTTAAGATACCACTGTAATACATGATGACATCTCTGACCTGCATCATGGGTTTCATCTTGCTTGTGTCTGTTGAATTTTGACATGAGAGGTGGTCTTAACTCTTTCCAAGGCTTTCCCCCATTTTTCTCTGCTATGAATAGGAGGGAATCCTTCCTGTACTTGACCTGAGTGGGCACCCCAACCTGATGTGGTCTGCATAGATTAAGACGAGATGTGGTTCCTATTTCACATATGGTTGGTTATTACAAGGGAGTTATCACACGGTTCTGGTGTTTTCTGGAATCTGAATGCTAATGCTGGCAGAGGATTGTTCCTTGAAGTCAGGCTATGTGTAGCTAACTTTCCTCTGGTTGGCTAGGTGAAGCATTTATTTATTTATTTATTAGTTCGATTTATATGCCGCCCTTTTCTGGAGACTCAGGGCAGCCTACAATGCATTAAGCAATAGCCTTCATACTTTTGTATATACCTGCTTAGTAGGGCTTTCGCCCCCCCCTAAGTGGTGTTCTTTTTTATACAAAGTCAGCTTATTGCCCCCACAATCCGGGTCCTCATTTTACCTACCTCGAAAGGATGGAAGGCTGAGTCAACCTTGAGCCTGGTGAGATTTGAACTTGCAGTAATTGCAGGCAGCTGGCAGCTAAGTACTACTTTAACAGCACTTAGTCCACTGAGCCACCAAGGCTCCTCCATTTGCCTTGTGGAGAGTGAGTTTTTTTTCTGGCATTGTGTCATAGAACTATAGAACCCCTTCCTTTTACCCATTTGATGAATGGGGCTTTTTGGGGACAGGTTGACCTTTTCAGATGAGATTGGCAACTATTGGCATACTTTTCTTTTTTTTTAATGCTTTTTTAAAAATTCACATTAATATTATTAATGCAAGTTGTTCCCACCCCAATCTTCACAGAATCTACTTACACATGGAAAAGAACAATATAGTCACTATGATTTTTTTTAAACAACAACAACAACTATCACCCAAGTTCAGAGTCCATGAGCTTGAGAATGTTTTGCATTCTTGTGAATTGTGGCTATTCTCTCCAAATGTTGCTATTTCTTCATCTTTGGAAGTGTGTGAGTTCATTTTGTTACATTATAGTGAGGGACCCTACTTTAATGTGGTTTAACCATTTTATTTCATTACTGGATATAAATACTTCTAAGTGATATTTCTACAAGCATCTAATGAGCAGGGAGTGTTTCATTCTCTGTCATCCAGTGAGTTGGGAAAACAAAGTCATTGCCTACGACTTTGCCTACCACCAGGATATGAGTATTGCATTCCCAATGGTGATTAGGGCCTTTTCTCATTCCAGCTTTTTCTCTTGGATAACTAGATACGCAAATTAGGTCAACTAAGGCTAGAGATGTTTCATTGCAGGATGAACTGGTTCTTTTTGGGTTTACATGTAACATTGTCTAAGTTGACTAAACCCATAACTTATTTGTGATGTTCTTACAACATTCAACAGGATCTGGAAGGATGACTTTCTTAGCTGCTCCCCCCATCTTATGGAACATTGTACTCTCAGAGGCGAAACAAGGCCCCACTTAATATCTGACGTTGCCACTTAACACAGGAATCTAAAAATATAATGCAGCCTTGGGGATGGCTGAGGACGCTTCGGCTGTTTTATTAAACTCCTAGCCATTTGAATTTTGTACCTTGATTTTTATATTTACTTGGAAGTTTTAACCTGCTTTAATTCTGTTTTTAATTTGTGCTTTTATTCTTGCATTTATATGATTTTATGATGTTGTAAACTGCCCAAGTCACTTAAGATAGATAGTGTAGATATTTAAGTAATTAATATGCTTAACTCTGTCCTCATTGGCCCTCTGAAGCTTATTGTAGAAATAGTGCCTGTATCTTAATGATTTGTCCATTATTTTATATTAAGATTAGCAATCTCGCAGTACAATTTTATACATGTAAGCTAAAATATAAGGCCTATTTAATTAAGTGGGTTCTTCCCAAGTAAAAATGTGAAAGATTGCAGCATTAATGAAACAATAAAGCTTGGACTTAAAATAACAAGCTACAAGAAAATATTATTTGAAACATTTTTTCATTACTAGATTCCTATATATTTTATGTGTTTAAATTTTGTTTTAGAAATATTTGGCATAACATTAGATTAAAGTCTTAGCAGTTTTGGTGCTTGGTTTGTTTCTTAGTTTATTAATCCACATTTCATTTACTTTAATATATTTTACAACATTTATTTCTTCAAAAGATTCATAAAACACAGATAAGTGGAATAATTAAATGTATAATAATAAAATATGGAGATATACACATACACACATGCTATTAATATTTTTTATTTTAAAGATATCAGTAAAAATCAACACAGGTGGGAAATAATGGAATGTTTCAGTATTGCTTGTTTTTTGTTAAATCATTATAGAAAATGTAGAGAATTCAAATATATACAGGTACCGTATTTTTTACACTATAAGACGCTCTGGACCATAAGACACACCTAGCTTTTGGGGAGGAAAACAAGAAAAAAAATCTGCCTCTGCCTCCCAGTAATTTGCTTCCTGGTGATTGCCATCACTGCTGGCAGCGGCGGCAGTGATCCCCGCAGCCTGGAACAGCTGATTGGCGATATTCCAGGAGGCCAATCCAACTGCCAATCAACTGCTCGTGCTAAATCAGGCTGTGCTGAAGCTGACTAAGCTGTTTGCTGTTTGCTGCAAGGAGGCAAATTGCTGGAAAACTGAGGCCGAAGGGTGGGGGCCGGCGGGTGGGCGGGGCTTCGGCAACATTCGCTCTATTTGACGCACAGACATTTCCACCCACTTTTGGGTGGGGGGAAAGAGCGTTTTATAGACCGAAAAATACGGTAATTCTTGACTTACATAATGGAGTCCAGAATTTGCATTTTATGTCATGGCAGTTGTAAGTTGAAGCACCTAGATGACCAACCTGAATTTATGAATTTTTTTGTATCAGTTGTTAAGTGAACCCATTGTCTCCAATGGTCATTTTTTGCTAGAAACCAGAATAAAATGTTGATTTCCAGAAAAAGAATGTAATTTAGCAATCATGTGAATTGCCGGATGTTGTAAATGGCCACAAATGTGGACTGGTTGCCAAATGCCTGAAATGTGATTGTGTCACCATACATTAGAACTTAGATTCTGGGTCGTAAGTGCCTTTTGGAGAATCTGTTGTAACGTTGAACAGTCATTAAGCAACAAATTGTAAGTCAAGGACTACTTGAATAATTTATTTCACAGTTATTGTTTGCTAAATGTTGAAACACTAATGCCAAATAAGAAATTTGAGGTGAATCAAGAGAATAGGTCTCAACAGAAACTGATTTCCATCTCTTCAAAACAAGCAGAGCCACATGACTGTCTACTGATTTCTACTTTTTGTAATCTCTGTGCTCTTTTCTGCTAAATTGTAAACACTGAACAGGTTTTGTCAACAGGTTTTGTAAAAATATAATTTAGGTCTCTGCCATGAGATATTTCATAATGACTATTTAAGACTCACTGAATGCCTGATTACTCTTAATGAGACATTCAGTCTTCTATCATTGGACTTTCGGATATAAAAACAGTGGACATATCACAGTAGAATATATTGGCATTCTCCAAACTATTGCAGTTAGTAAGACAGGAGATAACCAATAGGGTAGAGGGAAGATTATTTCCCTGTAAAATATCTTTCTGAAACAATGTTCTCTGTCTCTTACGGTTTCAGTTGTAATATTGTCAGCACCTTAATCTCTTTTATAAGAATGGATTTTCATATAATACTGTATATTTAAATATTTGAGAGAACCAGTTTGATATAATTGTTAAGGCATCAGGCTAGAAACTGGAGACCGTGAATTTTAGTCCCGCTTTAGCTACAAAGCTAGCTGGGTGGTCTTGGTTCAGTCACTTTCTCTCAGTGGCAAACCACTTCTGAAATCTTGCTAGGGAAATTGGCAGGAATTTGTCCCAATAGTCTCCAGGAGTCAAAACTGACTTGAAAGCAATTGATGAGAACTGAAATGAGTTAGTTAAAAATATACCTGTATAATAAAGACACTGATGTAGGCCAACATACCTGCTTCCATAGTTGCAAAGAATTTTGAAAGTCCAAACAAAAGGCAAGTATAGACTAGTAATCTTTAATTAAATTCCAGTGTACAAGAAATTAGTATAAGTACTAAGAACTTTCCATCATACCATGTTCTCAAGAATGTTTCATAAATGGATATATTTTTTTAATATTTGCAAAAATGGAGTCATAGACTTTTATATTAATTATTTAGATAGTACTGAAGAATTCCTCTCTCTCAAATAACATTGTGTAAGTAAAATTAGAATTTTCTAATACAGAAATCGGCACAACTGGATAGTACATAAATAACTATCAGCTCCAACTGTTTTCTTTTTAGAGTTGTATTTGGAATAGCATCTGTAACTTGAGCAAGCCATATTTAATGAAGACTTTACTTTTGAAACCCTTCCATTGCAGAGCTTCTATAGACTCTTTCTCTGTTGTATATGTTACTGACAATGTGTGAAAAGCTGGCATTGTATGGTGTTTTAGGCAAAGTATGAAATTGTGTTATTTTAATATGCCATATATTTTCCCTAGATATTGTGTGCAATACCTAGGCATTATGCAGAATGACAAGAAGTATTTAGAAAAAGTATGAAAAGAGAGTCATGAAAAAGGTTAGGGTTAGAGCTAGGATTAAGGTTAACCATAACCCTAATTCTTTATTGAAAAGATGTATATGAAAATAAAAGAAGAAAAGATGAAATGCAAAATAAAGTACAGGACTTTTTTACTGAAAAAAAAAAAAAAACCAAGAAAGATGAGCTTGACCTACTTGTTGCAACAAAGAAGGCTAGAATGGCATTTTATCAGGAGTATTTTCTATTTTGCCAGTTTGCCTTTTGGCATTACATAGAATGCCTAGGAAATGGTGAAACATTAAGAGTTAAAGAGAGTCCCATTTTTAGCATTCTGTAGATTTGCAATAGTGGTGAATATCTGTAGTTCTGGGGTAGGATGAGGGTGAAGGTTCGTTCTCTGAGCTTGTGGGTTGGTTTCCGAATGTTTCATTATTAGGCTAGGTAAAATCTTCAGCAGAGTTTAAGGGATATCAGTGTCAGACTCTCACCGATGACTCACACCTGACCCATCACAAGACCCTCACTTCGACATACCCACATCTGACCTATCACAAGACCTACTGACCACATGAAACCCTTATAAACAGAGGAACACTGACACTGACATTTCCTAAACTCCACTGAAGATGTTACCTAGCCCAGTAACAAAATGTTCGGAAACCAACCCACAAGCTCAGTGAATGAACCTTCAACCTCATTCTGTAGATTTCCTAGGCATTTTATAAAATGCCTATTTCACACATTGATGGTAACATATACGATCTCTGAAGGGTATAATTTCCCTTAAATGTTTCGACAGAATTTTCAATATCACAGTCTGAGTAATGAATGCTGCACTTGGCCCATCTTTTGTTTTACATCTATTTGTAAAACAAAAGGTAAATTAAATCTGGAACCTTTCAACCCAGAGTCTCTACACAATGTACTTTTCACATACTTAAATGCCTTTTAATATTCCTCTGTCGACTGAACTATTCATATTAATTATTAAATTTATAAGAGTGTGATTCCTAAATTGCAGCACAGTGCTTGGAGCATTGTAACAAACCACAGGGGCAGCTGTGGGATATTTTAATTTTTTATGACCTTAAAGCAAGGTTTGGCAATGTCATATTTTTGTGAAGCTAGATTTTCAGTGACTGTTGTGACAAAAATCAATGTTGAACAGGAAATGAAGGTGGTGATGTTCAGTGCAATTCCAGGTTTGAGAATGGGAAACAATAAGTACATCCATTACTAATTAATTGTGGTTATTTAAGAATGAATTTTTTTAAAAAAAAAATTCAATTTATGTGTACTATTTTTTGAAACAGTTGTTAGGTTATAAATACTTATGCTTTTGACCTAGCAGTTTAACAAAAAGAACTGTTAGCTGTTTCATTTGGCCTAAGGGCCCCATGAAAGAATTGCTGTAATACTAAGAGTGTGATGAACTGAGAAAGTTTGGGAACCCTATATAAGGATTTGCACCTTAAGGTAGACAGTTATGGGAATGATCTATAATAACTTCAAATTAAAGTTAAGAAGGTTTTCACTTCTTTATTTCAGGAAATCTAGCCAGATGAATCACCCCTATTTTATAGTAATGAATCTGGTCTAACAAGGGTATCCATTCTAAATCCCAGGTATTTTGTTTCTTGGAAACCAAGGGCACACCTAGAGGTTAAGAATTAGATAAGCTTTGTGGAGACTTTCCATTACATGCTTTACATGTTCCAGATGCTTCTCTTAGCTGCAAGTACAAATAATCAAATCATCTACATACTTTCCATGCTGCTATCTTTGACCAGGCAATATCTGATAGATGAGCCTCAGAACCATTTCAGAAGACTGATGGAGTCCAAAAAAAATCTATGTGAAAAAAGTCTTATGGTGGTAGAAAAGGCAGTCTGAATTTTTTTTCAAGAGGAGTCTGCCAGTATTACTTCATGAAGTTTAAGATGAATGGGTAGGAGGATAAATGGATGAATACACACACACACACATGGGGGGGGGGGAGGGAGTAGAGATTGAATCAGTCAGTCCTCTATCTTTGGACAATGATTAGCTATCAAACTAGCAGTGTTGTTTATTTCTTTGCCTCATGAGGTTTGGAGCCAGTACAATGGGTGTTTTGTTTACTGTTTGCTATTGGAATATTCTCTTATTCCCAGTTTCAACATTTTTGTAGTTTAAATTTCATTATGTGTAAAAGCCCCTTTAAGGTAAAGAATGAGACAGTGAACATATTATAAAAAAATATGGGAATGGAGGAAATGAAAGCTGGAATCAATATTGGAGGTTGAAAGCATAAGAATTAGAGATATGCAAATTATAATATTTTATTAGCCGAAAAGAAAGAAGACTTAGCTTAAGTACTTGCTAAAGTAAAAACCTAAGTTTAAAATATCCAGGTAAATGTTCAGTATGAAGAGGGAATGTCAATCTTAGATTCCATTCAGAAAGATCAGAATTCTTTAAACAATAATCTTACATATGGTTGTGAAAGATGGACAGTGAGAAAAAAGAAACATATCTTCAAATTGTGAATTAGGAGATGGTTGTTAAACATAGAGCGGACTGCAGAAAGAATGACTCAGTCAATAGGATGAAGGGAAGCTGATATCCTTCTGTGAGCTGCAGAAACAGAGCTGAAATTCTGAAAATTTGTAGATTGCCAAAGAATTTCCCCTCTATGTGCCAAGGGGAGCTGAAATCCTTTAGTGGATTGCAAGAATATTTGTACTTTTATCAGTTTTTATTACTTACTGCTTAAACTAATTAATAAGTTTTTGTGGAATTTTTAAAAAAGAGGTGGTATAATTTTCAACATATAAATGATGAGGTAGTTCTCACCTTATGACCACTTATTTAGTGACCATTCAAAATTATGATGGCCCTGAATGCAGGGACTTTCAAACTGTGCCTGAAGTTCCAACCATTACAGCATACTTGTGCTCATGTGACTGAAATTTGGGCACTTGGCAGCATGCCAAGACTATGGGAACACTGCAACTGAGGGGGCCAGAAAGCCTTGACCAGCTAGGCTCAGCAGTGCACAGATCTCCTGCCTCCCCCTCCCCCTCTCAAAAAGCCTACCCTTCTTCCCCATCCCCACCCCGCATAACAAAAAATCTTGGATTGCATTTAGAAAATTAGTGTATTGACAAAATTTCCATCTTGCAAAAAGCCACTTGGATTTGCAATTGACAGATGGAAATTGATTTGCTTGGATATGCACATGTACCATGCCAATAGATTATGGCATACTAGGTTCTTAGGAAGAACTCAGCCAGTATGAAGGTCAACACAAGCTAAAAAAATGGCAATTGTTGGGAACATAAAAAGACGAAGAAAGAATGAGAAAATCACAAAATATAAAGATCTGCAAATAGAAGGACAACTGTGGCAAAGAAAGTAAAGACAGTACCAATAGTAACATTGGTATTCAATCCCAAAATATCTGAAGCACTATTTGAATACTGTTGGCATTGACAAAATCACCATCAATCAATGTAAGAGGCAGCTTTACTTGGAATACCTCACATTCTCTGATAATACCTTTAATATTAATAAACATCTGCCTATCCCAGGTCTTTGGGAAGAATTCGCTAGGTGGATAAAAATGCCAAATCCAGTCTAAATAATCTGGCTGACTATGTGACCAACCATAATAATACAAACTAAGTCTAATTTTATGATGAAAAATTGTGATGACATAATAACAGAGATTAGAAGAAAAAACCTGGATTGGTGTTTTGTTTGCAAGCAAATGAATTTTTTTAACATTCAAATTCTAGGACAAAGCTTCTTTTCTTTACACATTAAAGGAAAGAACTGAGTTTTTTTCCATGCCCATGACACTATTCTAGCATGTTAGTACTTTGGAAAGTTTACAGTTGTGGAGATGTTGATCTCTTTTTTCTTCCATTCGTGTATGATTCTCAGAGACTGTCTGGACAAGACCCTGCAGTTTTCTTGATAAGGTTTTTGCAGAAGTGATTTGTCATTGCCTCCTATCTAGAACTGAGAAAAAAAGTGAGTGGCCCAAGGTTACTCAGCTGACTGTCTCATGCAGAACTAGAACTCATGGTCTTCAAGTTTCTAGCTTTTATGATTTAACCACTACTCCAAACTACCTCTAACTGAGCTCAATTAAGAGTTGGACTAATATAATTAGTGACTACTGTTTTAATTAATTATTCTAAGAACAATATAGATGTTGCACTTTGTTGAGCAAACAAAACAAGGTTGTTCTTTTTTCTTAATAGGGCTACAATAGAGGAGGCCTATTCAAGGTCAATGACAAAGCTCGCCAAATCAGCAAGTAACTATTCACAGATTGGGTAAGTTGATGGAGTCTAATAGCAATACAGCTTGATTCAGATTGTGTTTTAATATCAGAAATAATTGAAAGGCCGATTGAAAGCATTGGGGTGGCTTTTCGGTTTTTCTCAAAATAATCCCATTAATATTTGAAATTTCAGCATTATAGTGGTTGTCTGAAAACCTGGAAGAAACAGAATCTACAAGTGCTAGAATTCTTGCTAGGAATACAATGCTAAGTTTCACAATAAAAAAAAATTCTGACTCTATTCTTGAGGTTGATCTTGCTTTCCTTAACTCTACTTGAAAGCCTTTCAACATCAGTTCTACCATATCCATAACAGACTGCTGAATTTAAGTCATGTAACTATTGTGGATTCTGTTCTATAAATGTAAAGACATTTGAAAATCCTGTGAATGATACTTTTTTTCAGTTTAATAATAAGATCAGCGTATTCATTTATATTGAATTGCAGTAAGTATGACAATTATACTTGACTCTTGAGAGTTAGATCCAGCTCTAACCTTATCCACATTTAGGTGGCTAACTGTAAGCACAATATTTGCTTCTGGAATAATTAAATAGGAATCTTTTTAAAAATACATGCTACAGTGTAGGAAAACATTGCATAATATATTACCTTTCACATGATTTTGGTACTGAACTACTGTCATTTTCACTTCTTCTTAGGACATTTGCACCAGTCTGGGATGTTTTCAAATCATCAACAGAAAAACTAGCATGCTGTCATCTAGAACTTGTTCGAAAGCTGCAAGAACTAATAAAAGAAGTGCAGAAATATGGAGATGAACAAATAAAAGCTCATAAAAAGGTTATATATATATTCCTAATTTTTCTTTAATTGTTTTACATAAAATAGTGAATTGGTGGGATTTAACACCTGTATGACATTTAACAGACTAAGGAAGAAGTTTCTGGGACTTTGGAAGCAGTTCAAAATTTTCAGAGTATTACCCAAGCACTGCAAAAAGCAAAAGAAAACTATAATTCAAAATGTGTGGAACAAGAACGTTTGAAAAAAGAAGGTGCAACACAGAGAGAAATAGACAAGGTAACTTTTTTAAGCCTTTCTTTTGTTTTTGCATTTTTCAGCCTGAAAAATTACAGATTTTTTTTTCTAGGTGAGACAATATTAGTGATAAGTGTGACATGTTGTTTGCTTACTGGAATAGTTGTACATTAGCAAGCATTTAAGCCAAAATGTATCATTTTTGCTACTTTATTCCCCAAAAGGTTTTTAACATTTTTTTTAACATTGATTTAAACATTTTGTTGTGGTATCCTGAAAGTGTATACTATCAATTCTGGGGACTGTATAAGTCAATTGTCTTAAAGAATAGAATATAATTTTTTATGGGCCAAGTGTGATTAGACACACAAGGAATTTGTCTTTGGTGCATATGCTCTCACTGTACATAAAAGAAAAGATACCTTCATCAAGAATCATAAGGTATAACACTTAATAGTCATAGGGTACAAATAAGCAATAAGGAATCAATATTAATATAAATCGTAAGGATCCAAGCAACAAAGTTACAGTCATACAGTCATAAGTGGAAGGAGATGGGTGATGGGAATGATGAGAAGATTAATAGTAATGCAGACTTAATAAATAGATGGACAGTGTTGAGGGAATTATTTGTTTAGCAGAGTGATGGTGATCAGGAAAAAACTGTTCTTGTGTCTAGTTGTTCTGGTATTCAAATTATGGATTACTGGCTACTTTGAGCTATCCTTAAAACGATGCTATAGAGCACTATAGCATCGTTTTAAGGGTAGCTCAAAGTAGCCAGTAATTCATAATTTGAATCTTTAAAAAATAAATAAATAAATTGTTCAGCTTCGACAAATTCTAGAAATGCGTATTTTATTTGGGGCCATTGTTCATCTGAAATCCAAAAGAGGAACAGAAGTTACTTCACCCTCAGTACTTATATTTTTCCTAAACTGTGGGGCTGTCCTATTTCTATTTGAGAGTACAGATTTTTAATGGGAATAAAAAAAAAATAGATTGAACAATCATTTTCTCACATGTTATAATAAAACTATTACAGGGAAAAAAGTTGTTTTAGATATTTTATTAAAATATTAGATATTCTGTTAATTTTTTATGAGTGATATATGGTAAGAATTGATATTTACTTTGAGAGCCACTGAATACTAGTAAGGAAAGATAAAGGGTTGCTTGAATTCAACTGTCAAATGTATTTTTCTTGGTAATAATACAGATGTTGCTTGTCACTGCCTTCTTCCAGAATGTTGTTTTGTTTTGTTTTGTTTTTACCTCCCAGAGTAATCTATAATTCTAGGAGCCCTATACATTAGCAAGGACTCTTAACCAATCCTGGCTAATTCTGCTCCCAAAACCAGCCAGAACTAAATTTATGATAAAATACCTTCTCCCTCTGATTTGTCTAGGCAGCAGTAAAATCCAAGAAAGCTACTGAAATGTACAAATTATATGTAGAAAAATATGCTGTAGCAAAATCTGAGTTTGAACAAAAGATGAATGAAACTTCCCAGGTAAGCTTTATTTCCAATTTGTTAAATTGAAAGTTATCATGAAGCAAATTCACTGAATCAGAATGTCTGTTTTAAACATATCTAAATCTGAACCCTACCCATTATATATAAAATAGCTAGAACCTTGGTTAATTTTTATTCCATCCTTACAGTTTTCCTCCTTTTTATTTTGTAGCATTTTGCAAGGAGTCTGATAGAAGAGAATACAAAATCTAGGTTGAATAAATACTATTTGTAATCGGGTTTCAGAGAAAATGTTTGCACATAAATGCTAGCCCTGGGGACATGTTTAAATCTGGGCAGGTTGTTCTTTATATGTATTAATGTTCTTTTTGAGAAGAATTGTTGAACATAAACCTTTTTCATTGACATTAAATTAAAATATTTTTTTATTACAGAAATTTCAAGATATTGAAGAAATGCATCTCTTCCATATGAAGGAAATTATAGAATGTTTTTCAAGTACAATAAATGAAATTCATTTACAGATTGGAGAGGTGAGTCATTGATTGTGTTTCATTAAATACTCTGAATTGAAGAGTCTCATATCTGAACTGCCATCTTATCAAGGTTCGTACTTAATATTTGTTTGAAATGATTTCGGAAGATTTAATGGGATAAGTATGCAATTTTTAAATATTGCATTATAATATATTGTATTATATTTTTATCATACAATGTACAAACATTTTAAATTTAAATATTTTTGTATCTAGAATAAGAAGAAAAAAGTTTTAATTTGGAGTAAATATTTTATCAATAAATAATAGTAAAATGTGAATAATTCATTTTTCTCAAAGGCATAATTAATTTTTTATATTTCTGGTTGTTGCAATACTAGTGATTGCTTCTTGATCATATTTAGAGAACATCTGAGACAGAAGCCAGCATGTGGTTCTTTCCTTTGGATCACTGGGAAATTTTCTATCTATCTATAAGTGAAAATATGGCATAAAATAAACTTTCATCATACAATCATTCAAACATGGGAAATGAAGCTGCTGCCTCATATTAATTATAACACTACAGTGACAAATAAGCAAAAACATATTTAACCCATATCTAGTTAGCTAAATTAACTTTTATAAATACTTGGGCTAAAAAATTACTTCTATCAAATACTACAGCATTTTTAGAATTCTTGGAAGATTTCCATGTCAAGAAAAAAGTTCCCAATTATATAAAATATTCAAGAGTACTTACATAAATTGAAAAATGTTGACCTCCACAAAAGGAGAAATCAAAAAGGTTTATACAGATGAAGAGAAAAATAACTGGAAAAAAACCATTTGAATTACCATACTTTTCGGAGTATAAGACGCTCTTTTTTCCACCGTAAAAGAGGATGGAAATGTTGCTGTGTCTTATACACCGAATGTAGCCATTTTTGGCCTCCCGAAACCACACCCCGCGTGTCCAGTTTTAGCCAAAAACAAGCCCGTTTTTCACAAAAACAGGATGCACTGAGGGTTTAGGAGGCCTTCAGAGTGCTCCTGGGGCCTGGGGAGGGCAAAAATGCAACCCATGGGGGGGGTTGGGAGGCCAAAAAAAAAAAAAAAAGGCCTATTTTTGCAAAAATGGGGGCATTTTTGCCCTCTCCAGCCCCCAGGAGCACTCTGCAGGGCTCCCAAACCCTCTGTGCATCCCATTTTTTGTGAAAAATGGGTCCATTTTTGGCCTTCCAACACCCCCCTACCCCCATGCAGGGGTGAAATCCAGCAGGTTCTGACAGGTTCTAGAGAACCGATAGTGGAAATTTTGAACAGTTCGGAGAACTGGTAACAGAAATTTTGAGTAGTGCAGAGAACCGGCAAATACCACCTCTGGCTGGCCCCAGAGTGGGGTTGGAATGGAGATTTTGCTGGATCCTTCCCCTGCCACACCCACCAAGCCACACACACCACGCCCACCAGCCATGTCCACAGAACTGGTAATAAAAAATTTTTGGATTTCACCACTGCCCCCATGTGTCGTGTTTTTGCCGTCCCCGGTCCCCAGGAGCACTCTGCAGGCCTCCCAAACTCTCTGCGCATCCTGTTTTTCGCAAAAATGGGATGCGCAGAGGGTTTGGGAGGCCTGCAGAGTGCTCCTGGGGGCTGGGAAGGGCAAAAATGCAACCGTGGCAGGGGAGGGGGTTGGGAGGCCAAAAAAGGCCTGTTTTTGCAAAAATTATATTTTTGCCCTCCCCAGCCCCCAGGAGCACTCTGCAGGCCTCCCAAACCCTCTGTATGCCCCATTTTTGCAAAAAATGGGCCCATTTTTGATCTCCCAACCCCACCACGCATCATGTTTTGCCCTCCCCAGCCCCCAGAAGCACTCTGCAGGCCTCCCAAACCCTCTGCATGCCCCGTTTTTGTGAAAAACGAGCCTGTTTTTGGCTTCCCAAACCCCCAACATGTCATGTTTTTGCCTTCCTCAGCCTCCAGGAGTACTCTGCAGGGCTCTCAAACCATCTGCATGCCCCTTTTTTGCTTCCCAAACCCTCCACTTGTTGCATTTTTGCCCTCCCCCAGGAGCACTCTGCAGGCCTCCCAAGCCCTCTGCACACCCCATTTTTGCAAAAAAAACCGGGCCTGTTTTTCGCAAAAATGGGATGCACAGAGGGTTTGGGAGGCCTGCAAAGTGCTCTGGGGGGCCAGGGAGGGGGAAAAACTTTTTTTTCTTGTTTACCTCTTCGAAATCTTGGTACGTCTTATTCTCCGGTGCGTCTTATAGTCTGGAAAAATATGGTCAGTTAAAGAGCAAGGATACAGAAAAAGATACAAAATGGAGGCCATCTCTCAAATTTAGAAGAGAAAACAAAAGTTAATGATCAAAAGAAAAATAATATATTTTTAAAAATGGAGAATGAAGTTGCCTGGCTCTGTCTTTCACAGAGACTGCAGGAAACTGAAATCAAAATATCTTAAATTCAGAATATTTGGAGAGACCATTTCTCTGAATAAATCCTTCATATTTCATTACTATAACCTTTTAGCTTGCCTGGGCTGCATTGAGTGAAGAAGAACTGTCTTGGGCTACATATAAATACATATAATATAGTTAATATATCTAAATAACATGTCCTTTATATTTTTATATTCATTATTATCTTGTGGGGCCCCATTACTACCTGTCCAGGGCTGCATGCAGCCCATGGGCCGTGGGTTGGACACACCTGCTATAAAGCCTTTCTCTTTCATCTTTAAACTTCTGCAGTGTTAAAATTGCTCAATAATCTTCAGCTGAACTATTTTTTTCCTGAAAGGTCCATGAAGAATTTAGAAATAACATGGCAAACACAACAGTTGAAAGTCTGATACAAAAATTTGCTGAGTTAAAAGGCACAGGCAAAGACAGACCTGGTGAGTTTTTGTTTGGTTCTTTTTTTCATATACTGGTAACTCTTTTTTAAATAGCTTTCTTAAGGGCATTGAAGACAAGGTTTTGCCATTCAGCTTTGATCCAGATGCACAATAGAAATCTGTTCAATAGTTATATTGATGGTAGTTGTTGGTTTCTTAAACTTGACTGCTGCTGATGTTATATGGTTTTTATAATACCCTTTGTTCATTCATTCAAGCAGTGTGGTGGTCTAGTGGTGAAGACTCTCACCCCCCACTCGGAAGATTGAGAGTTTCAATCCTAGGTAGTGTTAGATGTTTCTCTCCTAGGACGCAAAGAAAGAATGTCTGCTGCAAACTCCATGTGATTGTCAGGAAGGACATCTGGCTAGTAAATGCTCAGATCCATCCATTCATCCTGACTCTATATAAAAATAGGGAGTAAATGGTCATTAAAAGGGAGTTTTGTTTATTTAGTCATTCTTTTGATTGATTGATTGATTGATTGATTGATTGATTCATTCATTCATTCATTCATTCATTCATTCATTCATTCATTCATTCATTCATTCATTCAGGACCTGCAAGTCAGTGTTGATTCAGGTGACTACCTGGGCTAATCCTTACAGTTTACTTGGCAAAATTTTGGAAGCAGTATGCCTTAACCACTACACTAAACTAACTGTTTTATGTAGTCTTGTAAACCATTGAGAGTCATGTATTTCAGATGGGCAGACATAAATTGAATGAACAAATAAAATATACTTTCTACATGTGTATAATTCTACTTAAAAAATAAAATTTAGGGATTGCTAAACTGTTAAAATTCATTTTTAAGAAACAGTTGAACTTGATACTTTGTACACTGACAATCCTCCTTTAATTCAATTTACCTCAAATGAAATTGGCTCAGTCTTAAGATCAACTTTTAATGTACCTATATCCAGGCCAGATAAAATTAACATTTAGATTTAATTTAAAAATCCACTGTATGTTCTTTAATTTAAACATATTTTATTGAATCTGGAAACTAATGAGTTCCTAAAATTTATTGTGTAGAAAAATAGACTCAAAAGTATGCCTGCCTGCCTGCCGCCTTTCCTTCCTTCCTTCCTTCCTTCCTTCCTTCCTTCCTTCCTTCCTTCCTTCCTTCCTTCCTTCGCACATAACCTTATAGAGGTTACTTGATTTGCTTCAACAAAGCAATTCAGATAGCCTTCAATTGCTTGGCCCTCTACTTCAGGGGAAGACATTTTTCAGTTATCTTGGTCCAGGTATTTGTGAGCTCGTCAGTTTTGGGATTGTGCCTGCCATGTGCACAGAAGCAATCCAACATTTTTAGCATGCACTGGCACATGCTGTGAAATTGTTTATAGTGCTTAGCAGAGCTGTCCATTGTAGAAGACCTTCAGTATGAAGTTTTTAGCAGACTGTCAAAGGCAGGTGGTACTCTTCTGTGGTATTTTCCAGGCAAAGCATGCCTCTGTGCTAAGCAACTTTAGCTTTATTACTCACTACTATATTGCCCTCAGTGCTGCCATCAAATTAAACTGAATCTGCCCAGCCCAGAAGTACTCTTGTGAAAGAAGAATCCTTTCAGCCTACTCCCATGGTACAACTCTGAGAGGAAAATAGCTGAGAGGTTTCCAAAGCAGAGCAGGGGAAAACAACATGGTTACTCTTAAAAACAGTATAAAAATAAATTTTAAAAAATCCACAGGTACAGTATATATGGTACCTTGCTCAATAGTAGTAACTGTGAGAGGGATCTTGGAGTCCTAGTGGACAATCACTTAAATATGAGCCAGCAGTGTACTGCAGCTGCCAAAAAAGCCAACACAGTTCTAGGCTGCATATTCAGAGGGATAGAATCAGATCACATGAAGTGTTAATACCACTTTATAATGCCGTGGTAAGGCCACACTTGGAATACTGCATCCAGTTTTGGTCACCACGATGTAAAAAAGATGTTGAGGCTCTAGAAAGAGTGCAGAGAAGAGCAACAAAGATTATTAGGGGACTCAAGGATAAAACATATAAATAACGGTTGCTGGAACTGGATATGTCTAGTCTTATGAAAAGAAGTGCTAGGGGTAACACGATAGCAGTGTTCCGATATCTCAGAAGTTGCCACAAAGAAGAGGAAATCAAACTATTCTCCAAAGTACCTGAGGGTAGAACAAGAAGCAATGGGTAGAAACTAATCAAGGAGAGAAGCAATTTAGAACTAAGGAGAAATTTCCTGACAGTCAGAACAATTAATCAGTGGAACAACTTGCCTCCAGAAGTTGTAAGTTTTTAAGAAGAGATTAGATAACCATTTGTCTGAAGTGGTGTAGGGTTTCCTGCCTAAGCAGGGTTGGACTAGAAGACCTCTAAGGTCCCTTCCAACTCTGTTATTCTAAAGATAAGATAACCTTTATTGTCATTTTTTCCCTGTGGGCACCCTGGCACACATTAAAAATGAAATTCTGTTGCCTGCTCTCAAAAGTGTACACTTTGCAAGTTAATTTATTATTGATTATCAAAGTTAGTCAAAGCTAGTGTCAACTTTCAAAGTTTAATAAAACTGCATCACATTTTATCTCTATATTATGTTGAGACTGAATACATTCTACCTTGAATTCTTGTCCCCCACATATAAATACAGGTAATCCTTAAATTACAACCGTAATGAAGCCTGCCCATAATGATCATCAGTCATGACAGTTATAAATCATGTCACCCACATAATTGGCTCAATTTTACGACCTTTTTTGTGACAATCTTAAAGTGAACCTGTTGCTTGCTATTTTGTCCTATGATTGCAGGACACAGCAAACAACTGTAATTGCAGGCTGGTTGCCAAACGCCCAACATGCAACCACTTGACTGGGGGAAGGGGAAGGCCAGCCATCAGAATTTCGGAACTGGGTTGTAAGTAGGCTTAGGTTAAATGACTGGTTGTAAGTCAAGTAGATGTAGGCAGAGTAGATAGATCTAATAATTCATGGAGAGTGTTTCAAAACCACTAGGTACTAAGGAACACTGGGTAGTGGTGATATGGAGTGGGGGACTTTATTTTGAAGCTGGCAGCTAGAATTGAAATGCTAATGGACTGATCTAAACAATTCCAGTTTAAATTCAATTTCTTGGAGTGGGGGCTGTATAGGATAAAAACGTATTTTTAATAAGACATATTTTCTCATCTAAAGCACATTAGAGCAGGCTGAACTGGTAGAAGGAAAAGGCCACATTAATATATTAAAAATAATAGTGGGCCATAAAGGAATATCTGGCACGCTGATCAGCTAGCAATGTTAATGAAGCCTTGAGATATGTTGGTATACGATTTTCTAGGACAAAGATAGCTTGGAAAATTAGGCTGTGATGGTGACATTTTGTCCTAGTGGTGACATTTGGCAACAGTAGATTTGTTGAATTTTTTTTAAAAAATCCACAAGCCACATGAGAGTGTTCAGAAGGCTGCATGTTATGAAAATCATGCAGTAGGCTGCATGTTGTGAAAATAGTATCCTACTTTGCTCAAGTTCAGTGCATGTTTTTACTGCAAAAATATTTTTGTTACTTCCCAAAAGTATTTTTGCAACCTATTGACTAATATAACTCATAAACTCTCTGAAACCGTTTTTGTGGATAATTTTTTTTTAATTAAGGAATTATATAAACTGAACATGACTTTTTAGGTTTCTAAAATAATGAAAACCAAAAGAAAAAGTCTGAAGAAAAGTTAACAAATTTACAGTATGGTTAGGATCCTTTGTCTTTTCATACATTATTAAATATTTTATGATATAAATGATATTGTTCGTATGCTAACTTTTTCAATAATTTAGCAGTGGTTTTGGTTTTTATTTAGCAGTATTTCTCTTAATTTCAGTTTTCAATATTTGTATTGAAGATTAAATATGAAGTGGCATAAGGAGTTAGTAACAGAAAGATTGTGTATGTGTTTATAATGCAAAATTAACCTTTGTGATTGAGCTTTTACATCTAAACACTAGGAACAGTCATTTGTTTTGACAGCAAAATTAATTGAGACTAAAACAGTTGAAATTCCACTTGTATCAAGCTGTTCATTAGGAACTGCACTCTGGCTTTAGTGCTGTCAAAAAAATAACTTGTTCGACTATGATTAAATAGCAGAATGATGGTCGGTCCACTGCATTTGAGAAAGAGGTTGAATAAACTTTCTACTGCAGAAACAATTCAAAAGTGACATGTTGCAAGAGGGATAGAATATGCATTGATTTCCAGCTGAGCTGTCAACTGGCACTGAGCCAGACACGCAAAGCTTTGCGGTTTTGAAGCAGCATGTGAGGCATATGTAGTTTTGAGAAAATTGTCCTCCTTTCATGCATGACTTCCTACTAGGAGATGGGGGCTGGGCAGGGAATCTTTTGTTTTACTCTAAAACCAGCCATTCAGTTTTCTTATGTATGAAGAAGTAGTTTAGTACTTATGTTATTTTTAAGTAGGGGTTGCTTTTGAAAATAGTCCTACAGGTTGATATTTGCTAAATGTATTTCACTTTGATTTGTGATTGTTTTGAAAGCCTACAGTTTTTTCTATTATTGATACATTTTAAGAATATTCAAGAACAGTTCACCAATTACATTTTTTCAGCATCCATTATATTCTTTCTTTTTCTATTTACATATTTGATACATGTTCCAACTGGTCTAATTTGAACTGAGTATTTCAATTGTATAAATTGACCTGCCATGACCCCATTCTCAAACCAAACTGTTTCAGAGCTGTTACTGATTAAGTGACAGGTGACTTATGAGATCTGTGAATGTTCAAGACTTCTTATTGTTCCTTTAGTGTTGAACATTTCTGTTGTAAAACAAAACATACCGTAAGAACCTCAAAATAGATTTGGCTCTGTCCCCATATTTAAAATAATTAGAAGGTTCCTATTTAGGTGGATGATGATAATGATGATGATGGGTCAGTGACTTAATTTGTATTTGTTTATCCTCTTGAAAATCTATATTATACTGTAGCCATCTAATTTTCACCATTTAAATGACAAAGCTACTTTTGTTTATACATATGATTGAATTTAATGCATACAGAACTCAACTGGGGAATCAGTTTGGAGTTGTGTAAATTTATCTGAGCGTTCAATAGATGGCAGCATGTGGCCAACCTTGTCCCTTCTTGGAAGCTAAGTAAAGTTGGGTCTGTGGTTAGTACTTGAAGGAATCCTGGGGCTGTAGACAACTCGGAAGTAGGAAGAATATTCAGAAGATGATGGCATCTTTAATATTAATGCAAAAAACAACATTGATCTGTCTTATGTAGTCACCAGGAGTCTCAGTTTGAAGAGTGTCTTTATCTTTTTAAATCTTTACAGAGTTATGTATTCAATTACTCTTCTCAGCAGCCTAGCTATCTTAATTCTTTAAAAAATTTAAATATACAGTATTGTATAATATTCTTTTACATATATATATAATGTCAGTAACTGTTATAAATGTTGTTATAAATGTATTAATTGTGGGATGATCTGATTATACTTTTCTGTTGATTCAATGAGGTGAATTCTGGGGCTTCTCATAAGTACAAGCAGAAAAAAAAAGTTTCTTCAGAAGGATCACTGGTGATCTTGGCCTTAGGTTTTAGATGATAAAATACCATTTCTATGGTAGTGGATTGAACATGGAGACATCTCCAAATTTGATGAGTTCCCCATCTACCCACTCATCTAAATCATTGATGGAAATATTGAAGAGTGCTGGGCCTAAAATAGAGCCTTGGGGTAATCCACTGCATACTTCCCTCCATGTAGTTGCAGTTCCATTGAATAGAATAGAATAGAATAGAATAGAATAGAATAGAATAGAATAGAATAGAATAGAATAGAACAGAACAGAACAGAACAGAACAGAACAGAACAGAACAGAACAGAACAGAACAGAACAGAATCTTTATTGGCCAAGTTTGTTTGGTCACACAAGGAATTTGTCTTGGTGCATATGCTCTCAGAGTACATAAAAACATTGAGGACTACACATACGTTGAGTGCAGTTGGTCAGCCAATTACCAATCTATCTGGTGATGCTGTCTAATCCACATTTTTCTATTTTATCAAGTAGTAGGTTATGGTCCACTTTATCAGATGGCTTACTGAAGTCCAAGTAAATTATATCGACAGCATATTTCTGATCCACTAATTTTGTTAAAGAATGCAATAAGATTTGTCTGGCATGATCTGCCATGTTGGCTTTTCGTTATGACTTTGCTTGCCTCTAGGTGTTCGCAGATTCATTGCTAGGTTATCTTTTCCAGAATCTTCCCAGGTATTGATTGATGTAAGACTGATAAGTCTGTAGTTTCCTGGATCCATTCCCATCCCCCCCTTTTTTTGGGGGGGGGGAAATGGGAACTAAATTTTAAGCTAATACATGCCTTCCAGCTCTGTTCTGTTCTGTTATTACCAAGATCTGGCTCAGACTGTCTCTGAGATTTGCCCAGATTTTTGGTCTCTCTAACCTTGACACAAGAGCTTGCATGTGTGTGTGTATGTTTCTGTATGTACATACACATACAGGTGCTATTTTTGATCCTTAAATATGTCCTTCCTACAAACAGGAATTCCTCTCCAAAATAGCTATGCTATTACCGCTATGCTATTTTGCATCTTATGGACAAGCAATAATATACTACTGTATAACACAAAAGAATTAATTAAAGAGTATTGTTTTTCTCTTGTTTTCAGGACTAATTGAATTTGAAGAATGTAATACAGCCAGTGCAGTTGAGGGTAAGTTTTTCTTCATTGTAAAAATGATTTCAAACATGTACAATGATTTCAAACATCCAATACAGGTTCTTTTTGTAATCATTGTATAATCTATGTTAAAATATTAAGTGAAATACCTGAAGATGAACATATTATGTCTTTTTCGATTTAACATGATCAGTTGTGAGCCACAGATTGCTTTATATGGTCATATGAGAAGCAACAAAAATATTCTCATAATTATTTTTTTTCTGAATAAGAAGCAAACAGCTTCTCAGCATTCCCATAAGTATCTTCAATTTTTAAATTTTTTGCATCTGTCCATTTTCAAATAAGTACAGAACACTTAACTAATAGTACTCTCTGACTCTCCAGAGAATTATCTGCAAAAATTACCTACAATTTTTTTTTTAGCATCCTGAGATTCTCTGGTGATTTATTATTAACTTAAAGTAGGTAGTTTTTTTTTTAATTATCTTCTTAAGTTGCAAATCCATCTTTGCATCATTTATTCTACTTGTCTGGGAGTGGGACAGAAATTTTCCTTATACCATGCTTACATATTCAGTCTATTTTATTGAACTTAACTTTGTTATATCTTTCTCCTTCCATATCTTATATATGTCTTTTTTTAAATGTGCTTTTTAGCAGGTTATAAGCCCCTTTTATAATAAAAGAAAGCCCTATTTATCTTTTGTGAAACACATCTTCCATTTCAGGGGTGTCAAACTAGCGGCCCGCGGGCCAGATGCATCATGCACAGGCCACTCCCACCCTAGCTCTGCAAATGGGAAAAACATCACAAAACATCACGTGATGGCAATGTGACACCGTGAGTTTGACACCTGTGTTCTATTTGAACAGAAATCACTTTGGTTACTCCAGTAAAATGATTTTTGTCAGTAGAATTGATCTGGACAAGCTACTATCTTTAAGTCAAATAGCAAGGCTGATTATTAGGGTCACCATCATACTCTTCCTGTTGCTTCACAGAAGCAATTTTCAGCTGCCTATGAAGGATTGGAAAAAATAGCTTGTGGGACTGCTCACTCTGCTTGCTGTAAAACTGTCTGCATTTCAAGGAGCATTGAATTACCAGGCTATACCTTAGATCAGGGATGTCAAACTCAATTTAATTGAGGGCCACATCAGGGTTGTGTTTGACCTTGGGGGGCCATGGTGTATGTATGTGGCTGGGGGTGTTGCCAGAGTGGGCGTTGCCAGCTCGACATCACCAAGGCTCCGTTTTTGGCCGCGACGGCCTTCTGCAGCCCTCTGCCAGTGAAAACTGAGCCAGGCTCTGGTTTTGCTGGCAGAGGGCTGAAGGAGGCTGTCGCAGCTGAAAACGGAGCCCGGGCGAGTCTCGTGCAGTTTCCCCGAGCTCCATTTTTGTTGGCAGAGGGCTGCAGGAGGCCATTGTGGTTGAAAACGGAGCCCGAGCGGGGTGTACATGGCTCTCCCAAGCTCCGTTTTTGTTGGCAGATGCACCATGGGCCGATCCTTCGCTATTTGCAGGGCAGGCTCACGGGCCAGATCTAAGCACTCTGCAGGCCAGATCCGGCCCCCGGGCCTTGAGTTTGACACCCCTGTCTTAGATAATAACCTTGATGTATGAGCTATTTAACAAAATAGGAAAGTTAAGTACATGCTAGGATGGTGTTAACATTAATTTATTATTATTGTTGTTTATTCAGTGTCGATGCCATCCAATTCCAATTGGTTCTGGACAGCAGACAGCAAAAAAAAAAAAAAAGTGCAAAACATATAAGAATAACAAAAGTGGCAAATCTGATCAACAACATGTCATGCACCTGACAAGGGCTCCAGCCAGCCTAACTCAAAGCCTATTGATATCACTTAACTCAGTTTCCTTTTGATCAGAACCAGAACAATATTGAGAGGGCTAATCCCCAGACCTAATAATGGGTTTCGATTCCCTGAAAAGTTTGTGAGCAAATATTAACATGTGGGGATTGCACTGTATTTGCCTGGATAAGCTGCCATTCAACTTGACCAAGCAGATCAAGTTGAATTTAACTTGACAGATTTAACAAAGATGACACATGTCACACAAGTCATTTGAAATTTTAGGGGCTCATGGCAAACGCAATGTTTGAGTATCCCGGATATAAGCAGAAATCTTGATTCAGAGCCATGTTGAAGAATAAAAACATTAAATGTTTTAATTTTAATGGACTAAGTAGCCCAATGTATAAGTATTCCAATTTATTGGTAGTGCTTGCTACATATGGTAATCTCATGAAATAAATTATCTTCATATTTGCTACATGTGTGCATTATTTCAATGTATGCTGAATAATGTACTTTTTAATTTCTATCTAATAATAATAATTTACTTGCAGGAATAAAGCCAAGAAAAAGAAAGCATTTTGGATTGTCAGGGATTATTAAGAAGGAAAAAGATCCAGAATCTATGTAAGTATGTTTCAAACAAAAATATAAAAAATAATGTTATAATAAAAGCACAAAAATTATTTTATAATTCTTACTGTAAAATGTCAAGAGCTTTTGCTTTTAAAGACTTTTAGAAATAGTCCTTTTTACTTATACTCTTCTAAACTTGGAAAATATCATTTTTGACAAGAGCATTAATGAATTAATTTCACACATACATTTTCTACACATAGGCTTATATATTATTTTATGCAAGATCGCTTTCCAGTTCAAACTATACCCTGTTTCCCCCTAAATAAGACATCCCCTGATAATAAGCCCAGTCGGAATTTTGAGCGCATGGCAATAAGGCCAAGCGCTTATTTCAGGGTTCAAAAAAATATAAGACAGGGTCTTATTTTCGCGGAAACATGGTATGTATTCCCACAATAATCCTCCTAGAGCTGAGAACTTTGTTTATGGGGCTCAAAATGTATATTTTATCCATCCTAAGGAATGCAGTTAGTTGTCAAGGAGAAAAAAAGGGAATTTGATCGATCATAAAAACCAAAGGATAGTTTGCTAACCCATTTGTTTTATCTTAAGTTTTAGTCATAACTCTGTGTAATAGTGATTAATGAAGTGTCTTAGGCATCTCTCAGCACTGCATTACACTCCAATCTCCTTTTGTATTAGTGTAAGTGCCATTTTAAACTGACTGTCAGTGCCAGTATTGTAGTTCCAACAATAAAAGAAGCACATACGCTTTCCGAACAATTTAAATTTAATCCACATGCCATTTGAATAACACTTTATCCTGTATAAAATAAAGTTTTGATCAACTGTATATATTTTAAGTATCTTTTACCATTTTCTAAAACATAGCTACTAAATGGTTAAAAAAAGTGTGACATTAAAATTATGGAATTCACTTGTCCAAGAGCCCCTATCCACTTATAACATAGAATAATAGGAAATGGAACAATGTTAATGCCAGCAAGACTTCAAATCCTCTCATATTTCATTACTAGATGATTTATATCTGTATCTACTACATTAAGCATGCTAATGTTGTCTTTATATATATGTAATTTTAAGAATTTTGATTGAAATTGACAGTCTAAACCTTTTCACAACTAAATAAAATATATACTCATTGTTTTCTAAGATGATAGAGGTTATGTATATAGCAAAATAAAGTTACACAATTCATATATTTATAACAATTACCTGATTTATTGGTGTGTTGTTTTTATTATAGAGAATGTCCAGATGCAGATTCAGTAGTAAGTATATATGAATTGTGTGTGTGTGTGTGTGTGTGTGTATTAGTGTATGAATGAATGAATGATGTCAATGGAAATTCTCATTCATCCAGGTCATGGTTGTCCCAAAGGTGCTTCTTCAAGAGGCAACTGGACTTTCTGGTTTTTCTTTAAAGACATTTCGCTTCTCATCCAAGAAGCTTCTTCAGAGTGAAACATCTTTGAAAAAACCCTAGAAAGTCCAGTTGCCTCTTAAAAAAGCATCTTTGGTGTATATGAATAATTTCAGTTATAATAAAACAGTTTCAAGCAAGTGTCAGTTTTATCATCTGTTTTCTTTCTAACTATTTTTGGCCATTTATCAGAATTTAACTCAAGATGGCAGATCGGCAGATGTTTTCTTTCTTTTTTTTGCATATATTTTTTATTAAGGATTTTGATTATTATAATAAAAAGTAATACAAACTTAAAGAAAAAAGAATACTAAGAAAGTATAAAAAGTATAAGAAAAAAGAATGTTATGACCGTCACAGAGTCCCCACAGCACCCTATCAACATTCTGGTGCTTGGCAGTCGGCATGTATTTATGACAGATGTTGGGGTCATGTGGACATTATTTGTGACCTTCCTAGCCAGCTTCCAAGAAGAAAAGTAAGAATGTTCTGATGTTCAAACATTTTACATAACTTTTGTCAAGATTATCCTCTTCCTGCAAGTCATAAATCAAAGGATGATTGTCTTTGGTGGCTAACCTACAAGGAGCTGCACTAATGACTGTGTCCCTGGCACTGCCCTCTTATTTTAAAGATCTTACTCTTATTATTTGGCTCTTCCAGTTGGCCTGAGGACCAGATGAGGGAATTCCGTGCTGGAGATGGCTGCTAGATTGATGGCAGACTCTATTCTCCCCACCCACCCACCCCCCCACACTCCATTCCACCCATCCATCCTTTTGCCCATCCTTTTGATTATTATTCTCGTTGTGTTCCTTTGTCATGGTTTGTTTATTCTATTTTATTTCTGTTTGCACTTTTTTCATTTTTCTTCCTTTTTATTATTGTAAGCTGCCTAGAATAGTGCCATTGCAAGAATGGTGTCAAATAAATTTAACAAATAAAATAAATAAAATAATTACTTTCGTAAGAAAAATTATATAATTGCCAGGATATTAAGCAACGGGATGAGGCCTTAAAGAGGCAGTTAAAGGTCATGGATATGCTGCGAAGATTGTTGCTTCCAAGCTACGAAGGGTTAATTTTGAGAGTTGTACTTATCCCTCACTATTTCTGCTTTGAGAATGGTGTCTTCAGTCAAGACTTTTCAGCCTAAATCAGTTAACTGTTTTCATGTAGTCTTTATATATATAGCATTTTAACTGTTTTCCATGTAGTATTTTAGTTGTTTCTATCGAGTATGGGTTCCACTGAAACATATTTTAAAATAAGTTATTTTTCCTTCCAGAACATTCCAGATGTCGATGATGAGGGGTATAGCATTAAACCTAAAGATTGTCAGAATATCCTTTGTTGTCATTATACTTCGTATTTTGTTATATAAAGCATTAAATGATGTTATAAATCATTCTGTCTGCAGTAGTTGGATACAATATTAATTACCAGTAACTCGGTATT